>NC_137675.1:34392386-34714886 GCF_963989245.1 Nansenia antarctica | reverse complement strand
ACAGGTATTTGTCATTGTATAAGCAATTCTATTTTATGAAGATAGTAGTAGGCTATTTCGTTAAAAGTGGTGTTGGTAACAGTGGGCAATCATTTTAAATACTGTCCTCTTTTTTTATTACAGCTTTGATGCCCAGATGGGATGGGAAGGAACTACACCGAAGTCCCACTACAGTCCCTGACAAAAGTCTTGTCACTTATCCATTTGGTAGAAACAACAGTTTATAACCTGACTTTTAATTAATCCATTGGTTTTAGAAATGGCTCATATGAAAGCAAAAACCCTCCCAAATTATGTTTAATATACCAAAATAAATTTGCTTCACTGAAGAAAGATTGATCATTTAATGAACACAGAAAGGTCAGATTTTGGCAAGACAAAAGTTTTGTCGCCTACAGAGAGTAATGTGAACATTTAACAAATAATTGACTTCAAATACAAAAATATGTTGCATAACATCAGTGAATTAAGTAGTGGTGCTGTGAGATCCATATCTAATATATTGTATGACTTCCATGAGCTTGAAGGACTGCATCCATGCGGTTCGGCAATGATTCATACTATTGATGAAGTCATCAGGAATAGCAAAGAAAGCAGTCTTACATGCCTCCCAGAGTTCATCAAGATTCTTTGGTTTCGTCTTCCATGCTTCCTCTTTCATTCTACCCCAGACATGCTCAATGATGTTCATGTCTGGTGACTGGGCTGGCCAGTCCTGGAGCACCTTGATCTTCTTCGCCTTGAGGAACTTTGATGTAGAGATGGAAGTATGCGATGGAGCACCATCCTGCTGCAAAATTTGACCCCTTTTATGGTTGGGAATGTAAGAGGTAGCTAATACTACCTGTAAGAGGTAGCTAATACTTGATATTTTAGGCTATTGATATTGCCTTCCACCCTGCAAATCTTTCGCACACCCCCATACTGGATGTAACCCCAGACCATGATTTTTCCGCCACCAAACTTAACTGTTTTCTGGGTGAATATCGGATCCATGCGGGCTCCAGTAGGTCTCCTGCAATATTTGCGGCGTCTGTGATGTAATTCAACCGAAGATTCATCTGAGAAATCCACCTTCTGCCACTTTTCCAGCGTCCATCCTTTTAGCAGGCTGTGGGTCTTGGCAAATGCCACACTGATTCGACCATGGAGGCCATTTCGAGACAGAATTCTACAAACTGTTCTGGTTGACACGGGGACTTGAGGTGACCAGGCCTGGTGGAGCTCTGCTGCAGTGGAAAAGGGGCTGGCCTTGGATTTTCGAGCCAACAAACGGTCCTCCCGAGCAGTTGTCTTACGGGGTCTGCCGGACCTGGGCTTGTCAAAAACATCTCCAGTCTCTTCAAATCTTTTTCTTATTCTTTGTACTTGACGCTGAGACACATTGAAGGTGTCAGCCACCTCAGCAGTGGATCTGGTCTTCAGCCTCTTGATAATCAACGCTTTGGTCTCAGGGTGAATCTTAGGTATGTTGTCAGAGGTCAAGTTGCAGTTGATGTGAAGGTCTGGTGTGCTGGGGTTCTTTTTATACACACCCACTAATTGATTGATCAATTATTGATCACAAGTGAGGCTGTAATCTAGGATTGGGTGCATCATATGACAAGGCGACAAGACTTTTGTCTTTGCAAAAACGGACTCAGTGGGCTTTACCAAGCTGTGAACGTTAGAATGCTTTTCAGCAGTTTCGTTTTGCACCAAAACATTATTTCAAAAGCTGTTGGGATTGAATTTAGCCATTTCTTGTAAAAATGTTTTGATTAGAAATATATTTGAGGGGCACTTAACACTAGGAAAGCCGTGAGGTGTCATCGGGCACCAGTGAGTACAAAAAAAAGTCTACCTTTGCACTTGATCAAATGTCAGGACCCTCCTTTCATGACTTTTCCTAGATATGTGCGTTCTACCACCCAGAATCTTTACATTTTCAAAATCGAGTTAGTATAAAGCGATTTTGCAGTATTTCTGTGTGTGCCTGTGTATTTGCCTTGGGATTCGGCTGCCATCTTTTTCTCCAAGGCTGCAATTCTCTTTTATATCAGCAGAGGTAGCAAGGGGGCACACACTGTGCTCAACCTTCAGGCTTCAGTGCTGAATTAGATACAGTGGATAAGACTGATATTTGTAACATAATGGGCCGGTTTCAGAGACTAGGCTTAAGCCTAGTCCTGGACTAAATCACACTTTCAATGTAAAATCTCCATTGAAGATGTTTTTTAATCTAGGACTAGGCTTAAGCCTTGTCTGTGAAACCGGCCCAATGTGTTTATATATAGGCTATATATAGCAATAGTGATACATAAGATATGTATATGTACAGACAGTTATGAAAATGATAAACTGTACAGTATGTCTCCCAATCCCTTCAGATTTGTTGGAGCTGAGTTTTTTTTTTCACAGCGGGTTTACCCAAGTTCCATGCAATAGTGATAAGATATTATGATATGTGTAGCCTATGTACAGTTATGAATGATACACAGTGGTGTAGTCTAGTTTTTTCTAGTGGGTATACTGTGATTTTGCCCTCCCAGTCAGAGCGACACCTGTCCCGTAGCGACACCCCATAAGCACCACCACACTCACTTATGCATACAGTATGCATCTACACCGGTGTTTGCTGCCTTGGGGGGGGGGGGGGGGGGGTGGCATGGACTGTACTTGTACATCAAGCTGCCTCACGCTACAAAAACAGGAGATAGGCTCCTGCCCCTTAAGGGCCGTTAGGCTCGAGAACCATCGGTTCTCAAGGCTACTTATGTGGTCTTGACTACATGTCCACTTTCTCACCTGGTTCTTGCTGTCTCTCTGGTGTGCCGACACCATCCTGCTCTCTCTCATTCTCTCCCTCTCTATCCTCCTCTCTACCTCTTTTGCTGTCAACCAAAAGGCAAATATAACAACCAGAGTATTTATAATTTAATAAGAGGTATACATTGAATTCATATCAAATCATAACATCATTCTAATTGAATATTGGGTTGCTGTGGGCAATGCAGTCAGATACTGTCTTTACTTACTCTCTCACCTGTAAGAAAATCGTATTTCCAACTACAAAAAACAGACATTTCCAATGAGTGAGGGTTTGTTCCAATGCTTCAATCCACTGTCCATGTACTGTAAATATACCATTATGGTATTACCATAAAGCCCAATTCTAGCAGAATAAGAAAGATTGTATATCTACTTTAAGTAAAATAATAAAGTGCATCCAGTTAGCTCTCTAGCTGGCATGTGTGCAGAAGACTAGCTCATCTAATCACCTCTGAGCACGCTAGCTAGCTTGCTAGTTCTTTGACACTATTATTCACATCATGAAACTATAATCAGACATTTTCTAGTCACAATAATAACGACTAATTTGAACCAACTTTCTCTGTCAGAACACAGTCATTATATTTGCTAACGTTTCAACTTGCTTACTTTCTTCTGCAGAGCTTTCACTCTGCAAAAACTCTCTCGGTCAAAACAAAACAAAACAAAACCAAAACCATTCTCCAGCGCGGCACGAAGCTGTGTGTGGAGGTCTGGCCCGCCCACCCCAAGGCAACTGTAGGGGAAATACTGAGAGCATTCTGAACGACTGGTTATGCGTTAACAAACACAGAGCTGCCAAGTCTCACGCAATCGCCGTGAGACTCACGCATTTCAACCAGTTCTCACGCTCTCACGCCACATCTCTATTTCTCACGGCGAGAAATAACAATTGTTTTATGGGACTTTTATTTTTGAAATTCCTTGAAAGAAAGCTACCGGACATGAGTTTCGTGGCATCTTTCTGCACGCGCGTTAACTTGAGTCTGCAATCGAAGCGGCAGGCGAGCGCTGATGGAAGAACCTGTGTTCACGCGAGCTGCAAGAACGTAGCAAGCAGTGTTGCCAGTGTTACACCCACCATATAGGTCCCTAGCATAAGAATGACAGTTGAGAATGTACTTTAAATAGAAAATAGTTTTATTACATTAGTTCACAATCCAGGCCCACATTGACCTCTCTCCAAAGAACCTCAGTTATTGTTAACAGGGCAGGTGTTATATTCACTGCACACCATAGGCTACACACTGTAGAAAAGGGTTGTTCACTGCACACCATAGGCTACACACTGTAGAAAAGGGTTGTTCACTGCAATCATCTATAAATATAGCACACTCAAACCTGCCCTGATGGTCGAACTGGGATTAACCCGGTGAAGTGGCAATGGTGGGGGAAAAGCGGATTTAAATAACAAATAAACAAACAAACAAACAAACAAACAAAAAGAAAAACTAGTCCGCCCCGCTACCGGCACACTTGCCCAGGCGGACTAGATAAGAACATAAACTTTAACCAAACAAAACGTCTCACGGCAAGAGCAGCTGGCCGCACTGATGCTCTGGAGGAAACACAAATGAACAATCTTAAAACACTATTACCGACATATTAAAATACATACAGTAATGATTCAATTTACATGACGAATACATTAAAATACCTGGTACGTCGATGGCAGCGTCCTACCAGCCACTACCAGCCGCCTTCAACCCAGCAGGGAAGTAGGTGACCTGTAATACATCACACCATCAATATTACAGCCCGTTCCAAATTATTATGCAAATGATCTTTTTCTCAGATTTTCCTAAATAGTCGATGCAAATGACAATCAGTATAATTTTCAAGTCATCAACCGTTAGAGTATAATTCAAATTTTATTGAACAAACCTCCCAATGATAACAGTATTTTTTTTTAAATAAAAAACTCAAAATCCACTGTTCCAAATGATTATGCACAACAGAGTTTCAAAACATTTTATAGGTTGTAAAGAACTAAAAATGGTAATTTGATGAATTTAGGGTTAGGGGGTCATATTAGGAGGTCATATTTACTGAAATCAAAAGCTATTTCAAACAAAAACATCTTAACAGGTCAAGTTACATGTTAACATAGGACCCCTTCTTTGATATCACCTTCACAATTCTTGCATCCATTGAACTTGTGAGTTTTTGGACAGTTTCTGCTTGAATTTCTTTGCAGGATGCCAGAATAGCCTCCCAGAGCTGCTGTTTTGATGTGAACTGCCTCCCACCCTTATTCATATATATTTTGCTTGAGGATGCTCCAAAGGTTCTCAATAGGGTTGAGGTCAAGGGAAGATGGGGGCCACACCATGAGTTTCTCTCCTTTTATGCCTATAGCAGCCAATGACACAGAGGTATTCTTTGCAGCATGACAGTGGGCTCAGAAATACATGAAGACTCATTTCCAAACAGTCTTGTTTACTGATGAGTGCCGTGCAACCCTGGATGGTCCAGATGGATGGAGTAGTGGATGGTTGGTGGATGGCCACCATGTCCCAACAAGGCTGCGACGTCAGCAAGGAGGTGGCGGAGTCATGTTTTGGGCCGGAATCATGGGGAGAGAGCTGGTAGGCCCTTTTAAGGTCCCTGAAGGTGTGAAAATGACCTCGGCAAAGTATGTAGAGTTTCTGACTGACCACTTTCTTCCGTGGTACAAAAAGAAGAACCGTGCCTTCCGTAGCAAAATCATCTTCATGCATGACAATGCACCATGTCATGCTGCAAAGAATACCTCTGTGTCATTGGCTGCTATAGGCATAAAAGGAGAGAAACTCATGGTGTGGCCCCCATCTTCCCCTGACCTCAACCCTATTGAGAACCTTTGGAGCATCCTCAAGCAAAATATATATGAGGGTGGGAGGCAGTTCACATCAAAACAGCAGCTCTGGGAGGCTATTCTGGCATCCTGCAAAGAAATTCAAGCAGAAACTGTCCAAAAACTCACAAGTTCAATGGATGCAAGAATTGTGAAGGTGATATCAAAGAAGGGGTCCTATGTTAACATGTAACTTGACCTGTTAAGATGTTTTTGTTTGAAATAGCTTTTGATTTCAGTAAATATGACCTCCTAATATGACCTCCTAACCCTAAATTCATCAAATTACCATTTGTAGTTCTTTACAACCTATAAAATGTTTTGAAACTATGTTGTGCATAATCATTTGGAACAGTGGATTTTGAGTTTTTTTATTTAAAAAAAAAAGACTGTTATCATTGGGAGGTTTGTTCAATAAAATTTGAATTATACTCTAACGGTTGATGACTTGAAAAGTATACTGATTGTCATTTGCATCGACTATTTAGGAAAATCTGAGAAAAATATCATTTGCATAATAATTTGGAACGGGCTGTACATACAATCAAAGAAATAATATAAAACGCTACGCACAGAAAATAGCCATAGGCTGCGGCCTACCTCTTGATCTCTGCCTGTCAGCATGGAGTAAGGTGTGCAACTACCTTACCTCCGACCTGATCACACGGCTGCGCTCTGGCGTTCCCCCTAAGGTGAGCCCTAAGTGCTTTCCTTTGGGCACCTCCCCTATTCCTATTGGCGCCACCCGCCACACCAGATTGGGCTACTTTTGGTCACACTGGACGGGTGGATTCGGCAGCTTTTAGACCGGTTGGGCTGGACATTGTCAATTCCATCTGGCAACCATGGTAGCAAAATATGTGCATACATTACAACATCGTATCTGGTAGCCTACTGGACTGGGTTGCACCAATATGGCCTAAGTCATTACTAAATGCAGGCATTTAGTAGTTACTAAACCCCTAGTTGTTACTAGTTAGTTTTAAACTAGTTGTTTACTAATTTCGGTTGCACCACGCCAATCTTTTGCCAATCTTAGCTACTCAGTTTTGGTAACTGTTTTTTGTTTCTCTACTGTAACATAACCAGGTACATTAATAATAATAATAATAATAATAATAATAATTAATAATTACAATTTACAATACAAATACAACAATTGGGGGTCCCTCAAAAAAAATATGTGCGCGCTATGCGCGCACAAAATCACCCACCAAGCCCTCATTCGGACCCAGGAAAAGCCCTGGTATGTACTGTATAACATGATAGCCATCTATGAGCAATGCACTGTATATAAGATGATGACCACGGGTCTTCCTGCTGCTGACCAAGGGGCTGAGTCCTGTTGATGGGGCCCATTTTTCTTTTAGAGTCTGTAGGCTACTGTATTTGTTTATTAAGATTTCATAAATATGATATATTGTCTGAATTTTTTTCTTGTTTTATAAAATGTTATTATTTATTATTTATTATTTTCATTTCTTGTGCTGGTTTATTATGAACAACATGTAAAATTGCAGGAAACTAGCACAAATAATTGGGTGGGAGAGAGGGTCCGCCGCTGCCAAAACGTGCACAGTTTTTGTTACATATAGGCATATGTTAGTAGCCTGTGTTACAGGGACACCTAGGGGTGACCTGATAATGTTGCATGTAAGACCCGGATGTTGTATGTGGGCGTGCGCGGGAGGAACCGCAGTTTAATAAAAGTCATACAGAAACAGTTTTGGGTCGCTCCACCGCCAAAAAATCTCACTCCAAACTTTTGGTGAAACTTGGCAGCCCTGCAGATTCACCCAAGATGGCCGCCAGCCTAACAACACAACCAGACTCACCTAAGATGGCCGCCAGCCTTACAACACAGCCAGACTCACCTAAGATGGCCGCAAGCCTTACAACACAACCAGACTCACCTAAGATGGCCGCCAGCCTTACAACACAATCAGACTCACCTAAGATGGCCGCCAGCCTTACAACACAACCAGACTCACCTAAGATGGCCGCCAGCCTTACAAACACTCTCCAAGTATATCCAGCTGCGGACATCACGCCTATCACCCGGAAGCTTGATGGACCATATTTGGTTGGAGTGGTTGGAGTCCGTCATCATACCGCGCCTGCATATTTGCATATTGCGCCTGCATATTTGCATAGACTACGTCATCGCCTTTCAACGGTATGTTTTTTTCAAATAATTTATGCAAGAAATGTTTATACTAGGGTGTTAGGTACCAATTTTAAAGATTGCTTTTGCTGGTACAATTGATATAAATATATAGATATAATAAACGTGCACAGTTTTTGTTACATAGGCATATGTTAGTAGCCTGTGTTACAGGGACACCTAGGGGTGACCTGATAATGTTGCATGTAAGACCCGGATGTTGTATGTGGGCGTGCGCGGGAGGAACCGCAGTTTAATAAAAGTCATACTGAAACAGTTTTGGGTCGCTCCACCGGCAAAAAATCTCACTCCAAACTTTTGGTGAAACTTGGCAGCCCTGCAGATTCACCCAAGATGGCCGCCAGCCTAACAACACAACCAGACTCACCAAAGATGGCCGCCAGCCTTACAACACAACCAGACTCAACTAAGATGGCCGCCAGCCTCACAACACAACCAGACTCACCTAAGATGGCCGCCAGCCTTACAACACAATCAGACTCACCTAAGATGGCCGCCAGCCTTACAACGCAACCAGACTCACCTAAGATGGCCGCCAGCCTTACAAACACTCTCCAAGTATATCCAGCTGCGGACATCACGCCTATCACCCGGAAGCTTGATGGACCATATTTGGTTGGAGTGGTTGGAGCGCGTCATCATACCGCGCCTGCATATTTGCATATTGCGCCTGCATATTTGCATAGACTACGTCATCGCCTTATGATGGTATGTTTTTTTCAAATCATTTATGCAAGAAATGTTTATACTAGGGTGTTAGGTACCAATTTTAAAGATTGCTTTTGCTGGTACAATTGATATACATTGTTCTAGAGCATACTCTCAGAAGCACAGATCACTTTGTTTTATGATGATAGGACATACGGTTGCTGAGATACAACCCATTTTGTGAACCGAGACAGGGTCAAAAAGGTCGCGCACCTAACAATGGACACCTGTCTTCCGGAATGGCACCAAATGGACCTTTTTATCACTATATTTTACATACTTTACTTCATAGCTTAAGATAGGTTGGTCACACTGTAATGACATTTTCAGGGATGATAGAAACTACTATGCATGACATTTAAAATAAATAAATATGAAAATAGTATGCTAATTAAATGAATAATATGCAAATGTACATGTTAATTTACGCAGATCTGTGGGAAAATCTTGATTAAAAACCGTTTTAACAGCTCCATATACCCCAATCACTTAAAATAAAGTGTTAACTTATTATAGTATACTATTATAGTATAAGTAACATTGCTCCCTTTGTGTTGAACATGATTTTTAGTAATATGTGATTGTGATAATTGTGATTTAAAATCCATATTATGAAAACTATTTCTATAATAGGCGAATCAGTATTGTGACCATGCTGAGTTATGAAAAGCCCATTTTCATGTAGGCTAACTATTTATTTATTTATTTAATAAACAATGAGTTATAATCAAAGATGATATATGATCAAAGGACAGCTAACACTCAATAGGCTTAGCCCTTAGCTGTACTATAGACATTTTTTAATATTATGACTAAACCAATGTCAAATGAAAGAAATTTGATTCCAGACATTGTATCAAATCAAATCAAGTTTTATTTATATAGCTAATTTCTCACAAGATGTGACTCAATGCGCTTCACATACTGACAGAGCCACAAGCAGGCAAAGGTAAAAAACCTGTACACTGTGCAGCCAGTAAAATTCCCCTGCAGCGTTCTACTCAGAGAGTGTACTACCAGTTTGCCTACCAGCACCCAGCAGTGGCCCCAGGGGGGCCCCAGCCGCCCCACTCAGCGTCACTGGATGCACAATCCATTGTACCCCACCAAATCTGGAAAAGGAGACATGGAAACTCCATTAACTTTCATGATCATGCATGTTTTTTGTTTAGATTTTTTGTAAGAATTGATGGTTGATGGATGATTGATTGTCACAACTCCGCCCCTGGCTCATCAGACGTCGATCAGTGAACGATTAAGAGCGCCCCTGGCTCATCAGACGTCGATCAGTGAACGATTAAGAGCGCCCCTGGATCATCAGACGTCGATCAGTGAACGATTAAGAGCGCCCCTGGATCATCAGACGTCGATCAGTGGACGATTAAGAGCGCCCCTGGCTCATCAGCCATCAATCAGTGGTGCCAGGTGTGGACGAATAAGACCGCGACTGGCTCCTACTTAAGCTCTGCTCCTGCTTCCAGTCATCGCCAGATCGTAACCACTTAATGGTTGGTTCATATGCTCGTTCCTGCTACTCTTGACGTTATCCGATACCCTAGCCTAACCCTATTCTCCCTGTTCCCCGTTAAAGGATTCCCTGCCTGCCGACCTCCTGCCTGTCTGACTACCCGCCTACCTGCCTGATCCCCTGCCTGTCTGAGTACCTGCCTACCTGCCTGACCCCCTGCCTGTCGGAGTACCTGCCTGCCTGCCTGATCCCCTGCCTGTCTGAGTACCTGCCTACCTGCCAGAACCCCTACCTGCACTACCTACCCCCAGCCGGATTCCCCTAACCCCAAACCTTATAATAAAACACTGTTATTATCTTACTACCTGTTCTCCGTTGTCTGCTTCTGGGTTCCGCCTTCTGGTCGTGACATTGATATAATGATTAAAGCACGTTGAGCTGAAACGTTTGCAGGAAAAGTGCTATACAATTGAAGTTGTTATTATTATTATTATCAAACTGAAACAAGCGAACGTTATCTCTGCCGGCCGCTAGCTGCTGCCGCGTTGCTCCACTGAAAGCCCGCTGCTGTTTCACACTGCGGTGGCTATCACCATAAAAGAAAACCCGGATCGCATCACGGATCTGGATCAGCCACCAACAACCGGTATATCAAAATTTAGCTTAGAACTTGCAGTTTCTAACTAGCTATGTTGTGAATACATATCTGTAAGAAATCCTGTCATAATATCGAAGTGAAATGGTTCTTACTTTGTATTTCAGTCAATATTCGTTGTCTGCTTTCACAACACACTTGTGGAGGTCGGGATGAGTCTTGCCAAGGAAAACTCACTTGACTCCAGTCCAGTTTTTATTACTGCAGTTTGCGAAAGAAATATATTTGGCCACACTAGGTTTTGCGGCGAGCATTAAAAAGTGAAATCTCACGAAACCGAGCGTTCTACGGGTCTGTCGCTGTAAACATGATCTCATAACTTATGATTATTAAAACGGACATTGACAAAATAATACAACACTTTAAAAAACACATAGAGGTATATTTTTATGTTGAAATGTAACAATATATTGTCATAGAAATGCCACAAAAGTGCATTTGATATTGTAGTAGCATGTTATTTTTGTAGAATTATTCCTAGCGTCCACATTCTGTCACGTGACCTAACACCCTATTTATACTAAGGATAGTTGATTGTTGAAGTGACTGGATGAAAAGGTAATGTTGTGGCTTATATGCCTTGTTGTGATTTTAATAGATAGCTGGAACTCAGCCATATGTTTTACGTACCATTTTCTAGCATTGACTAATTTTAGATGCACTTGAATTCTACAGGGAAAGGAGGTTTTCATTGCTGACCTTCATGTAACCGCAACGTGGGTCCAGCCCCACAACTGTGATCCCATGAGCCATTTCCCAGTAAGTCAAATGATTGAGCCGGAATTTGAATAAGATAAACAGCTATGTAGACAACATTGTATCCAGCATTACAATTGGCATGCCCTTCAAACTGCGACACTTTAAATGAATGTGCAATAACACTATGTGCAATATGACAACCCTAGTCGTTTTATCTGTACAGTATAGTATAGTGGATAGTGTACATAGCCTTTATTTATGTAAAGTAGCTCCTTTCCCTTCTTGTTTTTTTTTAGTTTTTTTTTCTCTTTCCTAGCACCAGGGGAGCCACCCCTCCCACATTTCGTTGTTTGGTACCTGTACTATAGCAATGACAATAAAGACCATTCATTCATTCATTCATTCATTCATGGGACATCAGCACATTAGCTGTGTTGGTCCTAAATATTATTATTTTTTTTACTTGATTTCATAAAGGTAAATTAAATGGTTATCTAACACTAAGCCAAAAAAACACTACATGTATGAGAAAGGACTTCATCAAATTATCATGTAATTCATAATCATGCACACCCCAGTTAAGTGTTGGATAAAAATGATAAATGCAGTACATGGTTTTGAACAGGAACATGCTGATCAGAAGGATGCCCTTATCCTTCCACTGTGGGTTCCAGGCCACTTTGTCCTGTGTGTAAGTGTACTATACCCATATATATATATATACAGAGCATAACTTTATGGTGAATGGTGAATGGTGAATGGTCTTTATTGTCATTGCTATAGTACAGGTACCAAACAACGAAATTTGGGAGGGGTGGCTCCCCTGGTGCTAGGAAAGAAAAAAAAAGAAAAGAAAACTAAAAAGACAAGAAGGGAAAGGAGCTGGTTTACATAAATAAAGGCTATGTACACTATCCACTATACTATACTGTACAGATAAAACACTGTGCTGTACTCTATGCTATGCTATACCTATTCTAACATTTCCTATTTCTCTGCAACCTTATGTACCCTAGGGTTGTCATATTGCACATAGTGTTATTGCACATTCATTTAAAGTGTCGCAGTTTGCAGGCTTGAAATGTACACATTTGTGCCTCAGCACTACACCTGATTTTTCAATCCAGCAGCTGCCATCAATCCGTCCAGACTGTCCAGGGCCCAGAACCTAGGTCTTTGCTGTGTTCAGGGCCTGGATGGCCCTGGGGTAGAAGCTGAGCTTCAGTCTGTTTGTCCTTGCGAACATGGTCCTGTACCGCCTGTTCGAGGGCAGCCGAGCAAAGTGTTCGTACCCAGGGTGGGATGGGTCTCTGGAGATCTTGGAGGCCTTCCTGAGGCAGCGTGTGTTGTACAGCTCTTCCAGAGAGGGGAGGGGGGCGCCGGTGATCTTCTGGGCCGTTCTCACGACTCTCTGTAGCACATTCCTCTCTGCGGCTGTGCAGCTGGAGAACCAGTTGCAGATGCAGTAGGTGAGGATGCTCTCCACTGCGCAGCGGTAGAAGGCCACCAGTATCTCCTGTCTGGTGTGGTCCTTCCTGAGGACTCTCAGGAAGAAGAGCCGCTGTTATGCCTTCTTGATGATGGCTGCTGTGTTGTTCTTCCAGGACAGGTCATCCTGTATGTGCGGCCCCAGGAATCGGAGGGTTGAGACTCTCTCCACGCTCCCTCCGTCGATGAGCAGGGGCTGGATCTCAGATTTTTTCCTCCTGAAGTCCACGAAGATTTCCTGGGTCTTTGACTGGTTCAGCAGCAGGTTGTTAACCTAAAAAAGTACTTTTTCCACCATTTTGAATAGACATGCCCCCTTTAAAAAATTCAGAACCAAGAAACGCTACAGCCCCTGGTTTTGCACCGAACTGTCTGAGCTGATCCGGCAAAAACACCTGCTATGGCGTAAAGCAAAGGCCTCCAAAAACACCTCTGACTGGCAATCCTTCAGGGAGCTAAGGAACAAATGCACCCAGTCGATCAGGAAAACAAAAGCAGATTTTTACAAACATCAATTCTCGACATGCGGATCCGACCCCAAACAGTTTTGGAAGACTGTCAAAACCATGGAAAATAAAAACACATCCTCTCAACTACCCACGGCAATCAAATCTGAGGACATTGTCATCTCAGATAACGCCTCCATGGTGAACTGTTTTAACAAGCACTTTGTTAGGGCTGGTCATGCTTTTGCAACTGCTACATCCACTCCTACTCCCACTGTCAACCATGCTGCCTCAACCCCTAGCACTGGTCCCCCCCCAAGCACTCCGTGCTTCTCCTTCCAGCCAGTAGAGGAGAGTGAGGTGCTTAGGGAGTTGCTTAAACTGGACCCTTATAAATCAGCTGGGCTGGATGATCTGGACCCTTTCTATCTGAAATTAGCAGCTCACATTGTCTCAGCCCCCATCACCTGTCTGTTCAACCTCTCCCTGCAAACCTCAGAATTCCCCATGGACTGGAAATCTGCTGCTGTCATCCCACTCTTCAAGGGAGGTGACAAGTTAGACCTAAACTGTTACAGGCCTATATCCATCCTACCCTGCCTCTCCAAAGTCTTAGAGAAACTGGTCAACAATCAGCTCACCCACCATCTGGAGTCCTATAGTATCTTCAGCACTACGCAATCCGGCTTTAGATCTGGCTACGGTTGTGTCTCTGCAACACTTAAAGTGCGACATCATATGCGCCTTTGACTCCAAGCACTACTGTGTAGCTGTATTTATTGACCTGGCTAAGGCCTTTGACTCCGTGGACCACTGCATCCTGCTTGACAGACTCAAGGATGTTGGACTCGCAGAGGAATGCCTGGCATGGTTTAACAACTACTTCTCTGGTCGTGTGCAGTCTGTGAGAGCTGAAGGCCTGCTGTCTGACCCAATGTCCCTGTCCATGGGTGTCCCCCAGGGCTCCATTCTGGGTCCAACACTATTTAATATTTTTATAAATAACATTGCTCACGCAGCTGGAAACTCTAACATCTGTACGCTGACGACACCATTCTTTACACGTCTGGCCCCTCTCTGAACACCGCCCTGACCGATCTCCAACACAGCTTTAATAGCATCCAATATGCCTTCTCCAACCTCCATCTTCCCCTAAACACAGATAAAACTAAATGCATGATCTTCAATGATCTACCCCAAGCCTCCTGTCCCCCAAAAATCACCTCACTGGATGGGTCAGTACTAGAATTTGTCAACACATACAAATATCTAGGTATCTGGCTTGATAGCTCACTCTCCTTCCAAACCCACATCAATAACCTACTCACTAAAGTCAGAACAATAATTGGTTTCCTGTACCGCAACAAAGCCTCCTTCACCCACTCTGCAAAACACACTCTGGTAAAAATGACCATCCTGCCAATTCTGGACTATGGAGATATAATTTACAGGATTGCCCCCAAAAACCTTCTCAATAAACTGGACGTCATCCATCACACTGCCATCCGCTTTGTCACTGGTGCCCCTTTCAATACACATCACTGCGACCTGTACTCCCAAGTCAACTGGCCATCACTCCACACCAGGCGACTGACCCACTGGTATCAGTTCATCTATAAATCCATCATCGGCAAATCCCCCCCCTACCTCTGCTTACTACTGAACTTCTCATCCAGCACACGCAATCTCCGCTCCAACAAATATATCACTCTGGTCCCCCCCAAAGTCCGCACCTCCTTTGGCCGTCATTCTTTTCAGTTTGCTGCCCCCACTGACTGGAATGCGTTGCAGTTGTCATTAAAACTCACCACTTTTAGCATTACCCACTTTTAAACACTCACTTTCAGATGTTGTCTCGGATCACTGCACTTGCTTTTAAGATAACTTCCCCCTGCTGTAATGTATGGATATTTTTGATACTTGTGTGTTGCACTCATGTTTTATATTGTATATATCGTGTTGTGTATCGTGTATACTGTGTTGTGTTCTGTGTGCTGACTTGCCTCTGTTCTGCCAATTGGCCAGATCGTCGTTGCAAATGAGAATTTGTTCTCAACCGACCTATCTGGTTAAATAAAGGTTAAATTAAAAATAAATAAATAAAATAACCTTGCACAGCTTGCTCAGCTGCTCTACCTCATCCCTGTACGCCGCCTCGTCCCCCCCCGAGATGCAGCCCACCACGGTGGTGTCGTCTGCAAACTTTACGATGGAGTTGCTGGGGTGGACGGGGGTGAAGTCGTAGGTGTAGAGGTTGTAGAGGATGGGGCTTAGCACGCAGCCCTGGGGGGACCCAGTGCTGAGTCTGAGGGCTGTGGAGGTGTGGGAGCCCACCCGCACCCTCTGGGGGCGGTCGGACAGGAAGTCCTTGATCCATGCACATAGAGAGTGTGATAGTCCCAGGTCTAGTAGTTTGGTCACTAGCCTGTCTGGAAGGATGGTGTTGAAGGCAGAGCTGAAGTCCACAAAGAGCAGTCTCGCGTAGCTGTTTCCCCTCTCCAGGTGGGATAGAGTGGAGTGGAGAGTCGTCGCGATGGCGTCCTCTGTGGACCTGTGGGCTCTGTAGGCGAACTGGTATAGATCCAGGTTGGGCGGGAGGCGTGTGACTATGTGGGCCCGGACTAGTTTCTCGAAGCACTTCATGATGATTGGTGTGAGTGCCACCGGGCGGTAGTCGTTTAGGCAGCTCACCGTGCTTTTCTTCTTATATGCAACATATGACATCCACAGTAGTAGATTATAAAGACATACAATGTAGTTGAGCATTTCTCAGCTTTAACCTTCATATGCCATTTGTTTGTGAGTTTGTGTCTATTGTATTACCCCCAGTGTCCTTTTTGCTTATTGCACTAGGAAAGCCGTGAGGTGTCATAGGGCACCAGTGAGTACAAAAACCAATCTACCTTTGCACTCGATCAAATGTCAGGACCCTCCTTTCATGACTTTTCCTAGATCTGTGCGTTCTACCACCCAGCATCTTTACATTTTCAAAATCTAGTTAGTATAAAGCGTTTTTGCAGTATTTCTGTGTGTGTCTCTGTGTATTTGCCTTGGAATTCGGCTGCCATCTTTTTCTCCAAGGCTGCAATTCTCTTTTATATCAGCAGAGGTAGCAAGGGGACACACACTGTGCTCAAACTTCAGGCTTCAGTGCTGAATTAGACACAGTGGATAAGACTGATACGTATGTAACAATGTGTTTATATATAGGCTATATATAGAAATAGGGATACATAAGATATGTATATGTACAGACAGTTATGAAAATGATAAACTGTACAGTTGTCTCCCAATCCCTTCAGATTTGTTGGAGCTGAGTTTTTTTTTTTCACAGCGGGTTTACCCAAGTTCCATGCAATAGTGATAAGATATTATGATATGTGTAGCCTATGTACAGTTATGAATGATACACTGCACAGTATGTACCTATCAAGTTGTGTGGTGCATGTATAGCTCCCGCAGCAAAGTAATTGCAGTAGCCTACGTTTGATTATGCATGTACTCATCGATGAATATTATATAACAAACGGATATTTATAATATTGTATATAATGTATTTTTTGTATATCACTGTAGACCACGGTGCTAGACCACTGGACCACCTCAGGCCACCAGTAATAACCTTAATTGTGGATTACTATTTACAATTAGTAGTCTCCTAATCTCGCTACAGTTTGAGCGAGTCTGTAACTACTTTTGTTTCATCCCATTCTTGCCTATAGACAACAATGTACAATCATTCATATTGAGTTTATTCACCCAATAAAGTAAAGATGAATAATACTGCCCTTCATCTTATTATCAGATGTTCAGTTATGATTAGACCTGTGTCGGCAATGATAATAATACACAACAGGCAAGACGGTTGTACCATAGATATACGCAGATTAATATTTGTAGATTCGTTTTCGAACATTAGATAGGCCTAGTTGATTTTGGCAACATTGTAGTAGCCAATTGCAGAGTGTATTAATTATTTTGTTTGTTTGAATCCTCACTGTGTTCATGTTATAATGTTTAGTGAACGAACAATTGTTGGGTGAATAAACTGTCTCTTGCCACAAATCGGAATTCTCTTGCCGTGAAATGTGTACATCAAATAACATGATGTCGGCGATCTACTAGAACTGGAGCGGGACGACTGCAATGTACCATATATATCTGCCATATCATACCGTTTTATATTGAAAAATATGATGGTAAATAAATACATGTGGGACCGATGTATGATATGGCAGAGGTGTGGTGTGTATCAGTCTGTCTCGTTCCAGCGAGTCAACTCGTGTTGACTCAATAAGACATTATTGCGCTCTGCGCTGCGGGCTACATTTGATTATGTAATCATCAACGAATATTATATAACGAACGGATATTTATAATAGGCCTACAGTATATCATGTATTATTATTTTTATTCTGAGCAGTCCCACTCATAATAAAATACTGATGTTCTCATAATATAATTATAGATATAGCCTAGCTAAATCGTGTAGACTGCTATGGAGGTATATTGAAATATATGATGATAAATAGGCTACATGTGGGATGGAGGTAAGGTGTGGGATGGCAGATATATGTATGATATATTATGGCAGTTTCTCGCGCCTGTCCCGCTCTGTTGTTCAAAGACTATAATATAAAACTTTAACTTTACTCTCATTACTCTCATGTGCCGTGGGCTCTCGGAAAGCTGCGCATTGAATGTATTATGTATGAAAATAATGCAAAAGGCTACATAGGAATAAGTGTGTTCATATGCAAACATACTCGAGAGATATGAGTTCAATCAGTAAACTGTTATCATCTCAATAGGACGGCCAATGTAATGCGTTGTTTTTTTGATTTTGCATTCCTTGTTTCGTGGTAAACAAATCTCTTTCTGATCGTCCCGTTCACAAAAACCTAAGGTGCATAAGTCATGTAATATGGCGAAATAAATGTTTGTTCAGACAATACAAGATATATTGAAAAATATGATGATGAATACATGTGGGATGGAGGTACGGGGATGATATGTGGCATGTCTGCTCGCCAACTAAAGCCCATTCTTGCCTATAGACAACTGTACAATCATTCATATTGAGTTTATTCACCCAATAAAGTAAAGATGAATAATACTGCCCTTCACCTTATTATCAGATGTTCATAGACCTGTGTCGGCAATGATAATAATACACAACAGGCAAGACGGTTGTACCATAAATATACAGTACGCAGATTAATATTTGTAATATCGAACATTAGATAGGCCTAGTTGATTTTGGCAACATTGTACATTGTAGTAGCCAATTGTCCGCTCGCCAACTAAACACACCACATATCATACCTCCGCCCTATATGTATTTATCATCATATTTATCAATATAAAACGGAGGTACGATATATTACCAGATATACAGTATGTATGATATATTATGGCAGTTTCTGGCGCCTGTCCCGTTCTGTTGTTCAAAGAATATTATATAAAACGCATCACATGTTTGTCACTGTGTGAAAATGTTTCTGTAGCGAAGAACCTTGGTTCAATCTGGAGCTGATCAACTCCGGACGGCAATAGCACGTTGTGGGTGCAATTGTGCAAGAATAACACTATTTACAGCGCTGTCATTTATTGCTATATTTATTACTGTTATATATATAAATGTGAACATTACAGATACCTGGTCAACACAGCTTGGGATTCCAAGGAAATTACATGGAACTATGTGTGAAAGGGCAACAGTTATTATATATTACAGTTATTTATTTTTTTAGTAGTAATGAAAACTCCCGCAGTCTTGATCAATCTCCTAGATTAATCTCCTCTCCACTTACGTTACATCTACAATGGCATGCATACGTTATTATATATATATATATATATATATGTTCCTTTTCAGCTGACTCTCTGCTCTGTCCCCACTTCTCTGGAACTTTATGCATTTTTAGAGGTAGTGTCTTGTCATTTTCTCTTCGCCATCCAGCGATTTTTGTGCGTCAGTACACACTCCCCCATTGTGAAGAGTGGTCGTGTGATTCGACACCTCTTTGCGCTAAAAGTAGGTAAAAAAACGTCGCTGTTCTAGTGTTAAACAACTACAACATTGTACGTGTGCCATTGTTTGTTATTTCTAGGACTGGAGTTTCGAAAGCATGGCGTTTAATGTTTTTTTTTTAACAATTTGCATCTTTTACCCTAGATTGCCATGGTAAGAAGAAAACTATTGGGTTTTCATCCTTGTAACCTATTTAATTGTATTCCCTGACCTCACAAATGTAGTTTGACACCAAATGTCAAATGTCATTATAGCCATAACAGTAGCAAATATATGGGGTGTGGTAATTGCCAATGGGCTCTGATGTATTGTTGGGGCCATTTTGAAAAAAAAAAGCAGATCTCACTTGTGTCTTTGGAAAAAAGTTTTTCTATGACCCTAAGGTACTTCCATGCCAAAGGGGACATCTGTTGCATTTACTGAAGTCAACGTGCTATATTCTGGACTAACAGCCTTTACTATAAGACGGTCTGTTGTTGAAGCCAGTGCAAATGCCGTCTCCTGGAATACCTCTCGGTTGAAGGGATATATCCCACTTGCCCGGAATCCTGCCTGAATGTTGGCCGGGGAAACTGCTAGAGGGAAGGCTGTAGCCACGATTTTGGGGATCTCGTAGATCGTCATAGTTTTCCCGGGGTTGTTTAGCATCCAGGCAGTGGAGGCGGTATTCGGTTGTTAAGTCTGACGTTTAGCAATTTCCGGGTTCAAATTTGTAAAATCCCTGTACCAGTGTATTAAAGCGGTAGAATGACAGTTCAATCGTTTTTTAGACTCGGATCTATTCATACCACAATAGGCGGTGGGCCGAAGCTGTCTATCTGCTTTAGTTTTTGAAATGATCGATCTGCAACTGCAGACTAGTTGATTTTTTCATATAAGCTAAATGGTTTTTTTTGGAACATGTTTCCGTTTGTTGGCAGCCTATTTTCGAAAAACGTTTTATGAAAACTAAACTTACGATTCATAAGTTAATAAGGAGAATGCTTGGGGCTACTATGCCGCTAACCAATCAAAACCCATTAACACTGGAGGCGCCAACGTTTTTTTACCTACTAAAGCGCGACGAGGTGTGGAATCACACGACCACTAATCACAATGGGGGTGTGTGTACTGACCCACAAAAATCGCTGGATGGCGATGTCACGCAAGAAGCGTGAACATGCAACAGAAACACACCGCGGGGGAAACCCGATGTCTTTGTTCATTGATCGGAAACGAGTTTGTAACTTAGAAACGAGTTGTCCCATACAGTGATTTTGTCACGAAACAAGGAATGCAAAATCAAAAAAACAACGCATTACATTGGCCGTCCTATTGAGATGATAACTGTTTACAGATTGAACTCATTATCACTATTAGGCTACCGAGTCTCGATCTCAAATGGCATTCAATTGTCAGGATTCATCTTTGATAAACAATGGCCTACTAATCAATCGTTGATGATTACATAATCAAATGTAGCCCGCAGCGCAGAACGCATGTCTTATTGAGTACACATTTCACGGCAAGAGAATTCCGATTTGTGGCAAACACCCAACAATTGTTCGTTCACTAAACATTATAACATGAACACAGTGAGGATTCAAACAAACAAAATAATTAATACACATCATTTCATTTATAATGTGCAGTAAACAAACAAAATAATGTATACTCTCTGCAATTGGCTACTATACAATGGTGCCAAAATCAACTATCCAAATATGAATCTGCGTATATCTATGAACCTTGTTGTAGCCTATTATTATCATGGTCGACATGAGAATTGTTGGCTACTTCATATCACAACTGAACATTCATATATATAGCCTATTGCATTATTTGAAAATTGACAGCGCTGTACATAGTGTCATTCAATGCACAAGCACGTAATTTCAAACGATTTTGGTCGACAGCGAAATACATTATCAATATCTTATTATCAATTGTCAATATACTCTCTCCCTTCTTCTCCTTACTTTCCTGTCTGTCTTCACTATATCACGCAAGAGAAACACACCGCGGGGGAAACCCGATCTCTTTGTTCATTGATCGGAAACGATCGAGAGCCATTCAACCCTCCCCCATCAACATCAAGTGATTGTAACTCAGAACTTTGTAACTTAGAAACGTTTTTTTGTGAACGGGACGATCAGAAAGAGATTCGTTTACCACGAAACAAGGAATGCAAAATCAAAAAAACAACGCATTACATTGGCCGTCCTAATGAGACGATAACTGTAGGCTACTCAAATAGAAGTCATTATCACTATTAGGCTACCGCGTCTCAATCTCAATGGCATTCAATTGTCAGGATTCATCTGTGATAAACAATGGCCTACTAATTTCAATCTCAATGGCATTCAGTTGTCAGGATTCATCTGTGATAAACAATGGCCTACTAATTACATGCCATTGAATATGTTTGCATACTTGCCGACATCATTTTATTTGATGTACACATTTCACGGCAAGAGACAGTTTATTCACCCAACAATTGTTTGTTCACTGCAAAACATTAACACAGTGAGGATTCAAACAAACAAAATAATGAATACACTCTGCAATTGGCTACTACTACAACGTGGTCTACAGTGATATACAAAAAAGACATATACAATATTATAAATATCTGTTTGTTATATAATATTTGTTGATGAACTACTTTGCTGTGGTACCTATGTAATACCACACAGCTTGATAGGTACATACTGTGCAGTGTATCATTCATAACTGTACATAGGCTACACATATCATAATATCTTATCACTATTGCATGGAACTTGGGTGAAAAAAAACCCTCAGCTCCAACAAATCTGAAGGGATTGGGAGACATACTGTACAGTTTATCATTTTCATAACTGTCTGTACATATACATATCTTATGTATCACTATTGCTATATATAGCCTATATATAAACACATTATGTTACAAATATCAGTCTTATCCACTGTATCTAATTCAGCACTGAAGCCTGAAGGTTGAGCACAGTGTGTGCCCCCTTGCTACCTCTGCTGATATAAAAGAGAATTGCAGCCTTGGAGAAAAAGATGGCAGCCGAATCCCAAGGCAAATACACAGACACACACAGAAATACTGCAAAATCGCTTTATACTAACTCGATTTTGAAAATGTAAAGATGCTGGGTTGTAGAACGCACATATCTAGGAAAAGTCATGAAAGGAGGGTCCTGAAATTTGATCGAGTGCAAAGGTAGATTTTTTTTTGTACTCACGGGTGCTGTTTAACACCTCACGGCTGATTACGTGTTAAAGCATCACCTGACTTGACGTCTGCCAATGATATTCCTACAAAATACGGAACTATGAAGACTGAGTTGTTTCTGATAACTTTACTGTCAAGTCATGTTTCAGGTAAGATTTGAATGTCATACTAATTCATATCACATATTAATGAACAAGTCCATGTCATGTTGTGTCAATACAAACATGTTCTATGACTATATGCTATTTTACTGAAAAACCCGACCTAACGTCACCCGCGATTGTGAAGCTAATTAATTAACAAGCTAGTTATCTAACTTTAAAGGGTACAATAGTTACCAATGTCAACTATGTCTATTCTCAATTATTTCAGTAATCATTGTGCCAAATTGGGACCAGTAACATTAACTTGTGTGTGAGTACGTTATACAGTATGTGTGTGCAAGCATGTTTTTGATATTGTCAATCGTCTCACTTTTACGAGGTGAGCTGGTAAGACAAAACCCAAGACTAAGTGTATCTTCACTTGCCTTGCCTATAATTGACGAGACTAGACAAAGATTCAAGTGTTTAGAGAACATTTATAACACTAGTGTGTTTTCGCAGTGCAAACACAGACACATGTCTGTACATGGTAGGTTGTTAGATTTGCATGTGCATCTCCCTTTCACACATTTTGTTTTTTTGCAGGAGCAGTATACAAGCTCTAAAACTGCGACTGGGGCTGGGGGAAGTGACATCCAGTCAATCCCAAAGAAATCTCCCTCTATCTTCCAGCCATGGCTCATTGGCGGAGGGATGTCTGGCTGGCTCTTAAGGGACCTCCTGTATGGCTGCCTGGTAGTTTGCCCGCTGACTATGTTTGTGCAAGGCATCCTTATTTAGTGGTAGACTTCGGTCATTGCACTTCCCACTCTTAAACATTTGACACCTAGCTAAATGTACATCCCTACAGCCTTTGTGGTCGTAGAGGTCGCATGTAAATGCCTCAATTTCCTCATACAGCTCTGTTGGCAGTTGAAAAGCTGTTCCCAACTTTTGGAAAGTAGCACAATGCTCTTTGTTGGACAGGAGTGTTTTTACGGCCTTCACTTTTTCATTGCCGTGCAGTGCACTCACTGTATCACAGCCGGTGAAACAGTGAAATCCAATGAGCGCATCAGAGACTTCATCACCAAGATGGCTGTGTATTCTCTGTACGTGTATGGTGTTTGTTTGTCCCTTTCCCTGTGTGGAAGTACAGGTTTGCTCCTATTTCCTTACAGAAAGCGATAGCCAGTACAAACACATGTGTCAGGACTGCTGATCACAACATGTGAGCTATACTGTGAGGCATGTTCACAGTGAAGCAACAGCAGGGTGTCTGCCTCCTCCTGTATTGAGAACCGTGTGAGCAGTGGTAAAACCTCAAGTTCTGTGCCACTGCTGTTGACTCTGATCACATGACACTCAGACCCATGTCCAACAATCAAAGTGATGTCTTGAATTTGGTCTTTCCTGGACTTGGACCATGTCTCAAAAAGAAACTGTTGTAGGTTTTCTTTGTTTTGGCCACAAGCCAAGAACTTGGACCAAAGTCTTCTGGTCAGCTGAATATATTGTTGTCAACTGTTGGGAATTTGTATTAAAATAACTAGAAGTGATGAATCATGTACTATGTGCTCATTTAAATAATATGTGACTGAGGTCAGTTGAGAACAATTAGAAGGTCACGCGAAGCCAAAAGAGAGGTTCTGTTTTTGAGCGACAAGAAGAAGACAAGCTCCTGACTAACAGAAAGTTTTATGATTCAAACCGCCTGTAAATTACTTATTTTTACCTATGTGCTAACAACCATTTTAAACCTGCTGTTATGATATTCTATTTTCCTGTACTGATTTTATACTTTCATAACTAATGATTAATGATAAGTCTATTCTTCTATACTATATTTTAACTTGTTAATCAAATCCCAAGTCATGGGACTGTGTAACTTCAACAGTTATGTTTTCACAAGCTATTCTGATAAAGGACACACTGACCTAGTCATGAGGGAATGGGTTTGAAGATCAAATAACTGGCCAATTAGTGCTTTAGAACGCACATATAATTAACAGTATAAAAATGTCTGTTCATCCTAAAAATATAACTGTGTGCATATGTTTACTGATTTCTTAAAGCTTACTGTTTTCTTAAAAACAACAGAATGTGTATGTGTCTAACGTTGCGCAAGATTAAGGCTGCTCTCACAGGTGGATACAGCCGACAAAGTGTGCAACTACTCTCACCATGACTAACGGCCGGGGGGGGCCAGAAGAAGAAGATAACACACAGTACACTCGCACCCACACAAGGAGTTGAAGGCCACATAACTAACTAAAACACTTGCTACAAATCAAATGGTCACAGCTGCAACAGATTTTATGCTGACAATTAAAAAACTACCAGATAGGGGGAGGAGGGACAGCCCAGCCCCAAATGTTAAATCAAAATGTATAAAGTCTATGTATCAAGGCGAAACTGGGTTCTTGTCTGGTGAAGCTTCTGCAGTTAACCTATTGACGGTTAGCTGATACTGGCCTGCGGAGGTGAAACTAGATGGGACCACTTTTCCATGGAAATGAACTATTATTGCTTGCTGATGTGCTTGAATAAATATTCTCTTAATGAACAGTTCAGTAGTGGTGCCTAATATTTGATTGGATCATTTTATCTTAAGAAGTTATATCAAGGACGTCTCGTTGAGATTAAACGAACTCGCTTGTAAGTGACGACTCAATTAACTCAATTCTGGAGAAGTTGATCGCCTTACACTAGCGACACCCCACTCCAGATACAGAGAGTACACAGAGCCCTGGCGCAGAAACCACCTCCGAACGCACCCCCCAGGTCAATGGTGGTAAACTTCCTACAGTTTGAGACGAAGGAGGTGGTGCTCAGTCATGCTTGGAGGAAGAAACTTGTGGGAGAGAAGAGGGTGTTTTTTTTACCATGATTATGCAACTGAAGTGGTCCAGAAGAGAAGGGAATACGCGGCCATAAAGAAGATATTGAAAGAGGAAAAGATCAGTTTCCAAACCCTGCTGGCGAGGATGCGAATCCACTGGGAAAGCGGAGTGAAAACGTATGACAGCGCAGAGGACGTGGCGAGAGACATGGCGGGCAGAGGATACGAGGTGGGTCTCCCAGGAGAAGGCACCGCGACTACAGAGAGGGAGAAGACGCGACACCGGGCAGAGTGGCAGCAGACGAGGGGAAACAAGCCGGCGAGGAGCGCAGCGGCTGCCGCCAGGGAGAAGCTGAAGGATTTCCGATGGGGGAAATGAGTCTGATTTGCTGCCATGAGCGGGTGTCTTGAAGGGACTGAAGCACAACCAGATGGCCTACAAGGTATGTTTAAAACAGTCAACGGACCTCTAATAAAGTAATTGTAATAGTTGCCGTTTGAGAGAGACTGAACTAAGAGAGTTGGACATTACTAGATGGCAGGGGCGCCGCTAGAGATTCTGGGCCCCATGACAGAATATCATTTTGGGCCCCCCCACCTAAACCACCCATCAACCTAAACCCAGTTGAAGTTGATGAACTATTGATGCACTGCAAGAAATCCAATGATGGACATCTTTTGTAAATGTAATTTGAAATTACAGTTAATACAGGAATCAACAATTCAGCAAAGAAATCTCAACATTCTTTAACTTATTAAATTAAGACTTGAACAACACAAGGACAAAAGTATAATTAAATGAAGATTGGAACCCAATTATAAAAGTATAAATCTATAATAAAAAATAAAAATATAATTTTAATGGGGTGGTATTGTGTCTAAATAAATGTAGATCTTGTAAAGATCAGTTGGCCATAATACTGTCAGGATTAGATCAATGAAGAATTACAGCAGAGAGATATTTACTGACTCAGCATTGCTTGTTTCACACAAAGACAAACGTGTCTTATACAAGAGGGAGCAACACAGACATGGTGCCAGCGAAATTGAATGTGAAATGGGAAGATTTTTATTTTTACACTGCGGCAGTACTGTGGAATAGTATACCTGGAGAGCTAAAAACTATATCTAGCCTAATGCACAACGATTCAAGATAGGAGTAAAGAGATCAAATCAAATCAAAGCTAAACGCTGGGCCTTCTTAGTAGCAAAATCTTTAATAAGATCCTTAAAATCTAGTGATGAAGCCAACTTGCTGTGCTGCTGTCATTGTCCTTTGTTACTTCTTGCTCTTCTTCTTCTGCCTCTTTACCTCTTAATTTTTAAAATTTTAATTCATTTTATCCAAACAATTACGAATTACAGGGACATTCCCCCTGGAGTAACTGAAGGCTAAGTGCCTTACTCAAGGGCACACTAGTAGTGGTGTGGTTTCAGGCGGGATTTGAACTCACTATCCACTACTAGACCACCACTACCCCCCCACCTCTGCTCTCCTCTCTGGCTGCCTTGCTTGAAGAGGGCCCTGGCATGGAGTATCCATAGGTACATAATTCATAATATGTCCTATAATAGTATTAACATAATAACACATACATTACACCAGATTAGCTAACTTAAATGTTATCTAGCTAGCTAACAATATTATTAAGATGCCAGTGTGGTCAATGTTATTGCAATTACTGGAAGAACTATTAACTAAATATGAATATTAGCTAAAGTTGTATTCAATGCTTGCATGGTAATGCAGCATACATTAAAATATTCTAAATATGTTTGTTAACCCCAAACTCCTACTGCTCACCCCCTTCTCCTTCAACTGGGAGGTGCATCTGTGCATGACGTCATTAGCATGTAACATTATACTAGCTAGCTAGCTATAATAGCAAGAGTGCATAGCTGCTGGATACAAATTCACTGAGCTCTAATAACCTATATTTGGACCAAAATTGCCCTCATCTCATACATTTAACTGAAATTATACTGACAGTGCACTGTAAGTTAACTATACTTGAAGTTAATGTTAATTAGCTATCCACTTGTTAAGCCTGACGTCAAAAGTGACGTTTAGCCATTTCCGAGTCCAAACCAGAAATTCTCCGCACCAGAATACCTTTGAACTACAGCGGTAGAATGACAGTTTAATCGTTTTTTAGACTCGGATCTATTCATACAACAAGGGACACAGCACTTTCCCGTTTTCTCCATATTGTCAGGGTATTTGAGCCTCGGAAAAGCGCTATATAAATATAATTTATTATTATTATTATTTCTCCATTTCGAAGACAGCACCTCAGCCAACGTTGGGTCCCGGAAACACGTCACGACTTAACAAGCGGATAGCGAGCTAACTAGATCATCCACGCAGTGATTAGATCACTAAACCACTGTTTTTAGTGATTTTTTTACTTTTCTCTTTTGAGACCCTGACTTTGGCTTTGCCTTTCACGACATCGTCCACGCACGCACACGTACATTTGATGCATTTCCAATCTGGCTGTCCTCCATCTGTCCCACACACATACTACAGCAGGAGGTGTTGGTCATGGAAACCTTGTCAGAATATTTGCGGTAACGTTCCTCTCGTCTAGCAGGTCACGCGCGGTGGACTGAACCATGCAATGACTAAATAGAGGGGTAAATAATAAGGCTTAATTTTGTTAAACATAGAGAAACAAAACTCCAGTTTGTTTCTTTTGTGACTTTTTTTATTACATAGAATTATAATTTGAATTCGGCTACATTAACGTCCTTATGATAATAATAATAATAATAATAATATTTATAAATATAAAAAAAAAAAATCTCATGGGCCCCTGTCAGTGCTGGGCCCTTAGAATCGTCCTAACTTACCACCCCCTTAGCGGCGCCCCTGCTAGATGGAGTGAAACCCTTTGGAAAGGGTGTGATTTCGGTCCTAGGGAGGGGCCCTTTCTGAGAGGAAGGATACCCCCTCGACCTACCAACGGGACTTGGGGGAAAAGTCACCCCCTTTTTTGGAAGAAGTGTATGTTCTGTTTTATTTCTCATTATTATTTTTTGTTAGGTTTTATGTTACATTATGCAATGTTAAAAATTACTTGCTTACTTAGTTTACTGCTGTACAGGTCACTTATTAGGGATACTGAAGTAGGACTAGATGGGTACCACTGTTAGACTGGTGTCACTTAATGTTAATGGTTTGAATACCCCCAAGAAGAGAGACAGGGTAATGACCAGGGTTCGAGTTATGTGGGAGCCAATGGGAGCTGAGCTCCCATAGAGATGGTCTGAGGCACTCTGAGCTCCCATGAAGGCAGTAAAATCAAAAATCTGTGGGGGTCGCTAATAATACATTACCACAACTATTATTTGATCAAAATGTCAATGTAATGAATATTATTTAATTTATTTTATAAATATTGTAAAATAAACACGTTTTCCAAGAGAACTACGCGCACCATTAATCTCCTGTGAATGACAGTATGCCGTTGACTGCCTGCACTTCACCACCAAGACACCATGGGGCGCAGTAGAATATAGTGCAACAGAAAAAGGTTGATTAATCAGCTGTGCGGTAAACCGTTGGAACACACAGTGCACAGCTGATTAATCAATTAAACCAATAGAGTGAGACACCAGTTGCCTTTCAGGAAGTAGTGAGATCGTGCACCTAGCCTATTATTGAGAAGCAAACATTAATTCATTAGCTATACAGGAGTATATTATACAGTAGCTACCATGCCGCCCAAAAAAAGGCCACTGCTGCCGACCGGGTCATCAAGCCTAGAACATTTCGGGTTTTTATCAAAGAAACCTGCTATGACACCTAACGTTAGCCCTGCTGCTACTGTTACTGCTACTACTGCTGCTACTACTGAGGACTCTGCTACCAGGCCTGAACGCGCAACACCCACACACAGTTCAGATGAGGGGCAGAATGAAGAGGTAGGGGAGGCAACGCCACAGAACTGGGGAGAAGATCAGTGGAGATCCTGGAAAAAAAGAAACCCCTGGCTATTTGCAAATGAGGATGGCCTTGGATGCCTTGCCTGTAAAGAGGCAAAGACTCTTTTACTTTCAGAGAAAAAGTGGGGAGTGCATTTGGCGGATGCCTGGATCAATGGGACAGTAAGTAGCCCCGTTCAAAAGCAGTTGCGGAAAAAGATTTATATACACCGCGACAGTCATGCTCATAAACGAGCTGTTGAAATAGCAGAGCTTAAACAAAAGGAAGTGCTTCCTAAGAACGTAGCAGCACTCACTTCCATTATGTACAAGGAGACAGCAAGTTCGTTCAGGGCAGCCTATACTGTGGCTAAAGAAAGGATGCCATATACAAAACTGAATCCAATCATGAAGCTTAATGAGATGAATGGCGCGATAGTCGGCCCTACTCACCGATCAGATCATTCATGTGCACAGATTGTAGAGCACATTGCACAGGAGATGAAAAATAAATTCATTTCTAATGTCAAATCACTTAATTCGAGTATAAGCATAACAATAGATGAAAGCACAATTCATGGACGAGCGTACATGATTATTTATGTCAGATGCGATGTCACTGGAAATGGAGATGTGGACAATGTGTTTTTTGACATAGTTGAACTTGACCAGGGCACAGATGCCGAGTCCCTGTGCAATGCACTGAAAAACAGCCTTCGATCAGCGGGAATGGATGACGAATTTCTTCGGGAAAACCTAATTAGCATAGCCACAGATGGGGCGGCCGTGCTAACAGGGAGAGTGAATGGACTCATAGCTAGACTGAAACGGGACTTCCCTCGGCTGCAGGCAGTTCACTGTCTCGCGCATCGGTTAGAATTAGCGGTGAATGACTCATTGAAGGAGGTGACTGGCTGTAATCATTTAGAGTTTTTCCTCTCAAAACTCTATGCTCTTTACCACCAGTCCTCGAAAAATGCAAGGGAATTACAGGAAGCAGCTGCGGAACTGAACCTGCAGATACTGAAAATAGGGAAAGTGTTTACAATAAGATGGGTGTCCAGCAGTTTCAACACTGTCAAAGCTGTGCTGAAGGATTTTCCAGTGTTAGCACGTCACTTTAAATCAGCTAGTGAAGATGGCTCACGCTCCGGTATGGAGAAGGCCAAGTACACTGGTTTACGTAAGCATCTGACATCCACTGGATTTCTCTCTGATTTAGCAACAATGAAAGACGTGTTACGTGAACTACAAAGTCTCTCCCTGAAACTACAGAAACGCGACACATCCCTGATTGATGCAAGCCGCCACATTCACCAAACGATCGAGGTGCTCTCTGCCATGAAGGACCAGGGAGGGAAAACAGAAATGAAAGTCAAAATGGCCATAACCAGCGGTCAGTTCAAAGAGGTTGCTCTCACCGAAACGCAACGTAAAATAAACAAGTCCCAATTTTACCAGTCAATTATTGATAATCTCACCAAGCGTCTCCCTGACAGTGAGCTGGTAAGCATGTTGAAGCCTCTGGATCAGCACTTCTGGCCAAAAGAGAGGGCAGAACTTGTTCTATTTGGAGAGCGTGAGGTGGGGAAGTTTGCTAAACTTCTCGGAGAGCCTTCGAGTGATGCTGTCAGTGAGTTCAGAGACTGGAAATTACAAGACAAGGAACAGCAGGGTAAAACCTTGAAAAGACTTATAGTGGCGAGCAACACTTTTCTTCCGACCTCTGCAGAGTGTGAGAGGGGCTTTTCTGGATGCAATGACACTGACAGTCAGAACAGGAACCGGCTGCAAGCCAGGAGCCTTACCGCATTGTTGTTCGTGGACTTAAATGGGCCTCCGATCGACAAATTTGACCCTCTCCCGTTCATCCAATCTTGGATAAAGAAAGGACATCGGACGTCAGCATCATGGGTTCCAGGACCGCGACCGCAGCCTACTGAAAACAGACCACTTTGGTCTATCTTGTCTCCGTAAAGGTAAGGTGGCTTTTACTTTTTACTAACCTAGTGTACTAACCTAAACTGTCACTGTACCCAACCCTAACTATATGTTTACATGCCAACTAATTAGCTAATTCATTTCTGTCATTTAGAGCTGAGGGGAGCAACAGAGAGACGGACAACAGGACAGCAACTGAGAGACAGACAACAGGACAGTAACAGAGAGACAACGGGAGAGGAGAGCAATAGAGACAGAACTGAATGCACTGAACCTTTTTTTTATTCTTTGCATTATTAACACTGTTGTGTTATTGTGTTATTAAAGTGTTTAAGTGTTTTATGGTAAAGCATTATGAGTGGTGTGTGTGTGCAGGGTGCTCGTGAGTTGTATATTTTGGGGAGGGGGGAGGCTTGTGTATGGGGGCGGGGGCGGGGGGTCCTCACACAAAGGACTGACCACCTTAATCCGCTACTGCCTATAGCTAATTAAAACTTGTAAGTCCCATCGCTGTGTGGGCATGATTCGCGCGTGCATGAGAACATTTCGCACTGTTATTTTGGAGACCCCCACAGAGTTCATCTTATAACTTGAACCCTGGTAATGACGAAACTTAACAGGGACAGAGCCCAAATTATATATCTGCAGGAGACACACCTTACCAAATTAGAACATGATAAGCTAAAGAAATATGGTTTTAGGAATCTGTACAGTAGTTGGTTTAAGGGGGGTCACAGAAGGGGTGTGACGATTATGATATCAAATCAGGTCCAGTTTGAGTATAAAAAAGAGATAAGAGATGAGGAGGGAAGATACATTATTGTGAAAGGGAAGCTTGACAATGTGACCGTAACTCTGGTGAATGTTTATGCTCCTCCAGATTGTGCTGTCTTTTTTTAGATCATTATTTGATGTTATTGCAGCGGTACAGAGGGTATACTAATCTGTGGGGGGGATATGAATGTAGTTTTAAATCATAACATTGACACAACAAGCCTAAAAAAAACGAAAATACAAATGTCAAAATATGTTAATATATTATTGGATGAGATGGGTTTGGTCGATATATGGAGAAACCTACATCCACTGGAGAAAGACTAAACACATTCTAGAATAGATTATTTGTTTGTTGACTCAGCAAATGTCTACAGGGTTAACGATTGTCATATAGGAGGTGCAGATGTGTCAGATCATAACCCGTTGTACCTCGACATAGGCATTAGTAACCGGAAAAGATTAACCAATTGGAGAATGAATGTAGGTCTGCTGAATAATGAACAGAGGAAGGATAAAATTAAATTGGAAATACTAAATTATATTAAGGAAAATGATAATGGAATGGTGGAGCCAACAATGATTTGGGACGCCTTGAAGGCGGTTATGAGAGGCAAATTAATCTCGGAATCGAGTCATGTTAAAAAAACAAATTGGAAAAATATACGAAAAACATAGCAAAACTGAGAGGATTGGAAAGAGACTACCAGAATTCGGCTGATTTAAACACACAAAAGGAAATTAAACTTGTAAAATCAGAGATAGAGAAACATCTGACAGAACGAAATATTCTGTTTACCAAGCAGAGCTATTATGAGTTGGGCCCAAGAGCCACTAAACTACTGGCGAGACGGACGCGTAAACAACTCACGAGTAGTCAAATTCATAAAATTAGAGACCCACATAGGCTACGAATCAACTGATGACAGAACCAGAGGATATAGAGGGAACATTCCAGAGATACTATGAGGAGTTATATGCACAGCCAGAGTCTGCATCAAGAGAGGAGATTACATCTTTTGTAACACACTAGACCAGGGGTCACCAACCTTTTTGAAACTGAGAGCTACTTCATGGGTACTGAGTCATACGAAGGGCTACCAGTTTGATACGCTCTTCTGAAATAACACATTTGCTCAGTTTGCCTTTAGTTATATATTATTAAGAATGATTAATGATACTCATCTATGTGAAGACACTGATCACGTTAATTATTTCTCACAATAATTCTCAAAAATGACAACAAGGTGGGAAACAGATATCAATATTCAGCACTTTATCTATATTAATCTCAGTAATTGTTACATTTTCAGATGATCACTTACATCACTACATTTCATAGGAAAAATTACCCATTTTCACTAGCCACTGACAAACACTTTTAAGAAAACATCAATAAATTTCATAGGAAAAATTACCCATTTTCACTAGCCACTGACAAACCCTTTTAAGAAATCATGAACTATGTTGCACCATGTTTCAAAAAGTTATCAATTATGTAATGTTAAAGAAAAATCTACTTACATATTTTTAAATACATCTTGTCACATTTTGAACTAATGACCAAATCTGCTGCATTTTTAACAAATTATAACTGTTACATGTCATGAACACACTTTTAAATTGAACACAATTCTTCACTATTTGAATTCAACTTTGCCATGGCACTGCCATGTTGCCACTGACAACATCTGGTATCTGTTTCTTTGTTAGTGGGAAGACTGGCATTGCATGCTGTTCACCAGTATATTGTAATCTGGTGTGTAACTTGACACTGCAACTGTGAGTGAGTCTTTCAGATGTGCATCAGTGAGGCGTGTTCTGTGTTTGTTCTTGATGAAGTTCATGTCAGAAAACGCTGATTCACAGAGATAGGTTGAACCAAACAGGCTGGCAACCTTCATAGCTGCTGTGCATACACCACTGTACTTTTCTGTATCAACAAGGCACCACAAGTTTGGTGCAGCCTGGTGGGCTTTGAGGTGGAGGTCATTTTGCAATGTTATGATTTCAATCTCCACCTGTCCAGCATCCAAGTTGAACGTTGCACTTAGTTGCTCAGCTCAGCATGTTGTGTCCACATTCATGAAAGGATTAGAAAATGAATGACACACATGGCTCAAGCTGATGAAGGTCACAAAACCTATTCTCAAACTCTTGCCCAAGTCTGTTTATGACTTCACATTGTACTTTTCTGCAACTTTGTCAAATGTCTCAGATGCAGAAGCATTGTCTTTCAGCACCGACTGCACAGAGGGAAAGTGCAGCACCTTTTTTCTCTTTATATCCACAGAAAAAAACATCTTGGCTTTAAATGCATTTAAGGTCAACTTGTACCCAAGCGACAAGACTTTTGTCAGGGACTGTAGATGCTTTATGGACTATAATGATAAATGCATGCACATGGACACAACATTATTATTTTTTACCATTCTATTATTGTATTGCTCAATTGTATCTTTCCATTGCCATGAATTTTACTCTCTTGTACTTGTAATGGGATGTAATACACTTTTAGCACACATGGCAATAAAAAAATCATGAATCTTGAATTATTATTATTATTATTATTATTATTGTTTATTGCTATTTAAACGTGTCAGCCCTGCAATTTTGTTTCCTGAGGGTTAGCTGACAACCCCACTGACAGATGACAGGTAGATAATGACAGGTAGTGTAATGGGGGAGTGGTTGTCTTGAGGGTGTGGTTGTCTTGAGGGAGTGATTAGGGTGGAGTTAACCAGCTATTGTTCCCACCCATTACCTCTGTGAAAAACGTCTCTGAAGACTTTGAGGCTGGATATCTCAGTACGGTGGTTCAGGGGGTATCAACATTCAAATATCCATGACTTCTTCAACTTGTTTCAGATTTCAATGTATGACACATCATTTTAAAGCTTACAACGGACCCAGTATTCTGGCATCACCCGACCAGACAGAGGAGACTGACGATGACCATGTTCCAGAAGATGTGAACACAGAACTCAAATCCAGTCACCAGGTCACTGTACAGCTCACTGCAAATGACACAGACCTCACCGAACCAGTGTTGGAGCTAGCCAGACACAGCAAACTGAAGAGAGTCTTTAGAGTGACCGCCTGGATAAAGAGATTCATAGACAATGCTCGAACGAAAACAAAGACACAACGAGAACTGACTGCTGACGAGCTCTTCGAGGCAGAAAAGTAGTCGATCAAAGTAACACAACAACAGAGTTTCAGTCAGGAGATAAAACTACTGAAGGCAGGAAAAAGCCTAAATAATGACTAAGATCAAAGAACTCAAACCATTCCTGGATGATCATGGACTACTCAGCGTGGGAGGAAGACTTCAACAGTCCAACTTCACATTCCGAGAGCAGCACCCATGGGTTCTGCCCAGCAAGCATAGATACTCAGAAATGCTGATACAGTAGTACCACGAGCAGGTGATGCATTCAGGAGTAAGAGACACTCTAGTACAAGTCAGAGAGAGATACTGGATCTTACGTGCTAGGCAGCTAGTCAAGGGCAATGTGGCAGGATGCACAGTCTGCAAGAGGTTCAAGGCAAAGGCCGGACGACAGATCACTGCGCCTTTACCAAAGGACAGAATAACTGAATCCCCACCATTCGAAGTCACAGGTGTGGATTTTGCAGGACCGCTTTATATGAAGGCGGATCACTCTGTAAAGAAGTCATACATCACTCTGTTCACATGCTGTCACCAAGGGCAGTGCACTTAGAGCTGGTCTCAGATCAGTCAACAGAGACATTCCTGTTAGCTCTGAAAAGATTCATCACTAGAAGAGGATTATGCAAAGTAATCTACTCAGACAATGCAAGAATGTTCAAGAGAGCTGATCAGGACTTGAAGGAGCTGTGGAAAGCCATCAAAGATCCCCAACTGTTGGAGTTCTTCTCAGAAAGGGGCATCATTTGGAGATTCATTGCAGAGCGAGCAGCCTGGTGGGGAGGATTCTGGGAGAGACTAGTTAGATCAGTAAAAACATGCCTGAAGAAAGTTCTTGGAAGAGCTTCACTGAACTTTGAAGAGATGTGCACGACCTTGACAGAGGTTGAGGCTATCCTAAACTCTAGGCCTCTAACATTTGTGCATAATGAAGTGGACGAGCCACAGCCACTGACCCCAGCCCACTTCCTGGTGGGTAAACGACTCACCTCTCTGCCACCCAAGCTGTTACGAGGGGGGTCAGCTAGGATGACTCCCCGATGCCTCCTGCTGGTTATGTAGAGCATTACATATCCCCTGGACTGATTGAATGATTATTGTCACCTGTGAGTGTTTGTATGTGTACTTAGGTGTGTCCCATTTCCTTGTTCCCTTGTCAGTCGTTCGTACTTGTTTGCGTGGTGAGAACCCTTGCTTGTCCTATGGAAATATAGTGTACTATATTTGATTCTGTCCTATCGGTCCTGGAGGTCTTTAATTGCCTGTCGCTAATTCCAGGTATAGTGACTGTATATAGTGCTTTGTTATTTTGTGTTTTGCGTGAATCTTGCGGTTAGTTTATGGAGCCTTGTTTGCTCTCCTTTTGTTTTCTCGATTTGCAAGTTGTTTTGTACTTGCTGTTATTATTTACTCGCTGTTCAGAGCCTTGTTTGCTCTCCTTTACTTTTGACCTGTATAACTGTCCTGTTATGGATGATCCTTGAATATCTCAGTAAAGAGAACATTTATTTTATTCCTGTCTCAACCTCCATTCATCTGAGTCGCACCGCACTTGGGTCCAACACCATCCTACACATTGAACTTTATACCTAAACGTAACACCAAGCCCTTTCCGGCTGACACACAGCCTCCAACTGCTAACAAGGCAGAGATCCCACGAAGATGGAAGTACAGGCAGAGACTTACAACCAGCTTCTGGAGTAGGTGGCGGAAAGACTACCTACTGGATCTGAAGTCAGCACAACGCTGTGACACACCGCCACCCACCGCACTGAAAGTGGGTGACATTGTGCTAATTGGAGAAGATAACACACCCAGTCAAACCTGGAAACTGGGAAGAATCACAGAACTTTTTCCAGGCCGAGATGGTCTTGTTAGGTGGTGCTCAGTTCGCCTATTCAGTTACTGTATTGTTTGGAGATTTAGATGAACAACAAGGTAGTTCATCGGGGGGGAGAATGTTGTAACTTTATAGGTTACATGATTGAATAATATGTTGCATGATTGATTGACAGTTGAAGGAGATTGAATAATATGTTACATGATTTATTGACAGTTGAAGGAGATTGAATAATATGTTACATGATTTATTGACTGTTATACAACAGTTAGTTCCGACCAAGTAATTTGATTGGACAAGAGGCATTCCATGAGTGCTGATATACAGTATAACAGCACTGGGACTTTTAACTATATGTATCACTCCGAAATGACCGTTAATACAAAGTAGCTAGCCAGTTTGCTAGCTAGTTTGTGTTCCGGTTACTAGGCAGCAGTCCAGTTGCGGAAACAATTTTTTGTTGACTGAGCCAAAATAAAGTATTAAATAAACAAACAAATCATAATCTGTTTGTCACTTATTACTGCTAACTAATAAATTGCACTGTAGAACTGTTGTATAAAAGCAATATCACACTCGGCCTGCGGCCTCGTACCTACGACCGAATCACAGCCGTGCTGATATTCAGTATAACAGCACTCCCTCTCGTGTGATATTGCTTAATTTAATAGAAAGTGAATGATCTAATAGCTCGTTTTATAGAAAGTGATCAGAAGTGTATGTCTGCAGATTGTATATAAAGAACCTTTCTTGCAGTCCTAGCCATCCTTTCAGAAGGTAAAAATACTACAATTTGTGTAAAGAAACCGATGTGTAAATGAGTAAATAGCAGGGTTACTGTATGTCTGCCTGTCTGTCTGTCTGCCTGTTTACCTGCCTGCCTGCCTATCTGTCTGTTTGCCTGCCTGTCACCCAGTCAATTTCTGCGCAGTAGGCCTAGTTCTGCTTAACGAACACATAGATATATGAAACTCTCGTATAATATCTATGTTCCAGACTGTATCGACAACGTGTTCACCTTATTATTTATGATATTACATTTCATAACATTCAAGTATTGTTCAATAATTACAAATTCAATTAAATATGATTCCCGATTAAACTGTACAACATATTTGAGGGGTTGTTTTGCAAAACAGATCTCCCTTTGTATTTATTATGCTAAATCATGTTTTTTCTTTTAGATTAGATTAGATTCAATCTTATTGTCATTGACAAGTACCACGGTTGTCACAAGGAAATGCAGTTCGTCATCTAACCTGCATTGTAGAAAAGCCAAGCATGTTTCAAGTTTATTGTTACGTTACATTAAGAGAGTAAAATTTGTACGCTTCGGTTCCTGACATTGCAGCACAAGACATAAGGCAATGGGCATAATACAAGATAAAAGTGACAATATTACAGCTAAGACAGGATACACTAGTGATCATGCAACTAATAGATAGTTCAGTAATAAAGTGTCTGTGCCCTTAAAGTTTTCGTAGTCCGTATACATGGGGATGGGGTGTACTTGGGGATGATAGTCAATTGTCTACAGTGGGCCTGTTCATGTTCTTCACTGTATGGATATTGCAATCATTGGACTTATCGGGAATGTTACCCTTATGAAGAGGTACATTACTGTGAAGTCAATGCGGACGGTGGTCAACCTCACGCTACGTGCAATGAATATGAATGTAAAAAGTAAATATATTTGCATGAAAATCAATATGATATGTACAGTAAAGATATATATATATAGTGTGATGCGTAGAGGACAAGACCAATAAGATATGTGCAGTGTGCACGTATCCTTTGTGTGCAGTCCTTCATAATACGTGAGAGGCAATATTTCTTATGTCGGTGGAAATGGTATCCATTTCAAAGCGTTTCTCCTCTTTCATCCTTCTGCCAGCGGAGTCACAGTTGCTCATTTCTCCAGTTTCTACGCTTACGCATGGGTGCCAGTGTGCTTAGAGGTGCGCACAGTTTCTTTTTTATAAATCCCAAATTTGTGGGAAACGTACGTACGCAAGTCACACAAAAAAGGGGTGGGACAAGACGCTCGTTCACGTGTGCAACATTAGAGTTGATTGTGATTCATAAAGGGAAGCAGGCGTGGAGCTTGCAAATTCCACTGGCGTGCGCACCGTTTTATAAATCCGAATGTTGTTGACGTGTTTCTTGTTCTTGCTTTGCAAAGGTGCGTAGGTACGCAAAGCGTAGGTACGCAAAGCTTTATAAATGAGGCCCCTGGTAGCTAGTACATACAGTATATCCTCTGCAACCATATCAATATAGGGTTCGTATTATCTTAGTTTAATGTCATTTCAGTGTATTATAGACCTTTTCTTTATAACAAGCATAACGGAAAAATGAATGTCTCTAGCTAGCTAGCTAACGTTACAACATAGTTGTAAGGCTGATTTGTGCATGTTGACATATTTCCTACAGAGCGCTGTAGCTATTCTGTCATGAACTGGCCTGGTAATGAAGCATTGCTCTTTTTTTTTTAATGACCTGTTTGATCGATTGATAGCGTGAAACTTAAGTTGTGAACGAATCGCGAGCGTCCATGTTTGTCTATGATACTACTGATGACGTGTCAGGGTCGTCCCATTTCATAGGGGAACATTTTCAACCACTACCCCTTGTAACTGTTCCATAAAAACAGTGGCACTCCGAAACGAGGGGTAGGGGTAAAAATGAGAAATGGGATTGGGCCATGAACTCTCACACACACAGACACACTCTCCGCCCCCCCCCATGCCTGTCTACCTGGTCTGAATGTGGAAGTTGTTGGTGGTTCCTGTGTGCTGGTAGTCGTGCACGGCTGCAGCCTGGAGCACCGCCAGCACCTCCAGCTCCGTCAGCCAGCTCTGCAGAGACACCACAGCTCAGGGGTGTGTGTGTGTGTGTGTGTGTGTGTGTGTGAGTGTGTGAGTCTCACCACCAGGCCAGTGTGCAGCAGCAGGGTGTGTGTGGCGTGCGTGACGTCGGCGGCGTGCGTGCGGTTGTGGTAGGGATTCCTGTGCTGGCTGTAGCCCGCCTCCAGAGCCCCCAGGAACAGCAGCAGGGCGGGGAGCGGGATCTGGAGGGGGGTGGGGGGGGGGAGAGAGGAGGGAGGGAGAGAGGACAGGATGGAGGATTATTTGTCCCTGTAGGGCCACCGTCTGTAGAAACTATCTTGCTGGAGGCAGACAGACAGACAGGCAGACAGACAGACAGACAGATAGGAAGTGAGGTGTGTGTGAGTGTGTGTATGTGTGGTGGTCGGACCCTGAAGCGGTTGATGAGGTCATATCTGGTCAGGAGGTGGTGGAACAGGAAGCGGAGGGCCTCCCGCAGCACGAATACGTCAAAACACCACCGCTCCACGTCCTGTAGGGGGCAGAGGAGAGGATACAACTGTGTGGAAGAGTGTGTGTGTGTGTGTGTGAGAGAGAGAGAGAGTGTGTGTGTGTGTGTGTGTGTGTGTGTGTGTACCTGGAGGGCTTCAGTGACAGCAGCAGGGTAGGACAGGCCTGTCAGGTTGGACGTTTTCCTGTACATCCTGAGAAACAACATGGTATATGTGTGTGTGTGTGTGTGTGTTGTGTGTGGCACAGTGGCGTAACGGACGGGCCCGCAAGCGACGCACCGCGGGGGGGCCCCAGCCACTAGGGGGCCCCCTAACATTGGTTGCTAGCACTCCCTCTCATTGCTCTCACTTGTTTGTACCTTTTGCTAAGTCAAGCATTTAGAATGTAGAGTGCATATTGCGAAATTTCGCAATGTCAATAATGCATCGGACAGTGTTTCCTCCAGGATTTTTCACATTAGTGGCGGAGTGTTCTTTTTTCGCGCGTGTAGCGTATGCAACACGCACTGGCGCTCAATACAAAGACGTAATTTCACCGAAAAATAGAGGGTGGCAACATAAAAAAAAAATGTGCCCTGTTTACCCGTACCTCCGCCGTTCTGTTCGTGGTGATTTGGGAGGCAATAGATTATTTTTGCCCCGCGCATATTGCCCTGTAATTAGACCACGCGACCACAGCTCCGTTGTGTCTCTTGTCCAAATGTTCCCTGAATTTTAGCTGCATGTTTTTCCAGCATGTAAATCGGAAGGCAATCAAACAGGCCCAACGGAAGGCAATCAGAGAACTGTCCACTGCAGCAGAACGGAGCAGTCACTGGCTGTGGCTGAAACGTAGGGACCCAACATGGGCTCCCAAATGACCACGTGGTGCCACCGTGCGACACACACCCAGGCCTGATCAGCCTGTGGTGGGCCAACCTCGGCAGAGGGTGTCTTGTGATAACTGGCCGAAACACCCAATGAGGTCGGGGACCACAACTGAAGATGTGTCGTACTGGTGGCACCACGTGATCATTGCCAAATTCCACTCCACCCAAGAGGACATCTCCAACTCCACTCAATTGTTGTGCTGAATATTTAGGGATTTTAACAACCAGTCCTATTAAGAATCCATTGTCAATAATAATTCGACTCCCCTTCTTTCCCCCTGCCAATACTGTGTCGTTTGTGACATTTACCAACGTTTATGCTATCAATAGTTCGAAGCTAGCGTTAGATGCGAGGCTGCTCGGGAACAATATTTGTTTCACAAAATAGCCTGATTTAGTTGACCATGAACATCAGAGACTAGACTACATTACGAATGTTCATTTAAAATACTCTATAGTGAGCACTAGTATAAGAACATGAACCAGAGAACAGCAGTAAATGCAAGAACCCAAGGTCGTCGCTGATGATGTTGCATTTTCGATTAGGATACGCTTACGGGATTAAAGGGACGGGCGACGGGCGAAGAGAGAGGGAAGGGATTTCCAGAAATCCAAATGTCCCGCTAAATTCGGACCAATCACAAAACTGTTTTGCAAGCGCGTCGCCGACGAGGTTAATTGCAACATTGTAACATATTGTAACTTACTACATCCTAAATCGGAACGAAATGTAGGTCTGAAAGCGGCCTAAACTAGCTTCAATCTGATTTTTTTCTGTTCTCCGTCATAAAGTGGACTGAATCAATTAGTGGCGGAGAAAATGTATTCGTGGCGGCCCGCCACGAATAAATGCATATAGAGGAAACACTGTCGGATTCTAAAAAACGCACATTTTTTTTAACCTCCGTTGCGAAAGGGCCCCCGCCGCCACCTTGCGGGACTACATGTAGTCATCTACATCTCATGTATTTTTACATGAAGGAAAGAGAACGAGTGTGTGTGTGTATAGGATTTTTATACCCCTCGTGTTATTGTCCCTGAGCCAACCAAAACAGAGATGGTCAGCTCGCCCCTTCTCATGTACACCTTGCGCCGCCACCTTGCGGGATATTTCTGAGGTGAAAAAAGGTGGATTTGGTGACATATTTTATGTGGGACTGGAAGGAGAGGGTGGAGTCCAGGATGACGCCCAGGTTTCGGACTTCGGAGGATGGGGAGATGGAGCAGCCGTCGACCTCGAGGATGAAGTAGCCAACCTTCCGGAGCAGCACCTTGGGTGCCACAACCATGAGCTCTGTTTTCTTACTGTTGAGTTTGAGAAGGTTAGATGTCATCCAGGTTTTTAATTCATGCAGGCAGTTGATAAGGGACTGGGGGGGGAGCGGAGAGGATGGGGTGGAGCTGAGATAGATTTGGGTATCGTCAACATAGCAGTGGAAGTTGAGGCTGTGATGATGGAGGATCTGGCCGAGGGGGAGCATGTAAATGGTGAGTAAGCAAAGGTATTTTTCCCTACTAAAACTCGGGCTGCTCACATTTTGAACACTGGTCCTGTGGTGATGGGTGACCCGTTTAAAAGAACCTCTAAAATAATTGAGTAAAGAGTCATGGCAAATGCCATGGACCAGTCTCAGCTTTAGCATGGTCACTCTGTCCTCCACCTTGAGCCAACCCCCCCCCCACCCCTGGTCCCTACCCCCCCCCCCCCCCCCCCCGGACCCTACCCCCCCCCCCCCCGGTCCCTACCTGGTCTCCTGACAGTGGAGCGTCTCCAGCAGTGTGGCAGCCTCCTCCACGCTCCTCCTCAGCTCCTCCAGGTCCACCTCTCCTCTCTCCAGCCTCTCTGCTACGCCCCGCAGCCTGGCACACACACACACACACAGTCTCACTATCTCCTTCAGAACAACCTCCTTGACCAATCAGGCACTTTACTGAGACCTCTCTGACTCTGCACTCTCCTGGTTTACATCCTACCTGGCCAATCGCTGTCCTCCCCACAAGCTTTCACCACTGGGGTGCCCCAGGGCTCCATCCTAGGGCCCTTACTGTTCTCCCAATATGCCAAATCTCTTGGCTCAGTAATTTCCTCACATGGTTTCTCCTACCACAGCTACGCAGGCGGTATCTCTTCTGTCCCCCCCCCCCCTCTGACTCTTGAAGTGGCAACACGTGTCTCTGCGTGTCTTGCTGACATCTCTGCTTGGATATCAGCCCACCACCTCAAGCTCAACCTTAACAAGACTGAGCTGCTCTTCCTCCCTGGGAAAGCCTGCCCTCTCCAAGACTTCTTCATCACTGTAGAGAACTCTACGGTGACCTCCTCCCAGACAGCCAAGAACCATTTTCCGTGACAACCACTTAACCATGCCGTAAATGTAAAGGCACACGCACTCACACACACACACAAAAACGCAGACACACAGAGTCCTCTGGGAGGGTTGACTTCAGAGCGCTGCGGAGGGTGTCTGGAGAGCATCAACCTGTCTTCCTCCCCCCGCACAACCCAGCCTGTCCCCCCCCCCCCCTCCCCCAGCCGGTTAGAGTTGATTGTGATCTATGAAGGGAAACAGGCGTGGGACTTGCGTGCGCACTGTGTTATATCAGAATCTTGGTTCCTGTGAACATTCCTGCTTGTCTACACATGCAAGCTTTTTACGCCAGTTCTACGCAAAGCTTTATACATTAGGCCCCAAAGCACAGTAGTAGAGACCAGACCAGAGTAGTACAGACCAGACCAGAGTAGTAGAGAACAGATCAGAGTAATAGAGACCAGAGTAGTAGAGACCAGAGCAGTAGAGACCAGAGCAGTAGAGACCAGACCAGAGCAGTAGAGACCAGAGTAGTAGAGACCAGACCAGAGCATTAGAGCCCAGAGCAGAGTAGTAGAGACCAGAGCAATAGAGCCCAGAGCAGAGTAGTAGAGACCAGAGCAATAGAGACCAGAGCAGTAGAGACCAGAGCAGTAGAGACCAGAGTAGTAGAGACCAGATTAGTAGAGACCAGAGTAGTAGAGACCAGAGTAGTAGAGACCAGAGCAGTAGAGACCAGAGCAGATCAGTAGAGCCCAGAGTAGTAGAGCCCAGAGTAGTAGAGACCAGAGTAGTAGAGCCCAGAGTAGTAGAGCCCAGAGTAGTAGAGCCCAGAGTAGTAGAGACCAGAGTAGTAGAGACCAGATTAGTAGAGATCAGAGTAGTAGAGACCAGAGTAGTAGAGACCAGACCAGAGCAGTAGAGATCAGAGCAGTAGAGATCAGAGCAGTAGAGACCAGAGCAGGAGAGACCAGAGTAGTAGAGCCCAGAGCAGTAGAGCCCAGAATAGTAGAGATCAGAGTAGTAGAGACCAGGCCAGAGCAGAAGAGCCCAGAGCAGTAGAGACCAGAGTAGTAGAGACCTGAGTAGTAGAGCCGAGAGTAGTAGAGACCAGACCAGAGTAGTAGAGACCAGACCAGAGTAGTAGAGCCCAGACCAGATTAGTAGAGACCAGACCAGATTAGTAGAGACCAGACCAGATTAGTAGAGACCAGACCAGATTAGTAGAGATCAGAGCAGAGAAGTAGAGCCCAGAACAGTAGAGACCAGAGCAGAGCAGTAGAGCCCAGAGCAGTAGAGCCCAGAGCAGAGTAGTAGAACCCAGAGCAGTAGAGACCAGAGCAGTAGAGACCAGACCAGAGTAGTAGAGACCAGACCGGAGTAGTAGAGACCAGAGTAGTAGAGACCAGAGCAGAGCAGAAGAGCCAAGAGCAGAGCAGTAGAGACCAGACCAGAGTAGTAGAGACCAGAGTAGTAGAGACCAGACTAGAGTAGTAGAGACCAGAGCAGAGCAGTAGAGATCAGAGCAGTCGAGACCAGAACAGTAGAGACCAGAGTAGTAGAGACCAGAGCAGAGCAGTAGAGATCAGAGCAGTCGAGACCAGAGCAGTAGAGACCAGAGTAGTAGAGCCCAGAGTAGTAGAGCCCAGAGTAGTCGAGACCAGAGTAGTAGAGACCAGAGTAGTAGAGACCAGAGTAGTAGAGACCAGACCAGAGTAGTAGAGACCAGACCAGAGCAGTAGAGATCAGAGCAGTAGAGACCAGAGCAGTAGAGACCAGAGTAGTAGAGACCAGACCAGAGTAGTAGAGACCAGACCAGAGCAGTAGAGATCAGAGAAGTAGAGACCAGAGCAGTAGAGACTAGAGTAGTAGAGCCCAGAGCAGTAGAGCACAGAGTAGTAGAGATCAGAGTAGTAGAGACCAGACCAGAGTAGTAGAGACCAGACCAGAGTAGTAAAGACCAGACCAGAGTAATACAGACCAGAGCAGTAGAGCCCAGAGTAGAAGAGACCTGACCAGATTAGTAGAAACCAGACCAGATTAGTAGAGACCAGACCAGAGTAATGGAGGTCAGAGCAGGAGAGACCAGAGTAGTAGACACCAGACCAGAGTAGTAGAGACCAGACCAGAGTAATACAGACCCGAGTAGTAGAGACCAGAGTAGTAGAGACCAGAGCAGTAGAGACCAGAGCAGAGTAGTAGAGACCAGACCAGAGTAGTGGAGCCCAGATTAGTAGAGCCCAGAGTAGTAGAGTTCAGAGCAAAGCAGTAGAGGCCAGAGCAGTAGAGACCAGAGCAGAGTATTAGAGCCCAGAGCAGTAGATACCAGACCAGAGTAGTAGAGACCAGACCAGAGTAGTAGAGACCAGACCAGAGTAGTAGAGCCCAGAGCAGTAGAGACCAGAGCAGAGCAGTAGAGCCCAGAGTAGTAGAGACCAGAGCAGTAGAGCCCAGAGTAGTAGAGCCCAGAGTAGTAGAGCTCAGAGCAGAGCAGTAGAGAGCAGACCAGAGTAGTAGAGCCCAGAGCAGGGTAATGTTAACCTACCTTTGAGAGGTGCTCTTGAACTTCTGCCTGAAAGTAGAGAACAGAATGATTAGTAGTGTGTGTGTGTGTGTGTGTGTGTGTTTGTCTGTCTGTCTGTGTGTGTCTGTGTGTGTGTCTGTCTGTCTGTGTGTGTGTGTCTGTGTCTGTGTGTGTGTGTGTGTGTGTGTGTGTGTGTGTGTGCCTGTGTCTGTGTGTGTGTGTGTGTGTGTGTGTGTGTCTGTCTGTGTGTGTCTGTGTGTGTGTGTGTGTCTGGCTGTGTCAGTCTGTGTGTGTGTGTCTGTGTGTGTGCGTGTGTGTGTCTGTCTGTCTGTGTGTGTGTGTGTGTGTGTGTGTTGCAGGAAGCTCGTTCAACATCAGATATATGTGATAAATATTTTACACACACATTAGCTTGATTACTGCGAGCTTGAATGATGCAGCACTGCCCTTCCTGCAACATACTGTGTGTGTATGTGTGTGTGTGTGTGTGTGTGTGTGTGTTTATGTGTGTGTGTGTTTCTGCTTATCGTATTTTCATAGTTTTACATTGCCGTCTACAGCCGCCAGAGGGCGCTCTGGGCTTGTCACAACTATATGCTGCTCCTGTACCACTGAAGAATTAACTGAAACATTAACGGGAGCTTGGTGAACTTGTTTACTGCAGTCAGAGCAGTAGAGACCAGAGCAGGAGAGACCAGAGTAGTAGAGCCCAGAGCAGTAGAGACCAGAATAGTAGAGATCAGAGTAGTAGAGACCAGGCCAGAGCAGAAGAGCCCAGAGCAGTAGAGACCAGAGTAGTAGAGACCTGAGTAGTAGAGCCGAGAGTAGTAGAGACCAGACCAGAGTAGTAGAGCCCAGAGTAGTAGAGACCAGACCAGATTAGTAGAGACCAGACCAGATTAGTAGAGACCAGAGCAGAGTAGTAGAGACCAGACCAGAGTAGTGGAGCCCAGAATAGTAGAGCCCAGAGTAGTAGAGATCAGAGCAGAGCAGTAGAGCCCAGAACAGTAGAGACCAGAGCAGAGCAGTAGAGCACAGAGCAGTAGAGCCCAGAGCAGAGTAGTAGAACCCAGAGCAGTAGAGACCAGAGCAGTAGAGACCAGACCAGAGTAGTAGAGACCAGACCGGAGTAGTAGAGACCAGAGTAGTAGAGACCAGAGCAGAGCAGAAGAGCCAAGAGCAGAGCAGTAGAGACCAGACCAGAGTAGTAGAGACCAGAGTAGTAGAGACCAGAGTAGTAGAGACCAGACTAGAGTAGTAGAGACCAGAGCAGAGCAGTAGAGATCAGAGCAGTCGAGACCAGAGCAGTAGAGAACAGAGTAGTAGAGACCAGAGTAGTAGAGACCAGAGTAGTAGAGACCAGACCAGAGTAGTAGAGACCAGACCAGAGCAGTAGAGACCAGAGCAGTAGAGATCAGAGCAGTAGAGATCAGAGCAGTAGAGACCAGAGTAGTAGAGACCAGACCAGAGTAGTAGAGACCAGACCAGAGCAGTAGAGATCAGAGAAGTAGAGACCAGAGCAGTAGAGACTAGAGTAGTAGAGCCCAGAGCAGTAGAGCACAGAGTAGTAGAGATCAGAGTAGTAGAGACCAGACCAGAGTAGTAGAGACCAGACCAGAGTAGGGCTGCCACGATTAGTCGACTAGTCGCGACGACGTCGATTACCAAAATCGTCGCCGACATATTTGGTAATCGGCGTCGTCGCATGCATTTTTGGAGCTGAAATAAGGAGAGAAAAAAATAACTTTTTTTTTCTTCGTTTTTCTTCCCTGAAGCTGCCACTGGCTAGCGTCTCCCAGTGTCTTTGATGTACATGCGCAGTGTCGGTCATCCGGGGCACACGTGACATCCCCGGAAAAACAAACAGAGAGAAATGTCTTCCCGTCCTCGTACGTCTAAAGTGTGGGGGCATTTCAACCACAACGTTGAAAAAAAGAATGTAAAAAATACAATTTGCAAAGCTGAACTCGCTTATCATGGCAGCACGTCTATGATGCTCGAGCATCTCAAAAGGAAGCACGTTGTGACAGATGACGAGGAAGACGATGGCTCGTCTCGGTAAGCTAGTTAGCTTGTTATTGGCTAACGATATCGTTACGTTAAAAGCCTTCTTACATTATTTTACGTTATGTGCTGTAACGTTGTCATCAAAGCGATACTTATCAAATAGCTAAAAATTTTGTCTTAACGTTACAGTGCTAAGAAGGCGCGTTCTACTATGGAAAGCAAAACTTTTGTACTCTGTACAAGTATTTATTTTTGTTTTTGTATTCTTTTGGTTGCCTAGTGCCTAGCCTACCTCATTTTACTGAGCAGTTTGCACTCTCTACTACTCTTTACATTACATGCAAGTGATGGCAGAAATAAATCTGCAAAGTTCATTAAAATATCTATTTTTGAGTGAACAATCATTTTAATTGTCTTTATTTTTAGTTAGCACATGCCTACAACAACAACTAATAACTTCAAGCTAAATTTAGAAGCTGATTTAGAAGATGATAGCTAAATAAGAGCGATTGAGTAATTGTGCGATAAGCTGTAATTTATTATCCGATTAGTCGACTAATCGTTAAAATAATCGGTGACTAGTCGACTATGAAAATAATCGTTTGTGGCAGCCCTAGACCAGAGTAGTAAAGACCAGACCAGAGTAATACAGACCAGAGCAGTAGAGCCCAGAGTAGAAGAGACCTGACCAGATTAGTAGAAACCAGACCAGATTAGTAGAGACCAGACCAGAGTAATGGAGGTCAGAGCAGGAGAGACCAGAGTAGTAGACACCAGACCAGAGTAGTAGAGACCAGACCAGAGTAATACAGACCCGAGTAGTAGAGACCAGAGTAGTAGAGACCAGAGCAGTAGAGACCAGAGCAGAGTAGTAGAGACCAGACCAGAGTAGTGGAGCCCAGATTAGTAGAGCCCAGAGTAGTAGAGTTCAGAGCAGAGCAGTAGAGGCCAGAGCAGTAGAGACCAGAGCAGAGTATTAGAGCCCAGAGCAGTAGATACCAGACCAGAGTAGTAGAGACCAGACCAGAGTAGTAGAGACCAGACCAGAGTATATCGGTGGTTCAAATCCCTCTTCAGACGCACTTTTTACTGCATTTCGTTGTCTGAATCTAATCTAAAATCTCATCTAAAAAAGTATGTAGGCTATAAAATGATGGTGCAGGCTAATTTACAAGAACTGACACGATTACAATGGTGTTTGAAGCCTTTGCATGAAATCTTCGGTTAAATGTAAAAAAATAAAAATAAAGAATCACTTAGTCAAGTCTCGAACACGCAACCTTTGGAACTCCAGCTGGCTGCCTTAACCACTACGCCAGCCAGACCGCTGTGATGACAGCAATGCAAGTTGAGACAATTACTTTTTTTTTACACTCTTTTCTTTATTGATCTATCGATCTATCTATCACACTTTCAAAATATCAAGTTATCTATCACACAATCAAACTATCTATCGATCGATCACACTTTCAAAATATCAAATTATCTATCTATCACACAGTCAACCTATCCATCTATCTATCTCGTGTGAAGTGGGAACTAATATTTCCTAAAAGAGGAATTGTCGTTCGGGATGTAGTTTCCGCCTGTGAGCCTTTTTTGACGCGCGTCTTACCATAGCCTGTGTTTTAGCCTGGTCGCGAGCAGGCTAATTATATCTGACTCAGAAGGAGCTCAACCAAGCAGAGAATTATTTGAGCCACATTGATGGCACCGAACGCAAGCTAACATTTTCGAGGCTTAGAACTTTATCGAGGCTTAGAACTTTATCCAGCTTCGTGGAATACCCCCCAGAATGATTAGTAGTGTGTGTTTGTGTGTGTGTGTGTGTGTGTGTGTGTGTCTGTCTGTGTGTGTGTCTGTGTCTGTGTGTCTGTCTGTCTGTGTCTGTGTGTGTGTGTGTGTGTGTGTGTGTGTGTGTGTGCCTGTGTCTGTGTGTCTGTTTGTGTGTGTGTGTGTGTGTGTGTGTGTCTGTCTTTGTGTCTGTCTGTGTCAGTCTGTGTGTGTCTGTGTGTGTGTGTGTGTGTGTGTGTGTGTGTGTTGCAGGAAGCTCGTTCAACATCAGATATATGTGATAAATATTTTACACACACATTAGCTTGATTACTGAGAGCATGAATGATGCAGCACTGCCCTTCCTGCAACATACTGTGTGTGTATGTGTGTGTGTGTGTGTGTGTGTGTGTGTGTGTGTGTGTGTGTGTGTGTGTGTGTGTTTCTGCTTATCGTATTTTCATAGTTTTACATTGCCGTCTACAGCCGCCAGAGGGCGCTCTGGGCTTGTCACAACTATATGCTGCTCCTGTACCACTGAAGAATTAACTGAAACATTAACGGGAGCTTGGTGAACTTGTTTACTGGTAACTTGCTTGTTGGACTAGCTGGTTTGTTATGTTAATTTAGCCTATTCAGCCTCCCAGGTATGTTCTTTATGCCATTGTGTAGCTGAATAACTCTTAATGTGGCTTGTTATGTTAATTTAGCCTATTCAGCCTGTTGTATTGTGTGCTATTGTGTAGTTGAATAACTTGCTTTTCCAGATTAAATGTCTGTTCTTGGTCTTGGATTTTGTGAAATACATTTCTAAATAAATGCGACTTATAGTCCAGTGCGATTTATATGTGTTTTTTTCTTCATGACGCATTTCTTAGTGGTGCGACTTATAGTCCGGAAAATACTAAAGTACTAAAATAATAAAATAATAAAGTTTCAGACTCTAGTCACAGCCTTGTCTAGGATAGCGCCCACTGACCCTAAGCCTGACCACTGACCCTAAGCCTGACCCTGACCTGATGATGTCACAGCGGGGAGAAGGGTGGTACTCACATCCCGCGGAGACGCTGCCGCACGCGCTCAGTCTGCTCCGTCGCCACACCGTCCGTAACCGTGGAGACGATATCCATAGTGACGCTGCTGTGAAGGAGTTCAGGCGCAGCATGTGAGTACAAGTACGAGTGTGTGTGTGTGTGTCAGTTATCTGTAGGCTCACCTCTCTCCTCTCTCTTTCCTCGCTCTCTTTCTCTCTTCTTTCTCTCTTCTTTCTTCTGTCTCTTCTCTCTCTCTATCTCTTCTCTTTCTTCTCTCTCTCCTCTCTCTTCTCTCTCCTCTCTCTCTTTCCCTCTTCTATCTCTTCTCTCTCTTTCTTCTCTCTCCTCTCTCTCTCTTTCTCTCTTCTCTCTCTCCTCTCTGTCCTGGTCTATCTCTTACCTCTGTGTCTCCCCTCCCCTCAGCCTGCTTACTGACTCTGACGCCTTCCCACTGTTAATCTCACACACACACAGTCTCTCTCCCTCCCTCTCCTCTCTCTCTCTCTCTCTCTCTCTCTCTCTCTCTCTCTCTCTCTCTCTCTCTCTCTCTCTCTCTCTCTCTCTCTCTCTCTCTCTCTCTCTCTCTCTCTCTCTCTCTCTCTCTCTCTCTCTCTCTCTCTCTCTCTCTCTCTCTCTCTCTCTTTGTCTCACACACACACATACACACACACACACACACACACAGTCTCTTAAGTACCACACTATCACTCTTATGAAGAGCTGCCATCTCATCTCCAAAGAGGTGTGTGTGTGTGTGTGTGTGAGTGTGAGTATGTGTGTGTGTGTGTGTGTGTGTGTATGTGTGCGCGTGTGTGTGTGTGTGTTTGGTGGGTGTGTGTGGGGGGGGTGGGGGGGGTGTGGGGGGGGGGTGGTGTGTGTGTGTGTGTGTGTGGGGGGGGGGGGGGCAGGGTAGAATAACAGACCATGCTGTCATGTAGACTGTGTGTGTGTGTGTGTGTGTGTGTGTGTGTGTGTGTGTGTGTGGTGGTGGGGGGGAGGGGGGGGGGGGCAGGGTAGAATAACACACAATGTAGACTGTGTTTATCTGAATTCCACATCAAAGGGACGTCAGTCAGAATATCATCAATTAAACATCAGGTTGTTCCTCCCAATGATCTACTGGGATGAGTCAATTGAATGAATGGTCTTTATTGTCATTGCTATAGTACAGGTACCAAACAACGACATTTAGGAGGGGTGGCTCCCCTGGTGTTAGGAAAGAAAAAAAAAAGAAAAAAAAACTTTTTAAAAAATCACAAGAAGGGAAGGAGCTGGTTTACATAAATAAAGGCTATGTACACTATCCACTATACTATACTGTACAGATAGACGACTAGGGTTGTCATATTGCACAATAGTGTTATTGCACATTTATTTAAAGTGTCGCAGTTTGCAGGCTTGAAATGTACATATTTGTGCCTCAGCACTACACCTGATTTTTTCAGTCCAGCAGCTGCCATCAATCCGTCCAGACTGTCCAGGGCCCAGAACCTAGGTCTTTGCTGTGTTCAGGGCCTGGACGGCCCTGTGGTAGAAGCTGTTCTTCAGTATGTTTGTCAGGCCAAGGTCCTGAACCGCCTTTTCGAGGGCAGCCGGGTAAAGTGTTCGTACCCAGGGTGGGTTGGGTCCCTGGAGATCTTGGAGGCCTTCCTGAGACAGCGTGTGTTGTACAGCTCTTCCAGAGAGGGGAGGGGGGCGCCGGTGATCTTCTGTGCTGTTCTCACGACTCTCTGTAGCGCATTTCTCTCCGCGGTTGTGCAGCTGGAGAACCAGTTGCAGATGCCGTAGGTGAGGATGCTCTCCACTGCGCCGCGGTAGAAGGTCACCAGTATCTCCTGCTTGCTGTGTTCCTTCCTGAGGACTCTCAGGATGTATAGCCGCTGTTGTGCCTTCTTGATGGTGGCTTTTGTGTTGTCCTTCCAGGTCAGGTCATCCCGCATGTGCATCCCCAGGAATCGGAGGGTTGAGACTCTCTCCACGCTCTCTCAGTCGATGAGCAGGGGCTGGATCTCTGACTTTTTCCTCCTGAAGTCTACGATGATTTCCTGGGTCTTTGACTTGTTCAGCAGCAGGTTGTTAACCTTGCACAGCTTGCTCATTTGCTCTACCTCATCCCTGTACGCCGCCTCGTCCCCCCCCCCGAGATGCATCCCACCACGGTGGTGTCGTCTGCAAACTTTACGATGGAGTTGCTGGGGTGGACGGGGGTGAAGTCGTAGGTGTAGAGGTTGTAGAGGATGGGGCTTAGCACGCAGCCCTGGGGGGACCCAGTGCTGAGTCTGAGGGCTGTGGAGGTGTGGGGGCCCACCCGCACCCTCTTGGGGCGGTCGGTCAGGAAGTCCTTGATCCATGCACATATAGAGTGTGATAGACCCAGGTCTAGTAGTTTGGTCACTAGCCTGTCTGGAAGGATGGTGTTGAAGGCGGAGCTGAAGTCCACAAAGAGCAGTCTCGCGTAGCTGTTTCCCCTCTCCAGGTGGGATAGAGTGGCGTGGAGAGTCGTCGCGATGGCGTCCTCTGTGGACCTGTGGGCTCTGTAGGCGAACTGGTATGGATCCAGGTTGGGCGGGAGGCGTGTGAGTATGTGGGCCCGGACTAGTTTCTTGAAGCACTTCATGATGATTGGTGTGAGTGCCACCGGGCGGTAGTCGTTTAGGCAGCTCACCGTGCTTTTCTTCGGGACTGGGATGATAGTTGAGGTTTTCAGGCAGGGTGGGATGGTGGCCTGGGACAGGGACTGGTTGAAGATGTTGGTGAAAACCCCGGCCAGCTGGTCGGCGCAGTCCCTCAGCACCCGTCCCAGGACGCCATCCGGCCCCGAGGCTTTCCTGGGGTCCACCGCCTTCAGCACGCGTCTCACTTCATGCTCTGTGAGGGTGAGGCTGCTGAGAGCTGGAGAGAGTGGTGTTTGTGTTGTGGTTACCTCCGTTCGCCCCTCGTCGAACCGGGCGTAGAAGGTGTTCAGCTTTCCCGCCAGCAGGGGGTCGTCCTCTGCGGCTGTGAGCCTGTTGGCTCTGAAGTTTGTCATGTGCTGAACCCCCTGCCACATCCGCCTGGAGTCGTTGCTCAGGAAGCATTCCTCAATCTTCTCTCTGTGGTCTGCCTTGACACACGCACGCACACGCTTACCATCACCAAGTTCCCTCGCCATCGAAAGAACTTGATTACCGTTGATATAAACATACTATACTAGTCCAAAAGGAGGTAGAGCCTGCGTCTAATGATCGCAAGGTCGGCAGATCGGAGGTTCGAATCCCGGCTGGCCACGTGTCGAGGTGTCCTTGGGCAAGACTATAACAATCAGACCTGTAGTGAGCAAATCTGTGCTATAGCAAAATCGGATTCTTTTAAGGATAATGTTAACTTCCCTCTGCTAAAGTAATGAAATGATACATGACATGAGAAAAATGGCTTGAATCATCAATAAACTGTATTTTGAAATCAAATGAAGGTTCACAACAAAATATATACAACACAAATAACAATCCCCAACCAGTCCCGTTTGTCCGCAATGCGAACTATAGCTTAATCAAAGAGAACGAGTCCCAACAACCCTAGCCTATCAGGTCCGTTCCACTTGGTTCCAGGCTGAATCAAAGTCATTTAGTCCAACGCAGGATGGAAAACCGTACGGCGCAACGAGACTGATCAGCCTTAATTAAACCCCCCCAAAAATGCAATTGCATAAAAATCCAAAAGAAAACAAAATAGATCGCTCTCACCCGTTCCTTGGAGAGATGTGGAACAGCGCTGAGCGTTGAGTAGAATTGGTTTGGTCAACTCTTGCGATGACCAGGTAATCCACAGACGGCGAGTTAAGTTACTCATTAACCATTTTATTTTCCATTTAAAAACTTAAATTGTGTTAATATTGTATATATTGAAATCACCTTTGAGGCACAGGAACTGGAGGGAAGGGTCGATCTGAGCAAATCAGCATAGTAGATCATTCTACACCTGAGACAATGGAGACAGCTCCGCCACTTAAGTGCTGGCATTTGCATTGTCATAAGGACCTGATTACCTTTTTTGTCTGGGTCTGCCTTGCCTTGCCTTGGGTCTGTCTGGAACACCCAGAAACTGGAAACAATGTAACCCATTGTTACGTTCTAGTTCTCCCCCCTGCCTCTACCTTTAAACTCCTGGTGCAAAAACTGTATTCTAATAATTGCAATTGTTTTTAGTTTTTTCTTTTTTTTTTCCTTTAATCCTGTCTTGCTCACTGTTTGTTTGCCCATCTATATTAATGATCACTATTCTATTGTACACTCGACGTCACTGTAAATGAGGGTGACCTCAGTGCCTATCAAGTTTTAAATAAAGGTTTGAAATGAAAATGAAATGAAATGAGTTCTCTAGGGTGAAGAAGAAGTAACAAATTACAGGTGTTATGAGTAATATAAAGATATGTATTAGGCCAAGACAATTTAAAAGTCTTATGGTATGGATAAAAACAGAATTAGAAACTACAAACAAATGCCTCAAAACAAAACAAACAATAAACACATCCCGAGGATGGTTCTTAAAACAACAAACAAAAAAAGTCACTATGAAAATCCTTAAAGTATAAGTGACTATTCGAGTACCAAAACACAAAGTATCAACTAAATCCTAACTGAACAAAGTATCAACTAAATCATAACTGAACAAAGTATCAACTAAATCATAACTGAACAAAGTATCAACTAAATCATAACAACAAGATCTCTAACAAAGTATCACTAAACAAGATCACTAAACACAGAACACAACTAACAAACTAAACCACCCGCATGGCAATACAAAATGGTGGGAACTGTGTCTGCTAGTTTTCTCTCAGGGTCTTTTGTATGGTGTGGCCTCTGATTGGTTGTTTTTCTGATGATTGGCTGGTGTTGATTGGCTGGAGTTGATTGGCCACTGCTGGAGTTGATTGGCCAATTATCAAGGGGGGTGGATTCCCTGGACTGGACTCATCTCCTATTTAGCTTTTAAAGAGATACACACACACAGACACAGACAACCAGAACAGACACTACAACAGACACAAACATATAGACAGACAACCAGGCTACTGATAGCCGTCACACCCATCCACGATCACTCTGCACAGAGGATCCTGGGAAGGATTGGGAGGCCTTGCCGACCTGTATAAATGTGAGGCTCTGAGAAGTGCTCAGGACCTCTCTTTATGAACTGACGTTGGCTCTGCATTGTACTCACTACAATAAAGGGTCTTTCTCTGTGATGATCTACAGCTCCGGTTTCCTGAATTGTTTAATTGATTAGTAACCATAGTAACCAGGGCCGGCCCAAGGCATAAACGGACTAAGCGGTCGCTTAGGGCCACAACCACTAGAGGGGGCCACACTTTAAAAATGATGTTTGATGGTCCATTGAGTCCATCTTAATGCAAGGATAATAGTTAATGTCATTTTGGAATCAATGTCTTTGTTTTTATAGGGTCTCTGATTAGCATAGGAATCAATGTGGATCAGGTTGTCATTATACATTGAGCAAATGGAGAGGAACAAAACGATAGTTATGGAGATAGACTCCAGTTCTATGAGTGGAGCGGAGCCCCATAGGGGAGCTCTGCTCCTATTGGTTTACCCGCTACCTAAAGTAGCCAATGACTGAATTTTTCAATGCCTGCGCCCGCCTGGTGCGTCTCGCGCTGTACCCTTACTGGGATGTAAAACGCCTGTCCTGGACGCGGGGGAGGGGTCGGACTGCCGACGACGCGGATTACCTGACCCACCTCCATCTCGGGGCAGTCCCGGCGGAGGTGGCCAGGCTGTCCGCATCGCCAGCATCCCTCCTCTACCGCTCGTGGGGCCGTCTGTGGGGTGGAGGTTGGCCCCCCGTGTGTGTTCCTCCCCCCGGTGGCCCGCCCCGTCCTCCGGGCAGGCGTTGGTGGCTCCCGCCGCGGCTCCACCCCAGGCCGTACCCCAGGCCGCGCCCCGCCGGCCCGTTGGCGCGGAGCCGGGGTCGGGGTAGGGCGCGGTCCCGGGGCTGGGCCCGGGGCTGGAACCTGCGGTCGGGGCAGGTGGTTGTCGGGGAAGGGGTCGAGAACGGCCTCCGGCTCGTCCCGCACCCCCCTCTCCTGGGCCCGAACCCGGGGACCTCCCCCGGGTGGCTCGGTGCGGTCCAGTAGCTCGCGGAGCATGGCCCGCTGCTCCGCCTGTCCCCGCACCAACTCCGCCGCCATCACCTCCTGCGCCTGTAGCATCCGGGCCAGGTGTGTCACCACCTGGATCGATGAGTCCATGGTCCTCTGGGCGTGTGTGCCGACCCCCTCTCTGTGCCCCACGTTGGGTGCCAGATGTAGCAGTCTCTAGGCACAGAGGGAGGTCGACACAGAGGAACAGTTGTAGAATAGGCTTTTATTTAACAGTTGCACAGCTCAGCACCGTCACCGACGTGCTGAGCGAGTCTTTTCCCCCCCCGCTGCTTCTCCCTTCCGGGACCCGCACCCGCTGTTCTCCCTTTCGGGACCCGCTCCCGCTGTCTCTCCCTTTCGGGACCCGCTCCCGCTGTCTCTCCCTTTCGGGACCCGCCCCCTCTCGGGACTCGTTCGCTCCCGGCAGAGCCCTCGCTCTCGCCCCGCTGCTCCTCCCTTTCGGGACCCGCTCCGTCCGCCCGCTCCCGGCAGAGCCCTCGCTCTCGCCCCGCTGCTCCTCCCTTTCGGGACCCGCTCCGTCCGCCCGGCTCCCCGCACCTCACCCCCTTTCGGGATCTCGTGCGTCCTCGCTCTGGGCTCTCTCTCTCTCTGTCTCAGAGTGTCTCCCCGCGGCAGGTACTTCCTGCCCTACTCATCTCCCGAGGGAACAAACACACACAGGTTAAATAGACCAGTGGGACAACGAGTCTGATCACTGACACCTGTCCATAATCAGCCCATTATTCCCCTCCAACGGCAGTCTGGCTCCCTCTGCAGGCCAGAACGCGCCATGTTCCCCCCCCACACACACACACACACAGTCGTACACACACTTATCCACATAGACACACACACAGCCAATTCAGAACAATACAATCATGACGACACCAGTAGGATGGTCGACAGAGCGTGATCCACTGCTAAAGAGAGACATAATAAAGATGTCTGAGAAATGGGAACAACGCACAACCCTAAATGGCCTAGGGAAGGGACTTCTGGTGTGGCGATGTGTGAGGAGATGGACACTCTGATTGGAAACTATAAATCTAGATCTAAATCTAAGAAAAGACGGGTAAAGTGGGAGAGAGAAAGGGAAATGTTCAAACTGTTTAAAGCAGAGGGTGAAGACAGATTACAGAATGCCAAAAAGATACGGAAGTTATTGAAGAAGGAGGGAGAGACAAGTCAGGAGGTACCACCTCCACCCTATGGTCATGGAGAACACCCTGTAATAAATAGAACGATTCGTTTGAGTGGAGAAGTGAAAGTGGAACCTGAGGTGAGTGAGCACAGTAGAGCAGGGAGTAAAGATAGAACACACCAGGTTACAGTAGAGCAGGGAGTAAAGATAGAACCAGGTTACAGTAGAGCAGGGAGTAAAGATAGAACCAGGTTACAGTAGAGCAGAGAGTAAAGATAGAACGCACCAGGTTACAGTAGAGCAGGGAGTAAAGATAGAACCAGGTTACAGTAGGGCAGGGAGTAAAGATAGAACCAGGTTACAGTAGAGCAGAGAGTAAAGATAGAACACACCAGGTTACAGTAGAGCAGAGAGTAAAGATAGAACCAGGTTACAGTAGAGCAGGGAGTAAAGATAGAACGCACCAGGTTACAGTAGAGCAGGGAGTAAAGATAGAACCAGGTTACAGTAGAGCAGAGAGTAAAGATAGAACGCACCAGGTTACAGTAGAGCAGAGAGTAAAGATAGAACCAGGTTACAGTAGAGCAGAGAGTAAAGATAGAACGCACCAGGTTATAGTAGAGCAGAGAGTAAAGATAGAACACACCAGGTTACAGTAGAGCAGAGAGTAAAGATAGAACACACCAGGTTACAGTAGAGCAGAGAGTAAAGATAGAACCAGGTTACAGTAGAGCAGAGAGTAAAGATAGAACACACCAGGTTACAGTAGAGCAGGGAGTAAAGATAGAACCAGGTTACAGTAGAGCAGAGAGTAAAGATAGAACACACCAGGTTACAGTAGAGCAGGGAGTAAAGATAGAACCAGGTTACAGTAGAGCAGAGAGTAAAGATAGAACGCACCAGGTTACAGTAGAGCAGGGAGTAAAGATAGAACCAGGTTACAGTAGAGCAGAGAGTAAAGATAGAACCAGGTTACAGTAGAGCAGAGAGTAAAGATAGAACACACCAGGTTACAGTAGAGCAGGGAGTAAAGATAGAACACACCAGGTTACAGTAGAGCAGGGAGTAAAGATAGAACACACCAGGTTACAGTAGAGCAGAGAGTAAAGATAGAACACACCAGGTTACAGTAGAGCAGGGAGTAAAGATAGAACACACCAGGTTACAGTAGAGCAGGGAGTAAAGATAGAACCAGGTTACAGTAGAGCAGAGAGTAAAGATAGAACCAGGTTACAGTAGAGCAGAGAGTAAAGATAGAACCAGGTTACAGTAGAGCAGAGAGTAAAGATAGAACCAGGTTACAGTAGAGCAGGGAGTAAAGATAGAACCAGGTTATAGTAGAGCAGAGAGTAAAGATAAAACACACCAGGTTACAGTAGAGCAGGGAGTAAAGATAGAACCAGGTTACAGTAGAGCAGAGAGTAAAGATAGAACCAGGTTACAGTAGAGCAGAGAGTAAAGATAGAACCAGGTTACAGTAGAGCAGAGAGTAAAGATTTGAACGCACCAGGTTACAGTAGAGCAGAGAGTAAAGATAGAACACACCAGGTTACAGTAGAGCAGGGAGTAAAGATAGAACACACCAGGTTACAGTAGGGCAGGGAGTAAAGATAGAACCAGGTTACAGTAGAGCAGAGAGTAAAGATAAAACACACCAGGTTACAGTAGAGCAGGGAGTAAAGATAGAACACACCAGGTTACAGTAGAGCAGGGAGTAAAGATAGAACCAGGTTACAGTAGAGCAGAGAGTAAAGATAGAACCAGGTTACAGTAGAGCAGAGAGTAAAGATAGAACACACCAGGTTACAGTAGGGCAGGGAGTAAAGATAGAACCAGGTTACAGTAGAGCAGAGAGTAAAGATAGAACCAGGTTACAGTAGAGCAGAGAGTAAAGATAGAACACACCAGGTTACAGTAGAGCAGAGAGTAAAGATAGAACGCACCAGGTTACAGTAGAGCAGAGAGTAAAGATAGAACACACCAGGTTACAGTAGAGCAGAGAGTAAAGATAGAACACACCAGGTTACAGTAGAGCAGAGAGTAAAGATAGAACACACCAGGTTACAGTAGAGCAGAGAGTAAAGATAGAACACACCAGGTTACAGTAGAGCAGGGAGTAAAGATAGAACACACCAGGTTACAGTAGAGCAGGGAGTAAAGATAGAACCAGGTTACAGTAGAGCAGAGAGTAAAGATAGAACACACCAGGTTACAGTAGAGCAGGGAGTAAAGATAGAACGCACCAGGTTACAGTAGAGCAGAGAGTAAAGATAGAACCAGGTTACAGTAGAGCAGGGAGTAAAGATAGAACGCACCAGGTTACAGTAGAGCAGAGAGTAAAGATAGAACCAGGTTACAGTAGAGCAGAGAGTAAAGATAGAACACACCAGGTTACAGTAGAGCAGGGAGTAAAGATAGAACCAGGTTACAGTAGAGCAGAGAGTAAAGATAGAACACACCAGGTTACAGTAGAGCAGAGAGTAAAGATAGAACCAGGTTACAGTAGAGCAGGGAGTAAAGATAGAACCAGGTTACAGTAGAGCAGAGAGTAAAGATAGAACGCACCAGGTTACAGTAGAGCAGAGAGTAAAGATAGAACCAGGTTACAGTAGAGCAGGGAGTAAAGATAGAACACACCAGGTTACAGTAGAGCAGAGAGTAAAGATAGAACACACCAGGTTACAGTAGAGCAGAGAGTAAAGATAGAACACACCAGGTTACAGTAGAGCAGAGAGTAAAGATAGAACCAGGTTACAGTAGAGCAGAGAGTAAAGATAGAACACACCAGGTTACAGTAGAGCAGGGAGTAAAGATAGAACCAGGTTACAGTAGAGCAGAGAGTAAAGATAGAACGCACCAGGTTACAGTAGAGCAGGGAGTAAAGATAGAACCAGGTTACAGTAGAGCAGAGAGTAAAGATAGAACACACCAGGTTACAGTAGAGCAGGGAGTAAAGATAGAACCAGGTTACAGTAGAGCAGAGAGTAAAGATAGAACACACCAGGTTACAGTAGAGCAGAGAGTAAAGATAGAACCAGGTTACAGTAGAGCAGAGAGTAAAGATAGAACACACCAGGTTACAGTAGAGCAGGGAGTAAAGATAGAACCAGGTTACAGTAGAGCAGAGAGTAAAGATAGAACACACCAGGTTACAGTAGAGCAGAGAGTAAAGATAGAACCAGGTTACAGTAGAGCAGGGAGTAAAGATAGAACCAGGTTACAGTAGAGCAGAGAGTAAAGATAGAACCAGGTTACAGTAGAGCAGAGAGTAAAGATAGAACACACCAGGTTACAGTAGAGCAGGGAGTAAAGATAGAACCAGGTTACAGTAGAGCAGGGAGTAAAGATAGAACCAGGTTACAGTAGAGCAGGGAGTAAAGATAGAACACACCAGGTTACAGTAGAGCAGAGAGTAAAGATAGAACACACCAGGTTACAGTAGAGCAGGGAGTAAAGATAGAACGCACCAGGTTACAGTAGAGCAGAGAGTAAAGATAGAACACACCAGGTTACAGTAGAGCAGAGAGTAAAGATAGAACACACCAGGTTACAGTAGAGCAGGGAGTAAAGATAGAACCAGGTTACAGTAGAGCAGAGAGTAAAGATAGAACGCACCAGGTTACAGTAGAGCAGAGAGTAAAGATAGAACACACCAGGTTACAGTAGAGCAGGGAGTAAAGATAGAACACACCAGGTTACAGTAGAGCAGGGAGTAAAGATAGAACCAGGTTACAGTAGAGCAGAGAGTAAAGATAGAACGCACCAGGTTACAGTAGAGCAGGGAGTAAAGATAGAACCAGGTTACAGTAGAGCAGAGAGTAAAGATAGAACGCACCAGGTTACAGTAGAGCAGGGAGTAAAGATAGAACCAGGTTACAGTAGAGCAGGGAGTAAAGATAGAACCAGGTTACAGTAGAGCAGAGAGTAAAGATAGAACACACCAGGTTACAGTAGAGCAGAGAGTAAAGATAGAACACACCAGGTTACAGTAGAGCAGAGAGTAAAGATAGAACGCACCAGGTTACAGTAGAGCAGAGAGTAAAGATAGAACACACCAGGTTACAGTAGAGCAGAGAGTAAAAATAGAACACACCAGGTTACAGTAGAGCAGAGAGTAAAGATAGAACGCACCAGGTTACAGTAGAGCAGGGAGTAAAGATAGAACCAGGTTACAGTAGAGCAGGGAGTAAAGATAGAACCAGGTTACAGTAGAGCAGAGAGTAAAGATAGAACCAGGTTACAGTAGAGCAGAGAGTAAAGATAGAACGCACCAGGTTACAGTAGAGCAGAGAGTAAAGATAGAACACACCAGGTTACAGTAGAGCAGAGAGTAAAGATAGAACACACCAGGTTACAGTAGAGCAGAGAGTAAAGATAGAACACACCAGGTTACAGTAGAGCAGGGAGTAAAGATAGAACACACCAGGTTACAGTAGAGCAGAGAGTAAAGATAGAACACACCAGGTTACAGTAGAGCAGAGAGTAAAGATAGAACGCACCAGGTTACAGTAGAGCAGGGAGTAAAGATAGAACCAGGTTACAGTAGAGCAGAGAGTAAAGATAGAACACACCAGGTTACAGTAGAGCAGAGAGTAAAGATAGAACCAGGTTACAGTAGAGCAGAGAGTAAAGATAGAACACACCAGGTTACAGTAGAGCAGGGAGTAAAGATAGAACACACCAGGTTACAGTAGAGCAGGGAGTAAAGATAGAACACACCAGGTTACAGTAGAGCAGAGAGTAAAGATAGAACCAGGTTACAGTAGAGCAGAGAGTAAAGATAGAACACACCAGGTTACAGTAGAGCAGAGAGTAAAGATAGAACCAGGTTACAGTAGAGCAGAGAGTAAAGATAGAACCAGGTTACAGTAGAGCAGAGAGTAAAGATAGAACACACCAGGTTACAGTAGAGCAGAGAGTAAAGATAGAACACACCAGGTTACAGTAGAGCAGAGAGTAAAGATAGAACACACCAGGTTACAGTAGAGCAGAGAGTAAAGATAGAACACACCAGGTTACAGTAGAGCAGAGAGTAAAGATAGAACCAGGTTACAGTAGAGCAGAGAGTAAAGATAGAACACACCAGGTTACAGTAGAGCAGAGAGTAAAGATAGAACCAGGTTACAGTAGAGCAGAGAGTAAAGATAGAACCAGGTTACAGTAGAGCAGAGAGTAAAGATAGAACACACCAGGTTACAGTAGAGCAGGGAGTAAAGATAGAACACACCAGGTTACAGTAGAGCAGAGAGTAAAGATAGAACCAGGTTACAGTAGAGCAGAGAGTAAAGATAGAACCAGGTTACAGTAGAGCAGAGAGTAAAGATAGAACCAGGTTACAGTAGAGCAGGGAGTAAAGATAGAACACACCAGGTTACAGTAGAGCAGGGAGTAAAGATAGAACGCACCAGGTTACAGTAGAGCAGGGAGTAAAGATAGAACCAGGTTACAGTAGGGCAGGGAGTAAAGATAGAACACACCAGGTTACAGTAGAGCAGGGAGTAAAGATAGAACCAGGTTACAGTAGGGCAGGGAGTAAAGATAGAACGCACCAGGTTATAGTAGAGCAGGGAGTAAAGATAGAACACACCAGGTTACAGTAGAGCAGGGAGTAAAGATAGAACACACCAGGTTACAGTAGAGCAGAGAGTAAAGATAGAACCAGGTTACAGTAGAGCAGGGAGTAAAGATAGAACACACCAGGTTACAGTAGAGCAGAGAGTAAAGATAGAATGCACCAGGTTACAGTAGAGCAGGGAGTAAAGATAGAACACACCAGGTTACAGTAGAGCAGAGAGTAAAGATAGAACACACCAGGTTACAGTAGAGCAGAGAGTAAAGATAGAACACACCAGGTTACAGTAGAGCAGAGAGTAAAGATAGAACACACCAGGTTACAGTAGAGCAGGGAGTAAAGATAGAACACACCAGGTTACAGTAGAGCAGAGAGTAAAGATAGAACCAGGTTACAGTAGAGCAGAGAGTAAAGATAGAACACACCAGTTTACAGTAGAGCAGAGAGTAAAGATAGAACACACCAGGTTACAGTAGAGCAGAGAGTAAAGATAGAACATACCAGGTTACAGTAGAGCAGAGAGTAAAGATAGAACACACCAGGTTACAGTAGAGCAGGGAGTAAAGATAGAACCAGGTTACAGTAGAGCAGAGAGTAAAGATAGAACACACCAGGTTACAGTAGAGCAGGGAGTAAAGATAGAACCAGGTTACAGTAGAGCAGGGAGTAAAGATAGAACACACCAGGTTACAATAGAGCAGGGAGTAAAGATAGAACACACCAGGTTACAGTAGAGCAGGGAGTAAAGATAGAACCAGGTTACAGTAGAGCAGAGAGTAAAGATAGAACACACCAGTTTACAGTAGAGCAGAGAGTAAAGATAGAACACACCAGGTTACAGTAGAGCAGAGAGTAAAGATAGAACACACCAGGTTACAGTAGAGCAGGGAGTAAAGATAGAACCAGGTTACAGTAGAGCAGAGAGTAAAGATAGAACACACCAGGTTACAGTAGAGCAGGGAGTAAAGATAGAACCAGGTTACAGTAGAGCAGAGAGTAAAGATAGAACACACCAGGTTACAGTAGAGCAGGGAGTAAAGATAGAACCAGGTTACAGTAGAGCAGAGAGTAAAGATAGAACACACCAGGTTACAGTAGAGCAGGGAGTAAAGATAGAACCAGGTTACAGTAGAGCAGGGAGTAAAGATAGAACGCACCAGGTTACAGTAGAGCAGGGAGTAAAGATAGAACACACCAGGTTACAGTAGGGCAGAGAGTAAAGATAGAACACACCAGGTTACAGTAGGGCAGGGAGTAAAGATAGAACACACCAGGTTACAGTAGAGCAGGGAGTAAAGATAGAACACACCAGGTTACAGGGATTCATTGTTATGCGGGGGTAAATGATGGACAAATCAATAAGTTACTTATTAACCTTTTTATTTTCCATTGAAAAACAAAATAGAATGCAGGTACAAAAATACAAACAAATCACAATAACAGCTCATTTCACTGGGAGCCTGCCTTACCAATACATATTTACGTAAATTGATGTGGGCAAAAAGGAATATTATCATATTTTCTTCAAATAAATTATCAGTTGTAAGTCTTTACTGCGCGAAAACAGGCAGTAAGTAAACATTCACTGACTAAAAACCTAACCAGGTAAGCTGACTGGTTCTGTCTACTTTTCAACAACCACTATACTAAGTTATGTTGTTCAGTGCAATTTCATTTCATGTGATATTACAGACGTTTGTTGCCAGTCATTTTTTATTTTGTTACGTTCAATTATTTTGTTCCATTAAAGTTTAATTACATTTTCTAGATAGTGGTCACTAATCTATCCAAATTCAGTTGCGTAACAATCATTGTTTTGTTGGCTTGTCATCCTCTGTACATTTAGTAATACATTAATTTAGCTGTTTTGAATTTCTTGTGTTACATGGGACGTAACAAATGTTATTGTGTCAAACGTAATAGGCGTAGGCGTAGGCGTAGGCGTATACCTCTTATCCTTATCCTACCTGGAGGTCAAAGTCAATGATTTGCCCTGAAGTCGTCAGTCGTCATCTGTGTGGATAGATGAGGAGCAGCTCATTTCACTGGGAGCATGCTGTACCAATATTTACGTATAGGAATATTATCTTTTCTTTCAGAAAAAGATAATAAAGATAATTTCAAATAAATTATCAGTTGCGTCTTTACTGCTCGAAAACAGGCAGTAAGTAAACTGGCTAAGGCTAAAGTCTTATTTCACATTAAAAAACCATCAACATAACCAGGTAAGCTGAAGTTCTGTCTACTTACAACCACTAATAACCACTATACTAAGAGCAAACGTTGATATTTCTAATAGTTATGTTTGGTTTTATATGGGTTAATGCTAGTGATGGGGGAAACAAAGCTTTTCGACGCATTCACACATTCAACACAATTGTGTCAGAAAAAGTGTCGCTCGATCAGTAGATATACAGCAGCTTCATACTGACATTTGCTGGTCAGGTCATGGTATGGTATTTATCTTGTTCAATAAAGGTGCAGTGACAAACTGTGTGGATGTGGCCATATATGCGGTCTTAAATGTTGGTGTGTCAAGTAGACTGCAGCCTAGTAGAAAGTTTAGCTCGTTTGAACTGATGACCTGTCATAAGTGTGTCTGTAGTCAATATGACGTCATTCTGATTGGCATGAATGACGACAGATAAATGCAAATGTTGTGTACTTTTATGATATGTAACGATAAAAAGTGTGCTTCTAATTCAAATGTAGATGCCCTTATTACTTAATTAAATCATATTTTATTTTATTTCTTTTTTTACCCACCTCCACCTCTTAGGAGCTTAATTTGATTCGATTTTTCTGGTTGTTTATTTATTTTATTTTATTTACTATTTACCTTTTTAGTAAAGGCACTATCCGATTTAAAATGCATATGCACAATGTGTGCATATCTCTTTATGAATAAGAGATTAAGATTATATTATTTAGTTTTTGCTAGCAATATGCCTACCATAGATTACCATGCATTCCTTTATTAAAATGACTTGCAAGCATGCCAATCCAACTCCTATCACACAATGCCTCTTGGAATCGTACATCTAATTTGGATTGTAGAGGCATTATGAATTGTGGTGTTCATGATGCCCAAAATGTCTCAATAAAAGTGGGATGGAACATATTCAGCAGACTGCCTTGCACATGGCAGGAGTTAAAACATGAACCGAAAATAAACTTGTGGCAGCTTTCTGAGCTACATGACAAAATAAAGCTTCTGTGCCATAATCTCTGACATCTCCCAACAGGTGCTGTCCTCTGGTGAAGAATGAAGGCATGAAAAAAATGAAGACCCAAACAATGGACAGATTTGTTACGGTATACTGTAGTAAATAATCAAATCTGTCATATCTGTCAAACATTAATCAAATCTGTAATACATTATACAATTTGATATTGAGATTTTAGCTTTAGAGGACTGGTGATATACTGGTATGTTCTCCATTACATAATATACTGTAGTTTAATATATTATGTACTGGTATGTTCTCCATTACATAATATACTGTAGTTTAATATATTATGTACTGGTATGTTCTCCATTACATAATATACTGTAGTTTAATATATTATGTACTGGTATGTACTCCATTACATAATATACTTTAGTTTAATATCTTGGTACGTTATCCATTCCAGAGGACTCCTGGTCAGGGTAACTCCTCAGACAAGGACAACAGACCGAGCCAATCAGTGGATCCTGATGTCAAGGTTAGAGAGCATTCATCTGTTGATACTTGTTATTTAGTAGCCTAAATCTGTTTCATTTTTAGGATCAAGTATTTATACAATTTACAATTTCCGGACAGTTATTCTGATGCCCTGTGATTTTGTCTGTGGGTGTAATGTCAGAAATATTTCAGAAATGTACCCATCTCCTTTTGATGTTTTTTTGGAATATAGGCTACTATTTAGTAATTGAATGTTTTACCACCTTAGAAACTTGCTTTTCTCTCCACAGAAGGAACCACATAAAAAACATACTTTTCTATATCGCTTCCAAGGTATTCAGAAAAACAGAGTCACATGCGGTGAATCTGTTACGATCCTGGATGCCCATCAAACAAGCAAGACGTTCAGAGACAAGAAGAAGAACAACAACAAGGGGAAAGAGATTGTTGTTCAAAGAGGGGAGGGGCTAAGGCCAGCATTTATGAATGAATGAATGAATGAATGAATGAATGAATGAATGAATGAATGGTCTTTATTGTCATTGATATAGTACAGGTACCAAACAACGAAATTTGGGAGGGGTTGAGACTCTCTCCACGCTCTCTCCACGCTCCCGGTTGTTAACCTTGCACAGCTTGCCCAGCTGCTCCACCTCATCCCTGTACGCCGCCTCGTCCCCCCCCCCCCCCCGAGATGCAGCCCACCACTGTGGTGTCGTCTGCAAACTTTACGATGGAGTTGCTGGGGTGGACGGGGGTGAAGTCGTAGGTGTAGAGGTTGTAGAGGATGGGGCTTAGCACGCAGCCCTGGGGGGACCCAGTGCTGAGTCTGAGGGCTGTGGAGGTGTGGGAGCCCACCCGCACCCTCTGGGGGCGGTCAGACAGGAAGTCCTTGATCCATGCACATATAGAGTGTGATAGTCCCAGGTCTAGTAGTTTGGTCACTAGCCTGTCTGGAAGGATGGTGTTGAAGGCAGAGCTGAAGTCCACAAAGAGCAGTCTCGCGTAGCTGTTTCCCCTCTCCAGGTGGGATAGAGTGGAGTGGAGAGTCGTCGCGATGGCGACACACACAAGCCCCATGCCATCTAATTGATAATGATGAGCTACTGACAATAAGCTTCATCAAAGCTGCAGAAGAGGGCAGTTCCTCAGCTAATGACAGTTCCTCAGCTAATGACAGTTCCTCTGACCAGCTGATAACTTTCAATGTTGACACAAGGGGAGCGAAACAAATACAGAATAAAATTATGATGAACCGAGCGCTTAAAAGAAAAGTGCAGCAGGTTTGCGTATCCACATACAAAGGGGAAAAAGTCAGGCAAGCTTTGAAGAGAGATGGGCGGTTTGCCCAAACCATCTTCACAAAAGGCTGTGCACTCTCTGAGCCAGCGATAGATGTCACCACTGATATGTCCAGTCTTGTTGATGATCTTGAGGGCAAAAGTTTCCAAGTGAGACAAGTTAGTAGTGTGAGTCAGCCAGATAGTCAGGATAGTTATGTGAGTCCAGCATCTTCCTCTCCTTTTAAAGCACATTCTGAAAATGTCTACAGCCCTATGTTGTCTACAACCCTATAGCGAAACTTTATGACTTAGATAATTTACGGTATAGTCCAGTAGTTCCACATTCAATGATTCCACCTGGTTATTTGTGAATCCACTAGTAGATTTAGATATACAGCAAGAACTGCGAAAGAAGTCCAAACATGCACATCCTGGGAATGTAGTACAATGCTGTATTGGTCTGCACTATATAGGTACGTTTTTAATTTTGACAGATGGTTCCAAAGACCCAGAAACAGGACATACAGGAGCTGCAGTATTCCTCCCACAGTATAAGGTAGGAATTTTTAAGATAACACTGATCATTTATCAGTGTACACAGTGGAGCTTCTAGCAATTTTGACAGCATTAGAATGGTTGGTAGAGAATAGGGTAAGTAATGCATTAATAGGGCTGTTCAGAAGAGAATAGAAGAATATAATTCAGAGAATAGAATAGGACCTTTATTGACCTTTATTATGCACATGATGTTGACATTTGCCTTTGATTGTGGTGCACAGCCTCATAACCGCCCCTCTCTGCTTTTGATTCTAAAACCAAGAAGAAACCGGAGGCTGTGAAAGATGGACAGAAGAGGAGGAAAGGGAAAAAGAACAAGGTAAAGGGAATGTTTCTCTCGTTTATTTCTTCTGTCTTATTCTGGTTATAATTCTAATTCTTATTCTTTTTTTCTTTTTTTCACAGACACCCTGCAAGAACAAGGTGGTCCCCCCTGATGGTGAGGGTTCTATATTTACCATTATGTTTTCATTGGTATTCTCTCTTCCCACCCCATGTTATGAGCTAGCCAACAACACAACCCCCACCCCCACCCTGAAGGGTCACTTCCTGTTGTCTGTAATCTCCAAGTGCAGAGTCTGGGAACACCAGCAGCAGCAAGAGAACCATCCGTGAGCGCATCACCTCTGCCTTCTGCTGTGTTTCCTGCTGCTGGTTGAGGAAGAGTACCTGCCAGTAGAGGGCGCCGATGTCCCACTGACAGTACTACTGCCATAGCAGAACAGTAAAATACAAATGCATTGCATACAAAATAACACTTTCAAAAGATTTGTATTGATATTTTAACTTTTATTGCTTATGTCTTACTATGCCTGCATATTGTGTTAGTCTGTGGGTGACAAACTCAGTTCCCCTATTGGGATCAATGAAGTCAAATAAGTATACTATGTTTATATCATTTTATTCTTTCAGATAAACACAGATGCAGACACATACTAGGACAAACAATATTCACCAACTACTCTTTGGATTCAAAGTAACATTCTTTTTAACAAAATTATTTTTTCTTATGATTACTGATGGATAGATAATTCACTTAGACAGATATATCTATTGTAAATCGATTTGCATTAAGGCTTCGGTTAAATGTAAAAAAAACAACAACAAAAAACGTTCAATTAAATCAAGTCTCGAACACGCAACCTTTGGAATTCTAGCTGGCTGCCTAACCACTGCGCCAGCCACACCGCTGTGATAACAGCAATGCAAGTTGATAGACATACGTATTTTTATTTATTTTTTTACACTTTTTTATTTATCTATCGATCGATCTATCGATCGATCACACTTTCAAAATATCAAATTATCTATCTATCACACAGTCAAACTATCTATCTATCTATCTCGTAAAAAGTGGAAACTAATATTTCCTAAAAGACACTTGAGGAACTGTTGTTCGGGATGTAGTTTCCGCCTGTGAGAGATTTTTTTTGACGCACGCATTACCTAAACCAGCCTGTAAGTCTGCCCGGGACCAGAATTTTAAGCAGCGAATTATTTGAGCCACATTGATGGAACCGACCGCAAGCTTAAATTAGCGCCCGAATCTGATTTAATCCTGGATCAGAGTTAATCGCGCTAGTGGAACAGGCCCCTGAACAAAGGATGTTGAGGTTTGGGGCTTCAGGTGCCACATTACCGCCTGTTGTCATAGAGCACGTCCCCAGTGACTCCTGGGGCCGGTTGCATAAAGATAGACCCAGTCTTAGATCTCACTTTAAGTCAGTCTTGCTATAGACTCTAACATTTTCCTGTTGCATAAAGCTAGCCTATGAGTGACTAAGGTAAGACTGACTTAAGCCTGGTACACACATAAATATTTTCTAAATCTTAACAGATTTTTTTATCTGAGAGAGACCAATGGAGATAAAAAATCATGGATTGAACAGTTTTGATCGTATTGTGTGTGGTGTAATCCGATATTCCCAATAGAGCACACCACATACATAAAGATCTGTCGTTACGACAGTCTAGAGCAGGGGTCGGCAACTAAGTTTGGCCTCGGGCCAAAAAATAAATTTAGCCACTAGATGGCGGACCCGAACATAATTAAAGGCTAATTTAAGTAATTGATTGTTAAAAAATGTGACACGTTCTAATGCTTCGACTTTTCTTTCGAAAAATGTACACATCGCTAGTCAACTAACACAGCTTGTTTTGTGAGCCTGCTAACAATGTAAAGTAGTGTTCTAGTTAACTAGGTAGCAGTCCAATCCATTACGTTGCAGTATTTTGGCTTGACTAGCGAGTTTGTGTTGTGATTCTCAACAACGTTGAAACGTAGTTTCACCCTTTTCCATATTTTTAAATAATAAATGTGTGGACGGACGATGTAGCGCAGCCTAACTTATTCTAATAATTATTTAACATACTTTTGTTATGATAATTATTCCCCCCTCCTCCCAGACAAGGTCACATTATTATTGGATTGGTTGTTTGCGTGTCGGGTGAAGTTAGTTAAACATTTAACCTGCTAGCTAGCAAGAGAAACATAATGTCACTCTCCAAAGGTCTAAAGAGGAAAGTTGACGGTGAAAACAAGGCATTTAAAGAGGAATGGACAGCGACATCCTACCTGGTTTCATCAATGCAAAGCCGTTGTGAGACTCACATTTTACGTGCTCACAATGTTCCCTTTCTATACATGCGAGTCGTCATTTTCGTCAATGAATGCGATAAAGACGCACGAGAGGAATCGATTGATGCATAAAAACCTTGAGAACTGCCTGCGGATTAAAGTGACGTCCATATCACCAGATATCAAGCAAATAGTGACCGATGGGAGATGCCACTTTTCACATTAAGTGAGTACCAAGCCTGTCGTTATTGTATTTAATAACCTAATTGTATTTTGTATATTTTGAATGAATGGCTCATTGTAATTATTATCCCTAATAGCGTGTTTGCTCTGTCGTTTCAGGAGCGTAGATCAAGCGGATTCTGCTTTTTGTTTGCGCCGACTTTGTTGTCAATGTTTTTCAGAAAATTAAACAGAATTTGCATTGTTACTGTTCATATGTGTGTTGCAGTCACATATACGTAAACATTACGTTTGAATGGTTTACTGAGCTCGTGTTATTTCTTTCAAACCACACACCGCATGTCGGCTATTTCAGCACCACGCGTTGTCCACCTACTAAGTGCGCTTCGCTGCCTGATTGTCTGTCCCTGTGTCATTCACTCTCAACATGGATAAAAGTACAATAAGCATTATTCAGATGGAGGTCGATTCTCTATTCGGACATTATAGGCGCTATATGTGTGACTGTCGGTCCGATAAATGGCAAAATTATTGTAAAAAAAAAAAAAAAAAGTGGATTCTCAAAATAATCTGCTGGGCCAAATATTATTGGTGATGGGCCAGCAATGGCCGACGGGCCGCCTGTTGCCGACCCCTGGTCTAGAGTCTCGTCCCCCAAGCCAGAAATCTCACGTGATCAGGGTAGTAGTACCCTGACTGACCTGTACGAGGCAGCCATGTGCTACAGGGGAAATAAAGTGCCGAAGAATGAAAAGAAGAAGACGCGTCAGTCAGCTCGCTTGATTGGCTACATTCCATTCCACGTCACAGTCGGACTCGCGAGCAGGGTGGCCAGATTATTTTTTTTTTTTACAAACATCATTGGCAACAGACATACAGTTTAGGGGGCAGGAGATGGGCACCTGCCCAATAGTAATTAGAGGTTTTTTGACAATAGGTTTTGGGCTGGTTTTTGGTGGATTTAGCGGTTTTTAGACTGTGGCTGGAAATTGTCAATCCTATCTGGCAAGTTGATCGCAAGTTGTCAGTTTCGCCCGAACACAAGAGGACTTTTGATCTGCTCGGAATCTGCTCAGAGAATGGTCTGGGCCGACAATCGTAAATATTGAACACGTTTAATATTTACGATCGTCGGCCCGACCATTTTCCGAGCAGATTGTCGGGAGAAATTGACTCTTAACACACCTCACACCACAGGATAATCTTGTAGGATAATCTTTAGAGCCATCCGATAATCGGGCGTTTGCTGTCCTTGGTCGGAAGGGGGGCAATTGGGCCAAAATCGGCCAGATTATCTTTATGTGTGTACCAGGCTTTAGATAGTCGCTTTGGAACAAGGCGTCTGCTAAATGCCAAAAATGTAAATGTAAATGTAGATAGCCTGTCACGCAATGCATTCTAGGTAAAATAAGACACTTGACAGAAAAAAAAAACATGGAGGTCGAAACAGCTACACCTAGCGGTGGAAGATATGAGAGATAAACAACATTTTCTTCTGCTGAAAACGTATGTATATTGGAGGAATATAATGTGGGGAAAAGTATACTGCTTAGCAGTTTTAACCAGTGAAGTAGTTTATTGCGCTGCAGTTACAGTGTTAGCTAGCTACTAGCCCTGACTCGTTTCCATAGCAACACAGCTCTTAAACCAAGCTTAGCCAGGGGGGAAGGTGGCTAACTTTCTAACCTCAAAATAAGTCAGTCTTATTTTTTATGCAACAGGCAGTTTTAATTAGACGAAAAGCCAAAACTGAGCACAATCTGTCAAATACCGTAGAAGAACGTTATGGGCATGCGCAGTCAGTTGTAATCAAACAGCGGCAGTGACTCAAAACGTAAACAGACCAAACTCTTTGAAACAGACAGAAAAGAAAAGTACAAAACAGACAGAAAAGCAAGTTATGGCGACCAAGAAGAAAGCAAAAACTGATTATTTTGTGTGGACCGACAATGAAATTGAGCCACTTTTGCTGTTGACAACCGTTTTGCTCAATGCGCATGTGTGAACGGCTTGATACCAACACCAGCTCCGTTTAACATAACCACACTGATCCACTCACTCACATCCACTCACTCATCCACTTTATTTCTTCACTTTTTTATCAGTTTAGAGAAATCTCCGTTTATGTGAGTGAAAACGCCATGTTCGTATGGTTGAGAGGCCCAATTGTACAACAAAAATTTGCCTTAAGAAAAATATCCATATACGTGTAGTCCAGGCCTTAGAGTTTTGAGTTGGTTGGTTTGAAAGTGTTCGATAGCTTTTTGTTTTGGTTTTAAGGATGTTTTGCTTTGTTATGTCTTGCTTTGATCAGTAAATACAGTAGTTGTTGCATGCAAAATGCTATCACTATAGCAACGGTTGCTTAGTGCTGAGATGTTGTATGCTATGGTGGAACCAATAAACACAAGTGCTATAGCGGACCTCACGACCTCACGACTAATTATTTAAGTATATAACTGCCAGAGGGCAAACATTACAGTGTGAGCGATGCTGGAAATGTATATTTGATAGGAAAAGCCCAGTATCAGTTGTATTGATTACCATACCCATTGAAACATACCGGTTGTCATCCAAATTACCATAAGAAAACGGTAAAAAAGGAAACATGAATAATTGTTGTTTCTTTACAAAATGTGAATAATATTAAGCTAGAGGACGTATCGGCTGGGATCTATACACAGACACATCCTTCTCTGTGTGTACTGCCAGTGAAGTGATTATGTTTGTGGTAGCACATATTTGCATACAGTAAAATGAAACTCAGATTACTGAAGGAAGAAAACATTTAAAAAAAAAAAAAAAATATATAATAATAATAATAACTTAAATGTATATAGCGCCTTTCACATACCCAAGGTCGCTTTACAAAGGAATGGGACAAACAGAACAGAGCCAGAGAGACAAACATACAAAACAAGAAACAGTGAAACAGCTACTACAGGTTGAATGCAATGGTGAAAAGGTGGGTTTTAAGGGCAGCTTTGAATATGTCCAGGGTTGGAGAGTCGCGGATATCCTTCGGTGGAGAGTTCCAGAGGGTGGGGGCTGCCACACTGAAGGCTCTGTACCCAAAGGTCCGGAGTTTGGCGCTGGGTTGGATGAGGGGGCCCGTGTTAGAGGACCTCAGAGTTCTGGAAGGGGTGTAGTGGTGGAGGAGATGTGGCCGGGAGAGGGGCGTTCACTAGCTCTCGCATCTCCTCCCTGGACCTGGTTCTCTCTGGACCCAGACAGAGTCTCTCCACACTGCCACTGCTGGGTGCTCTCCCCTCACAGCTCACCACTGCAACACAAACAGACAGGGACCTGAGAATACTCACTAATACTAATACAGACATAGACACTCGTTCTGATTCGAACTCACAAGGAAGTACCTGTTGTGGAAACAACAAAGTATCTGGGATACCATCTTGACCAAAAGCTGACTGGAGATGTGCACATTGAGAAGGCAATAAAAACTGCCTCCAAAGCGGCTGCACTATCTCACTGTCATGGCGAGACACGGTCTACCTGCAGATGACCTCATCACCATCTACACCACTCTGCTGAACTCACTGATTCGAACTCACAACCTTCCGATCACAAGTCCAACTCACTATCCACTAGACCACCACTACCCCACACATCCTGCCTGTGATGTAGCTGTGTATCCAGGCTGTCAGAGATGGGCACAGTAACAAGTCCAGTATGTTTTGCATCAGGGTCCCGTGGTCAATTTGGTAAAACGCCTTTGACCAACAGTACTCTCACCATTGTTGGTTTGGAGTCGGTTTCAGTGAGCCAGGTGTGCATTGCTCTAACTAAAGCCGCTGTGGTGCTGTACTTGGGCAGATTGTATTGTTTGTATTGATTCTATTGTTTTCCCTACACAAGAGGGTAGGGAGATGGGACGCCAGTCTGAGATTGAGCCAAGGTCTTGTCCTTTGGGTATGGGACAGACATTTGACTCTTTCCATATGTCGGGGACACACCCCTGTTGGTAAGAGCAGTTGGCCAGATGTGTAATGACCGGAGCCAGGTCCTCTGCCAGTTCTTTAAGCAGCCAGGTTGGAATACCGTCCGGCCCACTTGCTTTCCGGGGGTCGAGCCGAGTAAGGGCTAGCTTCATCTCACCTATGCTACAGATGTCACTTTGTGTGGGGGGTCCGGGTAATGGGAAAACACAGTAGGGCGTTGTTTTAGTCCGTGATTTGGCAAAGAAGTTGTTCAGAGCTTCTGCAACTGTGTTTTCTTCAACTCCCTGTATTTTAATTCTTGCATCGGGTGATTTAGTTTGTCCTAGGCCTTTATTTATAAAGTCCCACCACTCCTTGGGGTTCTTTTTCTTTAGATTTTGCATTTCATTTTTATAGTATCTTGTTTTAGCCTTGTGGATAAGTCTTTGGATGGAGTGTCTAATTTCGTTCCATTTTCCCACTTTCCCCCATTTATTATAGGCTTTTTGTCTTTATTTTATAGCCTGCTTTATTTTCTCCGTCATCCACGGTTTGTCCGTGGTTGTTATTTTTTTCTGTCTCACAGGCATGCATAATGTCCATTGCTGTCTGGATATAGTTGTTAAAACTTGCTGCATTGGCGGTGATATCCTCAACCTCATAAACAGCAGACCAGTCAGTCATAGCTATGCATGTTGTAAACAGCAGACCAGTCAGTCATAGCTATGCATGTTGTAAACAGCAGACCAGTCAGTCATAGCTATGCATGTTGTAAACAGCAGACCAGTCAGTCATAGCTATGCATGTTGTAAACAGCAGACCAGTCAGTCATAGCTATGCATGTTGCAAGAGCCTCTTTTCTTTCTTTCGTCACTAACCGGCCCCTCCTTCGCTTCACCTGTTGTTTCTGCCCTGTTGTGTTTATTGGGCTCAACACCAGACACTTGTGGTCGCTGGAACCCAGGGGGGCAAGGGTGGTTGGAGGGCTATAGAGTTTAGCCATGTTCGTAAAAATCAAGTCTAGGGTGACCTGCCCTCGGGTCTGACGTTTAACTATCTGCCGAATATCAGGGTGGGAGGAGGTTAACATTTTTGTGGGTAGTTTATTTAAAAATCCACATAGTCCCATATGCGGGGAAGACGCTTTAATTGCGTCTATAGCGTTTATTAAATATTCCAGAGTTCTGTCCTGGTGAGGTTTTTTATTTGCCCGGGGGGGTGATACAGATTCCCCACAATGATAGTTGAGACACTGCTGGGGGTCCGACGCGGTTGTAGTTGGACCCACACACACTCAGTGACATCGCTCTCCAGATCCTTTCTCCTTTTTGCCTGCAGTCTCTCATGACAGTACACAGCTACGCCCCCTCCACTTTTTCCATTTATCCTGTCTCTTCTAAAGAGTTGGTAGTCCTTTACTGACAGCGATTCATCTGGTATGTTATCATGAGCCCACGTTTCAGTAACACATCCGATGTCAGCATCTAAGGTTTTCAGCAATAGTTCTTATTCATCAGTCTTTTTTATCAGTGATCTCGCGTTACAGAGAGTTAGCTTTGGCTCCCGTTCAGATTTTTCGTAGCGTATTTCAGTCAGGACCAGTGATGCCGGTAACGCGATACTAAGTAACGTGTTACTCTAATCTGATTACTTTTCCCAGTAACGAGTATTCTATCGCGATACTATTTCCAAATCAGTAATCGGATTAAAGTTACTTATTCAAGTGACTGTGCGTTACTATTGCATTACTACCTCATAACTTAGGCTAAATGCAGTATTTCTTTGTAATGTTCGATAGTAAACAAACATTTATTGCTTTTCTCGCGTCTTGGGGAGTGACGTCAGTGATCACGTTTTCAACACGAGGTGCAGCAGAATCGCTCACGTGTATCACCACGCTGATTGCACAGTGTAAACAGAAGCGTAGCCTACACAATGGAGCGAGAACAGAGATATGCGTTAAATAGCTGGAAATATAGGGATTATTTTGAGTTTGTGTCAGCAAAGGATGACAAGAACATAAATGTTCGTTGTACACTCTGTGCTGGAAAGAAAATATTGTCCTGTGGTAAAACCACAACATCAAATTTAAAGAAACATTTGGAATCTCAGCACAGCACAGTCAAGCTCGCGGAGAAAGTCCCAGAGACCGCGCCTCGACTTCTGCGGGAGGTCCCACACCGCTCAAGCAACAAAAGCTGGACTTCAGTAGGCCTACAAAATCACAACCTGTAAGTGTGGGAGAGTTGAATAAATTGGTCGGGCGGTATGTTGTAGAGGAAATGCTGCCCATAAACACAGTTGACTCGCCCTCTTTCCGTGCCATCATTAACAAGATCCCCACTACTACCAATGCCGAGCTACCTCACAGAACATCTTTTTCTTCGTACTTGGAGAAGGAGTATGCAGAGATGGAAAAACATCTGAAGGCTGCGCTGAACGAGGTCGACTATGTGTCAACTACAGCGGACATTTGGACAGCTAACAATAGGAGCTATATATGGGAGTAACGCTCCACTGGATTAGTAGATCCACATTAGACCGCAACAAGGCTGCATTGGCGTGTAGGAGAATCCGCGGTAGACACACGTATGATGTTATTGGTGCAGAAATCGAAAACATTCACTCTTCATATGGACTAATCAACAAAGTAGTAGCAACAGTGACAGATAATGGATCTAACTTTGTCAAGGCATTTCAAGTCTATCAGCCTGCTGTCACAGAGTCCGATGATGAGACAGTGGAGGAGGCCACGGATGATGTCACTTTTTTAGATGTGTCAGAAATCCTATCAGCTGAGGATGATAGTGATGGCCAGCTGATTCTTCCCCCGCACCAAAGGTGTGCTTCACATACCCTCAACCTTATTTCTACAAGTGATGTGGAGAAGTACATCACTTCCAAACCAGAGAGCAAGGCTGTGTATAGGAGCAGCACAGCAAAATGCACAGCTCTCTGGACGAAAGCAAGCCGATCTACCGTTGCGTCAGAAACGGTGGAGGAGGTTAACAAAAGAAAGCTCCTGGTACCGACATCCACAAGGTGGAATTTTCCTTTTACGAAGCCATAAAGAGAATCGCAGAAATCCCCATGAATGAGCTGACTACTCTGTGCAACAAGCTGGGAGTGAAGTGCTTCAAAGACCAGGAGTACCAGTACCTGCATGAGTACTGTACCGTCATGAAGCCTCTAACTATAGCACTGGATATCCTACAAGGTGACTGTCCGTATGGGACTTTACTGCCCACACTTGAAGTCCTGATGCAGAAGACCCTTGCTGTGAAAGACACCCTATCCAAGATGACTGCAGGCCTTCCAGATGCCATAGTGCTATGTTGTTCCATCTTAAAGATAAATAAATACATTTTCATTGCACTATTCATGAACATGGAGCAGAGTCACACCATACTGCAGTATGTAGGTTGTCAGTTGCACAAACTAATTGCATACATAATTAGTAAATAAAGGTATAAATAATAGACCTTATAGGCTACAACTAGATAATAATAAACATATCAAATTATATCTTTCAGGCTATCCAGACTCGTTTTGCCAGTGTGCTGGACAACAAAGATGCCCTTCTCGCAGCTGCTAGTTGTCCAAAATTCAAACTCCGATGGCTGAGAGATGAAGGTAGGAGGGAGCAAGTAAAGGAGCTTCTCACAGCAGAATGTCGCAAAACTGCTCCTGCAGCACAGAGCCCTGCCAGTGTACCCACCACGACTGCCAACCAAGGCGAGATGGATTTTTTTGCTTTTGAGGCGGAGCCAGAGGAGACCTACTCGGCAGAAAAGGAAGTCATGGACTACTTGAGGTCAGGGCAGTGGCGGATACAGAAAGTGGCTGATGGGTAGGCCTGGAAAAAATCTGGGTGGGCCTGAGTGAAACTCATCACCGCACGTTTTAGACCTATGTATGAGCAGCCAGATGGATGGAACACAACCGGGCTCGCGATCATAGGCACCGATTTATGTTTCTGCCCGTGGGTGCTCGAAACATTTGGGTACGACCAACACGCATGCACACACACGCACACACGCAAAATATTCGCAGGGACTGGAGGCAGTGGCGTGTCCAGACCTTTTTCACTGGGGTGGCCCAGGTGGGGCACCTTGTTATGCATGGGTGGCACCATTTTGAGAATTTAACACTTAATTCCCTGCATTCTGGTGAATTTGTACACACCATTTTGTGCTTTTTATTACCATTTCTGTCTCCACTCCCCATTGTATACTTTAATTGGGCTACTAAGGTCATGTTCTTACATGAACATCTGAATCATGACCCAGAGCAAGCGGATGAGTTTGCAACATTTAAACAAAGTAACATAGGCAATTGAAGCAACAGACGTGGTAGTTGATTGGTCAGGAAAATAGAAAACTGCCCGTTCGTCCCCCTCTTATCCAGATCAACACGCATGCGCTGTTGTTTTACTATGGACAGCCTCGATGCGTCGTTTCTAACCGGAGCGAAACCACCCTTTTTAAGCGGAGCATGTGTTGGTTGTTTGCTCCGGGAGTGACTTCGAATGTGCGTTCTCACAGCTCCAAACAACGCAGAGCAAAGCGAATGTTATCCTAAACTCTGATTCCAAGTTAAGCAAAACGTTTTAACCACTAGCACAACACCGTAGCCTATATGTAGCTATGCAAAAGTCTAACGTTATTAATGGTACTCACATTTCTTCAGGAGCGCCAAGACCACACCTCACCGCTGATCAAAAATGTGTTCTGTTCGAAAAGTTCGTCTCGTGGCGCGAAGTGGCCTCTGCTCTGAGTGACTAGGCAGATAGCCAATCAATCAGGGTGGCACCTAGGGTGGCCAATCAGATTTCAGGGGTGGCACGAGCCACCCCTGGCCCCCCCCCTGGACACGCCCCTGACTGGAGGAGATCACTATGCAGACCATGAAACGAACGGAAAATAAATAAAGTACCTGTCTACCCAGAGAATGCAACGGACAGCCAAACAAGTTATTATAATACACACACGCAAGGCATTCAAGTGCCCGCAATAGTCAACGAATTAACCAATAACCATCAACTATGGAGGACCAAGTATAGAAATTGTAATAAGAAATGCCTGTATTATCATTTGCAAGCTTTTAACTGTGGGTGTTGACAGTCCAGTGCAAACCGAAAGCTCAAGTTGAATCATACATGTACCTGGCTCGGACCAGTTGTGGTGATCCATCATTTTATTACAAAACCTAACGCTGCTTATTAGGGGATTTACATAAACTGGTGTATACACATATATTGTTGTGTACTTCTATTGTATTATATTATTATATCCAGTGAAGGCATACACAATGTTGTTCCACACAAATGTTTCCCTCTTCGTTTTAATCTTGGAAAGTCTCATAAAAAATATACTTCACCGAACTATTACAGCGCTGTCTCGGACTCTCAGCACGTCAGCGTGTGGCGTCATCATCTGTTATTGTGAATAAATAAGATTTCTAGACAAGGCCTGGTCCAAACTTTCATTATTTTCACTGACTTCCAGACGTGGCTTTTTAAGAAAGCGGGACAATGTTAGCTGTTTAGCCATCGTAGCGCGCACACTGAACAACTGGTCAAGGTCAACTGAACAATCAGAGTAAACGTAAAAGAGGAAGCAATGTAAACGTAAGAGAGGAAGTTGAATATTATTAGTATTAATACATACTTTTAATCATTTCCAAGACAAAACTATTCACATTACAGTTAGTTAGTGAAAATTAAACTTTAAAAATATTTTATTATAAAAAAAAAAGTTTTTTTATGAATCTGACTGGGTGGGCCAGCTGTCAATCTGGGCGGGCCTAGGCCCACCCAGGCCCACCCATAGATCCGCGCCTGGGTCAGGGCATGAGCTTCAGATTCTGAATCAGTATCCAAACATTAAGAACATTTTCTTGAAGTATAACACTCCAACCCCATCTAGCGCTCCTGTAGAGCGGCTCTTTAGTCTGGGAGGTTTGGTGCTCACGCCTAGAAGGAACAGACTTTCTGACAAGAGGTTTGAGAAGCTTCTGTTAATGAGATACAACCACTGGTTTACTCGCCCCTTTCCACTGTTTCACTCATAGTGTGTTCATGGCCTCCATAGCGTGTTCATGGCCTCCATAGCGTGTTCATGGCCTCCATAGCGTGTTCATGGCCTCCTTCCAGTCTTGACAGCTGAGTTCACTCTTCATTGATAAACTCAGACTCACCCAGTTTAGGATTAGGATTATATTAGGATCATATCTGTGTTTCTTTTTCCTTTCCTAAACACCAGGGGAGCCTCCCCTCCTAAATTTCGTTGTTTGGTACCTGTACTGTAGCAATGACAAATAAAGTCTATCTATCTATATCTGAATGGTCAGGGTAGGTTTTAGGTTTTGTGAAACCACTCCTTGCTAGTTACTGTGTTAAATAAAGATTATATTTATTTTATTGTTTAAAAACAAGTATTTATGTTGGGTGAGGCAAAGAAAGACTCTTTATTTTGTTGTTTTAAGTTATTGTTTAAAGTTTAATTATGTAATTTAAGTTACTGTTAAAATAAAGTGAGTTTTGGCAAAACCAGTTTTCATTTTTATGTTGCGGGGGGGGGGGGGGTCGGGTGCCTAGGCAGCTGCCAATAGTAACTAAAAAAGTAACTAGTAATCTAACTTAGTTACTTTTAAAATCAAGTAATCAGTAAAGTAACTAGATTACTTTTTAAAGGAGTAATCAGTAATCAGTAATCAGAATACTTTTTCAAAGTAACTGTGGCAACACTGGTCAGGACACTCTCCCGCTTCCTCATATGTTTAGGCATCGGTCTGTGTCCTTCTATAATTGTAATTTTCTGCCGTCTGTTCTTACCGGCTTTAGATCCTTTTGCCCGACTTCTTTTGCAGATTATCCCGATAATATCTAGTGCTTGTTTGATGTTCCCATTCAGCTGGGCTGTGCATTTCCTTAGATCGATGAGGAATTGCGGAGAGTTTTGATTGATTGATTGATTGAAAACTTTATTAGAAGATTTGCAGAAGTAGGTACATGAAAGTACATATTACATACAAGGTCAACTAACAGGATAAAAACCCAAGAAAGCCACTGGCTTATTTCAATTGGGGTCCTTGATTCTCAATTCATCGTTACATGTAAGGCAGACAAAAAAAACTAGTACTATCTACAAGATAATACAGACAAATAACTAGTACTATCTACAAGATAAACATACATCCAACATGGGAAGAACAATACAACAAAACATAAGGTATGTACAGCGGGTAGGACAGGTGGGGACATACACCACAGGTGGGGGCGGGGGACAAAACACAAAGTATGTACAGTGGGTAGTTCGGGCAGGGGGACAGACATATAATATGTACAATGGGTAGTTCGGGCGGGGGGACAAAACACAAAGTATGTACAGTGGGTAGTTCGGGCGGGGGGACAAAACAACAAGTATGTACAGTGTGTGGTCATGGTGGGGGGGGGGGGTACAAAAACACCAGTAGATTTATGCGGGGGGGAGGGGGGGGGGCGACATAATAACATTGCGTTTGCTCAGAGTGTAGACCAGGTAGGGGGGTGGGACAAAACAACTAGTATGTGCAGAGGGGGGGGGGGAACATAGTAATTCTATGTTCCCCGGGTCCTATGTTCCCCGGGTCCTATGTTCCCCGATTTCTTAGCTCCGCTTCCGAAAAAGGGTTCTATGTTCCCCGCTTCCGAAAAAGGGTCCTATGTTCCCCGGGTCCTATGTTCCCCGCTCCAGGAAAAGGGTCCTATGTTCCCCGGGTCCTATGTTCCCCGCTCCCGCAAAAGAGTCCTATGTTCCCCGGGTCCTATGTTCCCCGCTCCAGGAAAAGGGTCCTATGTTCCCCGGGTCCTATGTTCCCCGCTCCCGCAAAAGGGTCCTATGTTCCCCGCTCCAGCGAGTTAACGTGACGTCATAATGCTCCGTGTTGATGAGTGTAACTCCCGAGATAGATCATTTTCGAGATGGAATTGAAAATCTTATATTCCCAAAAGAGTGTATATACTGTATATACTGTATACACATTATTAAATATTTTTTCTATATTTTTGTCAAACGAAATCAAATAAATACAGTAGAGATATCAATCCAAAATATAGGCTTTTATTGCAACCAACTAATTAAACGATGTTTGTGCAAACCTAAATAATAACAATAATAACAATAACAATAATAATTAAATTAGGCCAATAATAATAATAATAACAACATAGGCCTACTGGACAACATATTTACTTCAAACAGTAAACCTAAATAATAACAATAATAACAATAACAATAATAATTAAATTAGGCCAATATTAATAATAATAACAACAACATAGGCCTACTGGACAACATAATAACCTCGTCCTGATTATTTGTTTGAAAAGTGCTATCCAAATAAAGGTGCATAAATGCAAAAATCAAACAAAAAAAAGGGAACAAAAGTCTACCCCTTTCGATCTAGCCCATAAGGACGCTACGGCTGACAGCCCTCCAGTACGAAGCCAGATGTCTGAGGCCCTGAATTCTTTCAGCCTCAGTAGACGGGCCTCCAACTCCCTCCACTTCCGTCTCCTTGTTGGGGGAGCGTGGCCTCTGTCTGCCATCCCCAGCTTATCCTCTGCAAGCGTTTGCTGATCCTTCAGGTGACGAAGGAATATCCAAAGTGAAGGATGGCGCACTTGGACAGCATCGTTTAGAGTACGATGATAAGCTAGAACAAAAATACAGAATTATAACTTATTAGCCTATTAATGGCCTATTCATGTGCAAACTGGTTCTACATCTGCAAGCTGATCTACTAACGGTGTGCAGTGAGGATTGTTGATCTTTCCAATGTAGAAGATAGCGGGCCTTATTTGAAGTATAGCCTATAACAAGTATATCTCACAACTTCCCCTGTGTGTGAACTTCAATTAGTATTCGTTTTTTGGGATCTTAGTAAATCATGCCCTAAATGTTATTAGTTTGGCATGAACATTTTGACATTTTGACATTTTCCCCTCTGTGTCTCCTCCTTTCACAATTTTAAATCCTTTCTTAATTCGTTGCCGGTGCCCGCCCATGATTGGACTGATGTTACGTCCATCATCATTAGCGCGCCTGTACCGGACCAATTGGCAACTCGTCCACCTGTTTAAAGAGCCCTCCTGTTTAAAGAGCCCTCCTGTTTAAAGAGCCCTCCTGTCCTCTGCTGTGTTTGATGTTTCGTTCATTTTTGTTTCGGCTCATAGTTAAACCTATACTCGATATACGCACAGGCCCAGAGGTGATAGGATAAGAATGAATTAACCCATAATTAGCAGACAGTATTATATTACCAATATAAAATAATTAACTTAATACTTCAGATTTAGTTATTAGATTAAATTATTACATTTTTGTTCAAATCTGTCATTGTTACACTTACATTCAACATGGTTATTGGTCCTTTGCTCCATGTTTCTTTCGAACACATTCCACATTGCTGGTGGGAAGGCCGCTCCAGGCTGGACATATGTGTTACGAACATATGTGAGGAAGTCTTGTAACTCAGGGTGGTTCCTCAGGGCACGCCTGGTGTCTCTGTGGTTGAGGAGAAGATCAACATTGATCTGGACCAGAGGCAGAGGCAGGTGTCCTAAGGCCATCACCTTGCGGATGACTGCTGTCAGTCGATGGTCATTTCGGAATGGACCAGCCAATCCAAGTCCCCGTACCCTTTTCCACAAGGCTTGGTTGAAATGGAAGTAGCATCCTCCGATTCTGGCTTGTGGCAACTCCGTTTCAAGAGCAGTTTTCAGCACTTGCTCAAAGTCACAGATGACTTTACGCGGACGCCAACGGTGGTGGGTGATTCTCCTGACTGACGCTTTGACACACTGGAACACTTGTCGGTAGTGTCCAATTGTACGTTGCTCCATGAGGACATGTACAAGGGGGACAACGAAGCCATGAATGTCCCCGAGTATAGTGAAGACTTGGTTGTATGGGCGTGGGCACGACTTGAATGTAGCATCCATGTACAATGTCCTGCAGTGTTGCAGCTGTCTCAGGTTGTCCTCTGTGGAAAACACTGCTATGCCCCACTCACTGTCTTGGTGCAGGAGGAAGTGGTCTCTGCCCCATGTCTCAGCCCATGGACGGTCGATCCTTACATCATCAACGGTAGCTGGGATGGGAGGGATTACAGCAGCTCTGGCTCTGGCCATAACAGACCTACCTGACAGAAATCTTTGAGGTCGCCCCCGACCTCCACCCTGGATCGGACGGCCCCGCTGTAGACCTGCGCGCTCAGCGTTGTAAATGCGTTTGATGGGTACTGTGGGTTCCCTCATCACCTCTCCAGTAACCACTTGGCGAAATTCTGCATTGTTCACCCTTTGTGTATCGGGGGCATGTACATGTTCGTAGACCTCCCGAACTTGGATGTTGGGATTGTCTTCCTCTACATCAAAGATGTTGGTCACCAGTACTGTCCGGCAGTCTTCTCTCCAACAGCGCCACCGAATATTCTGTTTGTTTGTGCGGTGTTTGTGGTACCTAAAATGATCAAGAACTAATATTTTACCTGCTCGGTCTCCAGTCATTATTTTAGCCATTGTCACTGCCTGGTAATAACAATTGAGCTTAAAATAATTGATAGGGGGGCTATTTTATTTTAAGCTCAAACAGCCCAGCTAACACACGACGTCGTCACAAGTTAAAAACTCTTTCACTTGTCACGTCGCAGCGACGTCCTACAATACGTCGTCACCACGTTTTAACGACTAATAAGGGACGTCCTGACGTTTATGTTATAGCTTTTATCCAATCATATTTCAGCCATAATGTGTTGCCAGGGTCCAAGAAATCTGCCCTCAGGCCTTCAGAATCAACAGTGCGGGCGTCTGTAGCTTAAAGTGAACGGAAACAAAACTGTGGCGTTAACCAATCAGATTTTGAGTTGGCGACACTATAATGACACCGAGGCCAGCTAGCAGGCGTACGATAACGTCACTACGTGCACGTCTTTTGATTGGATACGCACTATTGAGAGGCAGAGCTATGCAGAGCTAGAAAACTGAACTTGAGCAAGCACAAGCTAATTTGTGTAGATTTCTACAAGCTGTTTTTTTAAACATTCAATGGGATTTTAAAGGACTTATTGGTGGAACTGAAACGCACAGATGAACTGTACAACAGAGTAATTGACGTCTTCTTGAGGAAAGAAAGGAGGATGGATTTTGTGTTCAAATAATCAGTTGTTTTGGTGAGTACAAAGCATGTTTATTATTGACTATGTTAAGGTGATATCACTCTGTTGTACTTGACTATGTTAAGGTGATGCAACGCCAGGTTCTACTGCGTTTCTGTCTAAATGTATAGTTCTAGAGCCATGGCGTCATAATGATGGTATTAAGAGCCATGGCGTCATAATGATGGTATTAAGAGGTGGAATAATTCAGATAGGAATGTGTAGGACATCACTGAAGGCCTAGGTGTGAGATGCATGGCCCGCCACTGTCCCTACTATTCCCAAGCATAATATCCAATCACATCAATGATTCGTCCATCAAAAACGAAACAAAAAAAAAATACACACACCAAAAAAGTTGTTTGTGTTATTTGAAATGTAGCTAATGTTACACTTGTAAGTCCTGCATTTAAACATGTGGGCATGGGCAACGCGTTGATGCAACCTAGGTCTAATGGGTTATTTACCACCATAACGCGACACTGGGGACTTTTTTTGTTGACTTTTTTTTGCGCTCCGGGACCTCTCAGAGGCTTTGGTTGCCTCTGTCACCGGAGCACTTTTTGCTCCGGCACCTCCAGATTTACAAATTAAGCACTGCGTAACTGTGTTAGCTGGGAGATAGCCTTTCACTGGTATTTCTCTTATTTGGATATGGGCTATACAATCTTCCAATCATGGACGGAAACAACTTTAAATTTACTTCGATTTAGTAGTTAATTAGCCGGGGAACATAAGACCGGGGAACATAGGACCCTTTTTCGGGAGCGGGGAACATAGGACCCTTTTTCGGAAGCGGGGAACATAGGACCCTTTTTCGGGAGCGGGGAACATAGGACCCGGGGAACATAGGACCCTTTTTCGGAAGCGGGGAACATAGGACCCTTTTTCGGAAGCGGGGAACCGGGGAACATAGGACCCGGGGAACATAGGTACGCTCCCCCTCGTTGCACAGCCTTACTGCTTTTTACACTTTTGGAAGACTGTGTAAACAGAGGAGATAGCGGTAGTGGAGAAAAAATGCAAAGCATGGGGCACTTCAGTCGTATTCAAAGGGGACTTCATGCAATATAGGCGGTGGGCCGAAGCTGTCTATCTGCTTTAGTTTTTGAAATGATCGATCTACAGCGATAGAGTAGTTGATTTTTTCATATAAGCTAAATGGTGTTTTTCGGAACATGTTTCCATTTGTTGGCAGTCTATCGTAGTTTATGAAAACTAAACTTATGATTCATAAGTTAATAAGGTGAACGCTTATGGCTACTATGCCGCTAACCAATCAAAACCCGTTAAAGCGTCACCTGACTTGACACCTGCCAATGATATTCCTTCAAAATACGGAACTATGAAGTAAACATCGTATTATCTGGAAAGACGGAAAGTAAACATTGTATTATCTGGAAAGAAGACTGAGTTGTTTCAGATAACTTTACTGTCAGGTAAGTTTTCAGGTGAGATATGCATGTCATACTAATTCATATCACATATTAATGAACCATGAAGTCCATGTCATGTTGTGTCAATACAAACATGTTCTAATATGCTATTTTAGTGAAAAACCCGACCTAATGTCACCCGCAATTGTGAAGCTAATTAATTAACAAGCTAGTTAGCTAACGTTAAAGGGTACAGTAGCTAATTTAGTATGTCTCTATTCTCAATCACTTCAGTAATAATTGTGCCAAATTGGGGCCAGTAACACTAACTTGTGTGTGAGTACAGTGTATGTGTGTGCAAGCATGTTTTTGATATTGTCAATCGTCTCACTTACTCGGTGAGCTGGTTACACAAATATGCCAGGAAAATTGACATACGGAACTTTTTTGGGGTCAAATGGCCGCAGAGACAAGTACAGGGACACAGGTGAGGTCTTACAATAGTAATGATTTTAACAGTGCAATTACTTACTAGAGTTGAGAATAGCTAAATCTGTAATGTTTTGATTGAACCAGGTTCTCCTGCTAAGAAAGATATAGACAGCAACCGTACCATACCTTGGCTTTTGCTGAAATTACTCCGCTGAATATTCAAATGCATAATCTTTGTCATAGTAATAGACGTTGCTAATCCCTGACTACTCTTTGATGCAGTCAATATTGACAATCAAAATGCATTGTCATCAAAATCCATATCTACGTTATACTTGTATGTGAAGACTTAACTTAGGACATGTTTAGAAAAACAAGACAAAACCCAAGACTAAGGCCCAATCCCGATTCCCTTTTCTACCCCTATGGCTCGTTTTCGAGTGTGACTCGATTTCGAGCCAAGGCCTTCGAACAGAGCCACAAGCCGTCGGGGTTGAAATCTACCCCTATGAAATGGGACAACCCTTCAAGACTGACACGTCATCAGTAGTATCGTAGAAAAGCATTGACGCTCGCGACTCATTCACAACTTCACTTTTACGCTATCAATCGATCAAACAAGTCATCAAATAAAAAAGAACAATGCTTCATTATCAGACCATGACAGAATAACGGCGCTCTAACCTGTATGAAACCTGTGCTCCTACCCTGTCAGCCTGCACTGATTTAGGACAACAGTGCAACAACTTCGCGGCTGAACTTTAGTTAAATTTACGGCGTCATATACCATCAATGGGAAACATGGGAAAATGCATGACTTACAGATTGAATTTTATGACGTTCCGAAATCCGAAGTGACAGGAACGCTGGAGAAACAGCCGCTGTCCACTGCATTAATTAACTACATGTCCTTGATGAGTCTCCCGCTCACTGCCCTCCATCAAAAATGGCACATCCATCGATAATATTACATAAAAACAACTGCTCGGATTAGATTGCGAGTTGTTTTGGTATGCCGCAATACAACTATAGCGTCATATACCACCAAGGGGGGGGGGGGGGGGGGGGGGAATTCACGCCTATCATGCACATATCAGCCTGTGGATAGATAACTTTAGATAGATAACTTTACATTAAATATGTCTACCATCATCCGCTGTCAAACACCACCATTTATTTCTAAATAAACATGATTGTACATCTCTGAAATCGCGCACCGATGTATTTCTATGGGGAAGGCTGTGCTTGACGAGTCCATTGGACTGACGCCGGGGCAGAGGAACAGGGTGACTGTCTGTCACCGTGTGACAAACGCGCAGATATGAGTGCTCCGGTGTCCTGCTTTGGTAGTCTAATGGAAGTGATCAGGTAGGCTACCAGTCCTCTACTGCTAAACCCGAGCGCGCTGGACTGTGGAACTTTCTATGTTAAGCATAGGCACACGCATAGGCACCTCGGCATAACAGCGATTTTTTTGTTATGCTTGTTGTAAAGAAAAGGTCGATAATGCATTGAAATGACATTAGTACATCAGGGGCCTCATTCATAGAACGTGCTTAGATCAAATTTTGATCTTACCCGTGTCGTACGTAGAAAACCACGTCAACGTAGTGATTTATACAATTTCAACGTGAGTCAATTTGATCGTGGAAACGATCGTAGCTCGACGTCGAGTATTCAACTTGCTTACGCACATTACCTACTGGTTATGCGGAGTTATTACAGGCATGTGAGCCGCACTGGAAAAACGTTGCCTACTGTAATTCATGCAAGTGGCTCGTAATAAAATTAACGATGTTGTTATCAGCCGAGAAAATGAGGTTAATTCAAGATTGAAAGGGAACTAATGTTTATGATTGTATTTCAGTCTTTCTTTATATCCCTCCGGAGCTGTCTATCTCTCTTCAACATGCCTATATACAGTATACGCGCTCCAGAACGGACCTTGCCCTGCCACGCGCTAAATGATACTGGATTTCGAGTTGAGTCGGGATGAGGGGGAATGGCACCCCCCCTGAAATAAAAACAGTCCAAATCATCCCCCGTCTAAAACTGCCATCCCCCCTTTCCATCCCTTATGTCATTTTATCAATGAACGTGGTATTACTGCCCTCTCCCGCTTCCAGACGCACGCCTACCCTATAATATAGTATTAACGCCCTGTGATAGCGGCTCAAATAGCGGCTGAATGAAGCCAAGTGCTATAATATAATATAATATATTATTATATATTATATTATGTATATTATGTACTGTCTGTATTATATTATATTATAGCACTTGGCTTCATTCAGCCGCTATAATTGAGCCGCTATCACAGGGCGTTAATACAAACCTCATTCACCTGCGTTCATTTCCAAGTATGTTTGGTATTTATAGAAGGAAGCACGTACGCAACTTTAAATCATCTCAGCTCGTTTTATAAATAATGCTTACGACGGTTTAGAAAAATGTGCTTACGTCAAAGTCAAAGATGACGTTCAAGTACTTTTTTATGAATGAGGCCCCAGACATTAGACATTAGACATCAGACATGGAAACATGTCATATGCGCGACTGTCCACAAATCAGCCTGTAACGTTAGACACAGCACCGACATAAAAGCGTTTTTTTTGTTATGCTTGTTATAAAGAAAAGGTCTACTGACATTAAACTAAGATAATAAGATGGTTATCATAATTTTTCAAATGTTTATTAATAAGTAATTACAGAGTAAGTAAAATGACATTTCCGCATTGAATAGAGCTACATAAAATTTCTGTAGATGATTCGCAATGCATGCTGGAATCAAGGGGTACGGCTTCGAAGCTAGTCTGGTCCTGAAATCGCTCGAAACGAAGTCATGGCTACCTCTCCGACTTACCCCTTCCCCTCGGTGAAATATGAATTGGGACAACACTACCCTAAACGTGAACGCGCAAAACGAAGCCATAGGGGTGAAAACGAAGCCGTAGGGGTGAATTGGGATTGGCTCTAAGTGTATCTTCACTTGCTTTGCCTATAATTGACGAGACTAGACAGATTCAAGTGTTAGAGAACATTTATAACACTAGTGTGTTTTCGCAGTGCAAACACAGAGCCATGTCTGTACATGGTAGGTCGTTAGATTTGCATATGCATCTCCCTTTCACACATTTTGGTATTTTGCAGGAGCAGTATACAAGCTCTAAAATTGCAACTGGGGCTGGGGGAAGTGACATCCAGTCAATCTCAAAGAAATCTCCTCTATCTTCCAGCCATGGCTCATTGGCGGAGGGATGTCTGGCTGCCTCTCCAGGGACCTCCTGTATGGCTGCCTGGTAGTTTGCCGCTGAGTATGTTTGTTTATTTATTTATTTTTTAGGCTGAGCGTAGTGGTTGTCTTTGAGCGGACAGTCTCAGTCTAGGCTTTGGTGGTGTATCATCATTTTCAGTTTGACCTTCTGCTTCTGCTTCTACTACATTGTAAGGGCAAACTAAATGGGGGGGGGGGGAAGAGTGATACTCTATGCATTGTAGTAGCAATGCTTCCAAAATGATAGTTTGTTTACAACTCTCCTAATCTGTTTCCCCAGATAACCCCAGATGCTCAGCCCTGGACTACACTGCACATCTTTTGGACCTGACCTGACAGGGCTGACCCTGACCCATTGATGCCTTGTTCATATCTTGTTTTATCTTATCTTGCTCATGTCATATCTAGTTTATATCTTACCTTGTTTATATCATATCTGTTAATAATCTTGTTATTATCTTGATCTTGTTATCTTATACCATATCTTGTTCATAATAGCATGTTGTTTATCAGAATCAGATTTATTTTTAGTAACACTGGGCGGAGTAAAATACACACTGTAACACTGGGGCACAGTAAAATACACACTGTAACACTGGGGCAGAGTAAAATACACACTGTAACACTGGGGCAGAGTAAAATACACACTGTAACACTGGGGCAGAGTAAAATACACACTGTAACACTGGGGCAGAGTAAAATACACACTGTAACACTGGGGCAGAGTAAAATACACACTGTAACACTGGGCAGAGTAAAATACACACTGTAACACTGGGGCAGAGTACATTGCAATGTTAAGGATTGCACTATATGTATTAGAGAATAAATGTAAGAATGGAGGTTTGGGGTTGATGAATCTGGAGGTGAAAAAAGAAGGCTATGAGAGTGAAAAGGATGGTGAAGTGTGTGTATGGGGGTGGAGAGTATGCATGGGAAATATTCCTGACTGAGGCCTTCAGTAAGTGTGGAGGGTGTGGGGAGAGTGGGGTGTATATGAAGATGAAGAAGGAGATGTTGGAGGGAGTAGCACCTTTCTACAGGGAGGTTTTGGAGGCGTGGGGGGAGTTTCTAACATGGGTGTCGTATGAATGTGAAAATGTGAGACAAGTGTGGGAGCAACCAGTGTTTTTAAACCCAAGGATAAGGTATGAGGGGAAGGAATTGTATCTTCTTTGGTCGTATTTGTTGTGGTTTCCTCTCCACTCCACCAGGCTCGGGGCCGAGGGGCTACCCTTTTACCACCCCGAGACCTGGTTGAGGGGCTCACCCGGGCTATATTTCTGGACACCCCTCCAGAAGCCACGTCATCGTCTCGTCATCTAATACCGACTTGTATGATAGGGTAATGATGAGGGCTGGGTTGGGAAAGGTGATGGATTTGGTGTATGAATTTGTACCGGGATTTATGCCTGCAATGGTGGTGGTGGATGCAGTAGAGGAAATGGGAGATGAGATATGCGAGGGGGCAGCGAGGAATATGTTAAAAAGGATTAAAGAGGGGATGCCAGTGGAGTGGAGGGCAATGGTGGATAGGGAAGTGGAGGAGGAAGGGGAGAGAAAAGAGGTGGAGGTTCTTTATAGGTGAGGGGGATGTCAAAATTCAAATGAGAGGTGTGAAGACAAGGATGATATACAGGATACTGAGGAATGGGAACGTGAGGAGGCCGGCTTCAGAGAAAGTATGGGAGAGAGTATTTCCAGAGATGAGGGTGGGAAGGGTGTGGGAGAACTTTAAGGTGAAGTGGAACTCCATAGAATGTGAGGAGATGGATTTTTTACTGAGGCATAATAGGATATTTAACAATGTACATTGCCGTTCAAAAGTTTGGGGTCACATAGAAATGTCCTTATTTTTTTAAAGAAAAGCACTGTTTTTTTCAATGAAGATAACATTAAATTAATCAGAAATACACTCTATACATTGTTAATGTGGAAAATGACTGAATGAATATCTACATAGGTGTATAGAGGCCCATTTCCAGCAACCGTCACTCCAGTGTTCTAATGGTACATTGTGTTTGCTAATCGCGTTAAAAAGCAAATGGATGATTAGAAAAACCTTGAAAACCCTTGTGCAATTATGTTAGCACAGCTGAAAATGGTTTTGCTGGTTAGAGAAGCTATACAAACGGCCTTCCTTTGAGCGAGTATCTGGAACATCACATTTGTGGGTTCGATTATACTCTCAAAATGGCCAGAAAAAGAGAACTTTCATATGAAACTCGACAGTCTATTCTTGTTCTTAGAAATGAAGGCTATTCAATGTGAGAAATTGCCAAGAAACTGAACATTTCCTACAACGGTGTGAACTACTCCCTTCAGAGAACAGCACAAACAGGCTCTAACCAGAGTAGAAAGAGAAGTGGGAGGCCCCGGTGCACAACTGAGCAAGAAGACAAGTACATTAGAGTCTCTAGTTTGAGAAATAGACGCCTCACAGGTCCTGAACTGGCAGCTTCATTAAATGGTAACTGCAAAACGCCAGTGTCAACGTCTACAGTGAAGAGGCGACTCCGGGATGCTGGCCTTCTAGGCAGAGGACAGAGAACATTTGTGAGACACAGAACAAGTGAAAAGATGCTGGAAGAGTGCCTGACGCCATCTGTCAAGCATGGTGGAGGTAATGTGATGGGCTGCTTTGGTGCTGGTAACGTGGGAGATTTGTACAAGGTAAAAGGGATTTTGAATAAGGAAGGCTATCACTCAATTTTGCAACACCATGCCATACCCTGTGGACAGCGCTTAATTGGAGCCAATTTCCTCCTACAACAGGACAATGATCCAAAGCACACCTCCAAATTATGCAATAACTATTTAGGGAAGAAGCAGGCAGCTAGTATTCTGTCTGTAATGGACTGGCCAGCGGAGTCACCAGATCTCAACCCCATTGAGCTGTGGTGGGAGCAGCTTGACCGTATGGTACGCAAGAAGTGCCCATCAAGCCAATCCAACTTGTGGGAGGTGCTTCAGGAAGGGTGGGGTGACATTTCTTCAGATTACCTCAACAAATTAACAGCTAGAATGCCAAATGTCTGCAATGCTGTAATTGCTGCAAAGGGAGCATTCTTTGACGAAAGCAAAGTTTGAAGGACAAAATTATTATTTCAAATAAAAAACATTATTTCTAACAATGTCTTGATTATATTTTCTATTAATTTTGCAACTCATTTGATAAATAAAAGTGTGAGTTTTCATGGAAAACACGAAATTGTCTGGGTGACCCCAAACTTTCGAACGGTAGTGTAATTATAAGTAAGTTTGATGCAAATGTTGATAGGATGTGTGATGTATGTGGGGAAGCAGCGGAGACATTTATGCACCAATATGTGGAGGTTTGGGAGTTATATATGGAGAAGATGAAAGAGCTGATTAGCGGGAGGAGATGGATTGGAAGGAGTTGTGGTTGTTTGGGGTGGTGGGTAAGAAGAAAGGGTGTAATGTAAATTTGTTGAATTATGTATTGAGTCACGGGAGGTATGCGGTCAGGCTGAGAAGGAATGTGGCTCATTATGAAAAGGGTGGTGGATGTGTGGAATGTGTTTACGGCTCTGAAAAGGGATGTGAGGATGATAAGGATGTATGCAGGGAAGGAGACATGTGAGGAGGTGTTTGGAGAAGGGAGCACCTTTACAACTGTGGGGGAGGATGGAGGGTTTATGATTTTGAATGAATTGTTGTGTTGTTGTTTTTTTCTTGGTTTGAATTGTTGTGTTGTTTTTTTATTGGTTTTTCTGAGTTGATAGGGGGCTGATGCCTTCCTATGTGTTGTAATGTGTAAATAATGTAAATTATACATTTCTGATAATAAAAGATCATTTTTAAAAGTTGGTAGAGCACGGCGCTAACAAGGCTTAGATGGTGGGTTCCAGTCCCACTGGGACCATATACAGTATACTGAAAATGTCTGCACTCACTGCAATGTTGTTGCTTTGGATAAAAGCGTCAGCTAAATGGCATATATTATTAGTATTATTACTATACTATGGTATATAGGCTATTTGTTATGAATTAATATTTAGTTAAATGTTCACTTCTTTAAAGCAGCATACTGTATGTTTAAACACATTGATTGTGAAATCAAGGGTTTGGTATGTTAAGAGGCATTTTGTATGGGTGTCATTTAGATCTCTCCACATTACACTACATACTCACCTGCTCACAATGTCTCTTTTGACCCTACTGTAATGTACATGCCAAATTAGGGCTGCAAGATTTTTTGGCGGTGGAGCAACCCAAAACTGTGCTCGTTTTGGCAGCGCTCTCCCACACAATTATTTGTGGTAGTTTCCTGCAATTTTACATGTTGTTCATAATAAACCAGCACAAGAAATGAAAATAATTGGAACATTTGATAAAACAAGACAAATTCAGACAATATATCATATTTATGAAATCTTAATAAACAAATACAGTAGCCTACAGAGTCTAAAAGAAAATTGGGCCCCATCAACAGGACTCAGCCCCTTGGTCAGCAGCAGAAAGACCCTTGGTCATCATCTTACATACAGTGCATTGCTCATAGATGGCTATCATGTTATACAGGACATACCAGGATTTTTCCTGGGTCAGAATGAGGCCTTGGCGGTTGATCACACATTTTTTTTGAGGGACCCCCAATTGTTGTATTTGTATTGTAAATTGTAATTATTAATATTATTAATGTACCTGGTTATGTTACAGTAGAGAAACAAAAAACAGTTACCAAAACTGTAAAGTTGCAAAGTAGGTCTATTATCCCAAATTAAGTGAGTAGGCCTATTTAAGAAACTGTATGCCGGGACTTCCTGTGACGTCATGGCCAAAGCAGCAGCTTGAATCTTGAGCTCCGGAGGAGAACTTTAAAAAACTAGCCAAACACCTATTATATATTTTATTTTATGTAAAAAAAAACTCACAACTACCAAACATAATGGCCAACAGTCGAAAAGACATTGAGAAGAAGAGCAAACTAACGAAAAAAGAGGAGCAACAGAAACCAGACGAGGGGGAAGACAGCATGGCTGCCGTACTAGCAGAGCTACGCACGCTAAGGAAGGAGCACGGTGAAGCCTCTAAAGAGACTAAAGAATCACTAACAAGAGTAGAATCCGCACTGGCAGAAGTAGCTGAAAGGACGACAAAACTGGAACAACGAATGACCGAATACAGAGGCTGAATGACGCGGAAGAGAAAACCCAAAGATCTGAACGAGTCCTTCCCCAGCCAGCACGCCCACGTGGGACCCATTGTCCTGTTGCGTTTGCCGTAGCTGTTTGCTGTTTCCGGGTTCAGAGCACGCTGGCGTCAAGCGCTGTTACTGCCGCTTCTGTCTCCCGGTCGCGAATTTGCGAAACCTAGGATGGTAGGGGGTGGCAGGGCAATACCGCTACCTGATTGGTTGGCGAAGCACTCCCTCATTGCCCCATCATTGGCTGGCAATACCGCTACCTGATTGGTTGGCGAAGCACTCCCTCATTGCCCCCTCATTGGCTGGCGAGTCTACCATCTAAAGCCAGACTCCTTGCTATAAGCTATAGCTTGGGCTAACGTAAACGGCTAACGTAAACGCTAGCATGCGGCGTGTGAACGGGTTGAAATGCACGCCCAGAGAAGTTAGAAGTCATAAGGAAACATGTTTATTGACTGGGCAACACAGTGTAAAAATACACAGCTTCATAAAATAAACCAGAAACACTCATTCTGCAGTCTGCACGTTTTATTCTGATATTAACCAGCTATACCCACAAACCATATTACTGCATAAGCAACCACACAGGGGAAATACAGTATCAAAGGAGCAGTACATTTCAGGAACATTTCAGAACTTTAGGAGTTGTTTAAACTTGAACTCTCTTAGATTATATTCAAGCCGATCAGCTACAGTGTTAGAAGTCATAAAGAAACATGTCACGTTCACGTTGTTGACGTTGACTGTTGATCTCATTTGCATACTCACGCTACGTTCATGTCTATAAATGTTAGAGCGCCAAATAAATCTTCCTCTTTCCGGAATGTTAACCGATGCGAGCAGTCGTGTGTACGTTATCCTTTCTATCTAATATATGTATATATATATACATGTATATATTATTATCTACGCTGGATGCTTGCTGAGGAACTTGGCTGAACTGTCAATGACATCTGGACACAAGTGGACAGAGGTGGTCAGTGGAACACTTTTTTGGAGACGCATATTACAAGTTTAAACAGCAATGTTTCTCGCTGTCCACTTGCAATCTAATCTCAAAAACACATTCTAAGTGTAACAGTCTCATTGTTCCCCACCCTTCTAACATGTCTAACATTTTACATTTTGTATCAATTAAGGTAGACTACTGAAGGAGAAGTGAGTGAGGGAAAAGACGAGCGAGAGAGGGAAAAGATCGAGGCAGCCATGAACATTAAGTGGTGTCATATTTGTGGAAAGCAGGATGACTTGGGGATACCGGAGCATCTTGAGGTTAGGCTTAGTTTGGACGGTTAAGTTTAGGCACAGGTATCGAATGGTTAGGGTTAGGTGTCCGTTGTGTTGATCGGATCTAGCCTCTACCCATATCAACAGCCATTTTACAGTCCAAATACAGGTGTAACTGATCAAATGAACTATGGTCCAGACGGTTTATTTAGTGGGTGTATGTCTGTTCCAGCCATTTCAGTGAGCCAGCATGTGGGCACAGACATTTTGTTTTTTAAGAATCTAAGACTGTATACACTGGATTTAAGAATCTAAGAATCTTATTTACACTGGATTTGAAATAACAGAATGACTACTGGGTTAAATGACAGACTTGCATATGTGCAGAGGAAGATGATGAAAGTGATATAATAACAATTTATGAGGGGATATGTAGGCCTATGTTTGTGTCAGGTGTCATGTAAGTGTGTATGTAGGTGTTGAATGAATGAATGCATATGTACAGTGGGTGCGGAAAGTATTCAGACTAGTGTAGATTCTAGATTCTTAAATCCAGTGTATACAACAGTCTTAGATTAAAAAAATAAAAATAATGTAGAACTCTGGATTGAAAATGAACATAGTATTACATTATCTGTCAAGTATTACATTATCAGTAAAAAAAAAAAAAAAAAGACCCACCTGAAAGTGTAATAAATTCCCAATAATGTAATAAGGTATTACATTATCAGTAAAAATGTTATTACAATATCAGTCAGGTTATTTTATTACATTATTGGTCAATTATTACATTATTGGGTTTTATTACATTTTCGATGGAGTTAAGTGGACATTTTATTACATTATCAGGTGTTATTACATTATCAGGAAATTATTACATTATAGGGTGCTACATGCCCCACTCACATTTTAAAGGGGACCTATTATGCAAAATGCACTTTTACAGTTATGTACCTACTAGGGGTGCAACGGTTCTCGGTTTTTTAACGGACGGTACGGTTTGCGTTCCACGGCTCAATTCACTAGTGAACCGTGACGGTTTTCGGTTTTCGTTTTTTTTTAATATATATTTTTTTTTTTTTACCTTTATTTTACCAGGAAGTCACATTGAGATTAAAACCTCTTTTACAAGCGAGACCTGGCCAAGACAGGGTCAAAATAGTAGCTTAAAAAAACAGTTCAGATAACAAGACAGGACATAAGACAGTGGCAACAATACAATAGACAAACAATGGTAGGGGTATTTACAAGGTGATTAAAACATTGAGAAGTCTAACCAAAGCAGGTACAGCGAGCGGTGACCACATCCTTTAATCTACGCTTGAAGATACTTATGGAAATAAGGGCCTCTAATTTAAAAGTAGTCTGTAGGTCATTCCAAGACCAAGGGCCATAATAAGACAAGCTTGCCCTTCCAACATTGTTCATGATAAGTGGCACCTTGTATTGTAGCCATCTACGAGACCTGAGACCCGAGCCACTCGGTATAGGGATGAACTTCAGGCCCAGATAATTCGGTAAGAAGCCAGAGATGATTTTAAACACAAGAGTGTACCAGTGTTGGAGCCTTCTGACAGAAAGAGATGGCCATCCAACCAGACTATACAGTGTACAGTGATGGGTCCTGAAGGCACTATTGGTGATGTATCTTAGAACCGAATGATACAGGGGGTCTAGCTTGGATAAAGTGGACAGAGAAGCAAACCTATATACTGTATCACCATAATCCAATTGTGAAAGGAAAAGGGCGGAGACAAGACGTTTTCTGGAAGCCAAGGAAAAGCAAGATTTAAATCTATACAGGAAGCCCACTGTACGCTTAAGCTTTATGGCGAGAAGATCAATTTGGCCGCGTTCGTAAATTAGCTCTGAGAGCGCCGGAGCGTCCACGTGAATGCCTCGAACGCGGCCTTTGGTCAGAGGTCGAGTTGGTCTGGAACGTTTGTTTCTGAACCGAACCGTACCGAAAACCGTGACCCAAAATACCGAACCGTACCGAACCGTGGGCCAACTGAACCGTTGCACCCCTAGTACCTACATATTTGTCTTTGTTGGTTTGTGATGGTTGATTTACTAACCTTACATTTAATGTGTTTAAACAGCAACTTGTCCCTGAGGGGTACTGCCATAATATCTGCTCATATACTCCACTGGAGCGGGGAGGTTTCACGGCCTCTTTAAAGCTCCAACTCAGCACCAGGGAGGAGGTAGAGACATGGCTGGAGGACTTCCAACGGTCATCACAGATGACCATGAGAGTGGCCAAAACGTATCCTGCTACTCAGGATTCTGCACGGCGCAACAGCTACAGAGTAAGATCATTCAAGTAATTTTTCTTGTTTTTATAATTGTTAAAGTGGTAAGACCTTTAATTAAGAATTTCTATGTTCAAAGGTGGACTTAAGATGCCAACACAACACATGGCACACAAGTCAGACAAAGAAAAACACAAACTGTCCAGCTGGGCTCTACCTTGTGCTAAAAAAAAGCATTCGCTCTCGAAACCGAAAGTCCAGGTTTGTTCTGTAACGGAACAATCATTTTGAGATTAATATACATGACATACAGTTTAATCGAGGTTACATGCTCATGTTTCCGTTCCATATTTTGTAGATCTGTTGATTGCCACAACCAAGAGGGGTTGTTTTTCCATGTCACCATAAAAAACACCCACAACCACCGCCTTACTTGTGCCGAGGCCTTACAGCAGCGCGATGTAGCAAAAGAAACGGTGGAGAAACTGGAGAAGCTCTTTGAGAGTGGCCACTCGCCCTCCTCAGCCCTGAACACACTGAAATACGACCTTCAGGAGGAGAAGGGTGATGTTTACCTATATGCCTCAGCAGATCGGTCCATCTGCCCAGATATCTACTTTTGTTATCGGTTAGTTTCACGTTAGCATATTCAAAAATAGTCACAATAATCAAGTAAGCATTAATGCATGTAACATCTCCCAGGGGACAAAAGATGGAAACATATTTGTTGTTTATTGCCATTACAGATTATACTATTCAATTTTTGAGAGGGAGTATGGAGCAGCATCTGCAACGTCTGGAGGCCTACAACATGGAGCAGGGTGAGACCTGTGTGAGGATGGAGGAGACCACAGATGGGCAAACCATCATCGCTGTGTGCACTCCATTAATGAAGAGGGTCCACAGGCTTGGGAAACACAGTGGAGAACTGATGTTCATGGATTCTTCAGGTTTGAAGGACATAAAGCTGATTGATAATGAGGGAAGTGGTCATTTAAAGACTTGCATGGCTAAATAAAGTTTGTTTTTGTTTGTGTCAGGAAACTGTGACCGCATGAATAGCAGGATCTTTCTCCTGCTGACCCATTCGACTGCAGGTGGGCTGCCACTTGGAGTCATCATCACAACCTCTGAGTCACAAAGGACCATCACAGCAGGACTCAAGTTGCTGATGACCATCCTTCCAGAGGATGCTTTTTATGGAAGAGGAGAACTAGGCCCACAGGTCGTCATGACTGACGACTGCAAAGCCCTGCGACAGGCACTACAAAATGCCTTCCCTCAGACCACTCCCCTCCTCTGCGTGTTTCACATGCTGCAGGCCATGTGGAGGTGGCTCTGGGACACTCACCATGGGGTATGTCATCGAAATTCATATAATTTTATTCTAAAAGCTGTTTTCTGGTCCCCTAGCCAGGTAACACACAGAGTCAGGCAGAGTCAGTCAGGCAAATCACACTTCCACGGTATATCAAAGGAAGTTAGGTTACGCCACTCCACCAGGCTTTAGTATAGATCGAGCCGTAGCCTAGGTGGGCTCTAGTGTAACATATGAAGAAGCTTGATACAGTAATATTTTCTTACTTATTTATCTGGCCCCATGGGTAAACAGTTTTTTTGCTTCCCCCTGGAAAATGGTGCTGAAAGGGTGGGGCCTATACACCCCCTCCTTTCCTTTGTGAAGCACATTGTGTTGCCTCTGGGTATGAAATGCGCTATATGAATAACATTTCATTCATTCAATCATTTCCATCACAGGTGCCGAAGGGGGACCGGCAGCGTCTCCTAGAGATCTTTAAACATCTGGTGTACGCCGTGTCACCACAGGACCTGGAGGCCTCCTACCACCAGGCTCTCCAGGACCTGACGGTACTGAAACACCAGCGCTACAGGGACCATCTGGCCTCAGTGTTCACACGACGCATGGACTGGGCTGTCTGTCTCCGCTCAGGCCTTCCGACACGGGGCAACAACACAAATAACTTTGTGGAGAGTGCCATGAGGGTTCTGAAGGACAGGATCTTCTACAGGTAGGGATGCAATGCCATTCACACATACACACTCTCTCTCTCACACACACACACACACAGACACTTTCTCACACACACAAAGACTCTCTCTCTCACACACACACACACACACACACACACACACACGCACCATGAATTACAATGCTTATCTTTTCCTTTATAGTATCGTGATTCTCAGAGGTATAATTCTGATACGATTCAGTTCTCAATTCCCTTCCCTACAGGCTGAAGGCCTACAACATCACTCAACTGGTAGACTTCATCTTCACCAGGCTGGAGGCATACTATGTCAGGAGACTACTGGATGCCGCAAATAAGAGTACTGCGAAGCGGGAGTCCAAGTACAAAGACGTTGTGTGTCCTGACAGAATCGTCAAGGTGTGTATTCTTTGTGCATATGTAAGGGCGTACACCCAAAACGGTCACTACCACAGTGCGTTTTGAACCCAGAGGCATTAGCTGAGGGGTTTTGTAACTCACTGAAGGGATCTTTCAATACTGACCAGCTGGGCTTCTTACACGGGCTTGCTGGGCTTCTTACACGGCTACTTACCAACAAAATGTATACATAAAGACTAAATGTTGATCACAAAGTATTTTACGTTTATTTTGTAACGCCTGAGCTTATTTTTTTGTAATATTATCTTCAACGTTCATCTCTTTTCATATTTTAGGAAGATGAATCCAACTATGCGGTTCCCAGTGAATTTGGAGAAGCTGTGTACCTGGTGAATGTCTCTGTGGGCATGTGCACCTGTCCAGTTGGCAACAATGGGGCTCTCTGCAAGCACCAGCATGCGGTAATGCAGGCCTTCAACGTGCAAGGCAGCCACTCCTTTCCAGTGATGTCATCCACTGCAAGGAAGTGCTTTTATGAGATTGCCACAGGTATAGTACTTGGCTTGCTTGTCCATTCGCCTGATATATTATACACACAGTCTCTCAAAAATGAACAGTATTGCTTACTTCATGACTCTGTGTACCTCTGTCAAAAAGGAAAGCTCAACGTACCAGACAACTGGTTTAAGGGTTTGGAGTTTGAGAGGGAGGAAGACTTTGAGGAAACTCAACTCAATGCAAGTGAGTATTTTTCAGCAGGACATTATCACATTCAAGGCCACCTCAGGCCAGCTGATTAAACTGAACAGTGGGCCCACTTACAGTATGATATACTTACGTCATCCAATCGCTCGTCTCTTCTTACGAAAAGTTTACTACAGACAGTGGGCTGATCTCAGCGCTGTCCACTTTCGGTAAGACAAGGGGTGCTGCAGCCAAGCGTATCAAAATTAGACCAAGAAAAGGCTTGCGAACAAGCACGCAGATTGGAGTCCAGCCTACAGCTGTGGCTCGTCGGAAGACACCACTTGGGGGCAGACGGGCACTGATCACCGGGCGGCCTCCTAAAAGAGTCCGGAGGGAGCATGACTATGGGAAAGTGAAAGAGGGGAGCGGTGCACTGCCCAAAAGATCTGCACCACACTCCCTCTCTCAGTGTGTGTCTGATGGTGTGTCCCTGGGTGGCCAACACAGCAGAAAATGAACACACTCCCCTGAAGTTGCGTCAACACACACTGTAGCTGTCCTGTTGGTTTTTTGTTTAAATGTGTATGCTCCGCTACTCATTCATTATAAATGAATATAAATCACAATTCAGATCGTAATCTCACCTATGCCCGCTCACTGCCATGATCTCCCTCACCTCGATTCCCGCATCGGACAGTTTCTGTATGTCTAATTAACATCGGACAGTTTCTGTATGTCTAATTAATGGTCATTTAATAGAACACCTGTGTGGCGGAGCGATACACATAGTTAAAGGTCCAAGTGCTGTTATACTGTATATCGGAATGCCTCTTGTCCTAGGAGGGAATTGTTCACAGAGGGTGGAATTCTACATCTGCGTGTGCCGTGTTAGGATTCCACCCATAATTGTTCTTCCAGAGCCTACATCCCACTGTCCACACTTGGCGTGCTGTTATTAAGTGGGCATGGCCAGCTCGCTTCGTACTCGGTAGTGTGCGAGTGTTGGACATTGGGACCTAGACTCTATAGCCTTTCATAAAGGGGTGTGCATTACTGAAATGTGTTGATGTGGAAAGCTTCGACTGGCTGGCCTAGAGGTTGTTCCTAAGTACTGGTCTGGTTTCGGCGAACTTTACCTTTAACCCCCCAACCCAATACTAACCTAAACCTGTAGGAGGTCACAATGCAACGCACCCTTAAATCAGTTCTTGGAACAACTTGGACCTATTCAGTGGGGACGCCAAACAAAGTTACGTTCAGATAGAAATGTGCTGTCTAGAACAGACACTGTGCTCTGTCGGTCGTGCAGAATAGGGAAGCGTGTTCTCTCCGTACACTACAGTTCTATCGCTCCACTGAATAGGCAGGGTTCGAGTGTGTGTGTGTGTGTGTGGGGGGGGGGGGGTGTTAGATGCCCCCATAACAGATCAGGGCCCTGCCACTAGAATTTAAGTATCAATGAGGGTCCCCCTCTAAAAAGTCAGAATCAACCAAGTTGTGTGTGTGTGGGGGGGGGGGAGTTGAACCCTGTGAATAGGCCCCTGTTATACACACATTCATCTGCTTCTCCTCCTCCTGGTGTTCCATCTCTCTAGAGCCAACACTATTATACTGTTTCCTGATACCTATATAATTATTTGTTTAAAAAAAGAAGTAATAAATGGCTAATATATATACTTTTAGGTGTTGGTATGATACATGAAACCTGGCTAAACGACAACATTGTGGACGCTAACGTTAGTTTAGAGGGCCGAACGCTTCATCGCGCTGACCGCACGGAGCTTAGCGGTAAGTCAAGAGGAGGTGGGATCATAATATTGACGAAGGATAGCTGGTGCTTAAACACGAAAACTGTAAGTAGCCACTGCTCACCAGACCTAGAATACTTGACTGTTAAATGCCGACCCACATACCTGCCTAGGGAGTTTAACGCGGTGCTAATTACATGTGTGTATATTGCACCTAGCTCAGACAGCAAAGTAGCATTGGCGCGACTATACGACGTCATTAGTAGCCAACAAAGTACTGATCCACAGGCTATCCACATCATAGCGGGGGACTTTAATCATGTCGACCTGAAGGCAGTACTACCCAAGTTCTACCAGCATGTAAAATGTGCAACGAGAGGAGAAAAAACACTGGATAAGGTATACACCAACATCAAACGTGCTTACAAGGCTAGTCCGCTAGCTCATCTAGGCATGTCTGACCATGTGTCAATCCTCCTGATTCCTGCATACACCACAATGGGGAAAAGTGCTCCCACCACCACTAAGACTGTCAGAACCTGGCCAGAAGGGTCCGCTCCACTGCAGATCTGCCTAAATGACACCCTATGGCAGGAATATGAGCATGAGGACCTGGAACAGTACACGTCGTCGGTTCTGAACCACATAGTGAACTGCACCAACTCAGTCACCGTGGACAAACGGGTCCGGGTCTACCCCAACACGAAGCCATGGATGACTGGGAAGGTCCAAAAACTGTTAAATGAGAGGGACAACGCCTTCTTCGCAGGGAAGCGCACACCGCTGTACAGCTCCACCAGGGCCAACCTAAAGCGCGGCATCAAAGCGGCCAAGGCAGAGCACAGAGAGAAGATTGAGGAATGCCTCCTGAGCAACGACTCCAGGCGGATGTGGCAGGGGGTTCAGCAGATGACAAACTTCAGAGCCAACAGGCTCACTGCCGCAGAGGACAACCCCCTGCTGGCGGGAAAGCTGAACACCTTCTACGCCCGGTTCGACGAGGGGCGAACGGAGGTAACCACAACACAGACACCACTCTCTCCAGCTCTCAGCAGCCTCACCCTCACAGAGCACGAGGTGAGACGCGTACTGAAGGCGGTGGACCCCAGGAAAGCCTCGGGGCCGGATGGCGTCCTGGGACGGGTGCTGAGAGACTGCGCCGACCAGCTGGCCGGGGTTTTCACCAACATCTTTAACCAGTCCCTGTCCCAGGCCACCGTCCCACCCTGCCTGAAAACCTCAACTATCATCCCAGTCCCGAAGAAAAGCACGGTGAGCTGCCTAAACGACTACCGCCCGGTGGCACTCACACCAATCATCATGAAGTGCTTCGAGAAACTAGTCCGGGCCCACATACTCACACGCCTCCCGCCCAACCTGGATCCATACCAGTTCGCCTACAGAGCCCACAGGTCCACAGAGGACGCCATAGCGACGACTCTCCACGCCACTCTATCCCACCTGGAGAGGGGAAACAGCTACGCGAGACTGCTCTTCGTGGACTTCAGCTCCGCCTTTAACCCCCAGAGGGTGCGGGTGGGCCCCCACACCTCCACAGCCCTCAGCCTCAGCACTGGGTCACCCCAGGGCTGCGTGCTAAGCCCCATCCTCTACAACCTCTACACCCACGACTTCACCCCCATCCACCCCAGCAACTACATCGTAAAGTTTGCAGACGACACCACCGTGGTGGGATGTATCTCGGGGGAGGACGAGGCGGCGTACAGGGATGAGGTAGAGAAATTGAGCAAGCTGTGCAAGGTAAACAACCTGCTGCTAAACAAGTCAAAGACCCAGGAACTCATCGTAGACTACAGGAGGAAAAAGTCCGAGATCCTGCCCCTGCTCATCGACGGAGAGAGCGTAGAGATGGTCTCAAACCTCCGTTTCCTGGGACACATCATACGGGATGACCTGGCCTGGAAGGACAACACTAAAGGCACCATCAAGAGGGCACAACAGCGGCTATACACCCTGAGATGCCTCAAGAAACAACACAGCAAGCAGGAGATGCTGGTGGCCTTCTACCACGGCGCAGTGGAGAGCATCCTCACCTTCGGCATCTCCAACTGGTACCACAGCTGCACGGCAGCGGAGAGAAACGATCTACAGAGAGTCGTGAGAACAGCACAGGGGATCACCGGCGCCACCCTCCCCTCTCTGGAGGAGCTGTACGAAACACGCTGTCTCAGGAGGGCCTCCAAGATCTCCAAGGACCCGACCCACCCTGGGCACGAACACTTTGTCAAGCTGCCCTCGAACAGGAGGTACAGGACCCCGGCCGCTAGGACAAACAGACTGAAGGACAGCTTCTACCACAGGGCCGTCAAGGCCCTGAACACAGAAAAGGCCTAAGTTCTGGGCCCAGGACAAGTCCGGACGGATTGTAATGGCAGCTAGTGCTGAGGCACAAACATGTACATTTTCAAGCCTGCAAACTGTGACACTTTAAAAAAATGTGAAAAAATACTTTCTTGTGCAATATGACAACCCTAGTTGACTATCTGTGCAGTATAGTACAGTGGATTGTGTACATAGCCTCTATTGATGTAAACCAGCTCCTTATCTTCTTGTGATTTTATGCATCTATGCTTTTTCCAAAATGTGTTTCTTTTTCCTTTCTTAAACACCAGGGGAGCCTCCCCTCCTAAATTTCGTTGTTTGGTACCTGTACTGTAACAATGACAAATAAAGTCTATCTATCTATCTATCTATGTGGTTCACATTGTAAAAGGAATAAAGAAACAATTGAATTGCAATCGATGTATTATGTTTAATTAAAGACAAAAACAGACTTTTACATTTGGGTGTTCTTTTTCTACGTTGTGTGAAGATCGGCTTGAATATAATCTAAGAGAGTTCAAGTTTAAACAACTCCTAAAGTTCTGAAATGTTCCTGAAATGTACTGCTCCTTTGATACTGTATTTCCCCTGTGTGGTTGCTTATGCAGTAATATGGTTTGTGGGTATAGCTGGTTAATATCAGAATAAAACGTGCAGACTGCAGAATGAGTGTTTCTGGTTTATTTTATGAAGCTGTGTATTTTTACACTGTGTTGCCCAGTCAATAAACATGTTTCCTTATGACTTCTAACTTCTCTGGGCGTGCATTTCAACCCGTTCACACGCCGCATGCTAGCGTTTACGTTAGCCGTTTACGTTAGCCCAAGCTATAGCTTATAGCAAGGAGTCTGGCTTTAGATGGTAGACTCGCCAGCCAATGAGGGGGCAATGAGGGAGTGCTTCGCCAACCAATCAGGTAGCGGTATTGCCAGCCAATGAGGGGGCAATGAGGGAGTGCTTCGCCAACCAATCAGGTAGCGGTATTGCCCTGCCACCCCCTACCATCCTAGGTTTCGCAAATTCGCCTCCCGGTCGCGAATTTGGGAAACCTAGGATGGTAGGGGGTGGCAGGGCAATACCGCTACCTGATTGGTTGGCGAAGCACTCCCTCATTGCCCCATCATTGGCTGGCAATACCGCTACCTGATTGGTTGGCGAAGCACTCCCTCATTGCCCCCTCATTGGCTGGCGAGTCTACCATCTAAAGCCAGACTCCTTGCTATAAGCTATAGCTTGGGCTAACGTAAACGCTAGCATGCGGCGTGTGAACGGGTTGAAATGCACGCCCAGAGAAGTTAGAAGTCATAAGGAAACATGTTTATTGACTGGGCAACACAGTGTAAAAATACACAGCTTCATAAAATAAACCAGAAACACTCATTCTGCAGTCTGCACTTTTTATTCCGATATTAACCACCCACAAACCATATTACTGCATAAGCAACCACACAGGGGAAATACAGTATCAAAGGAGCAGAACATTTCAGGAACATTTCAGAACTTTAGGAGTTGTTTAAACTTGAACTCTCTTAGATTATATTCAAGCCGATCAGCTACAGTGTTAGAAGTCATAAAGAAACATGTCACGTTCACGTTGTTGACGTTGACTGTTGATCTCATTTGCATACTCACGCTACGTTCTTCTTCTTTCGTGTAACGTCAGAGGTCCAAACTCGGTGTCGCGTAGCCATGCCCGCATCTCTGGTTCTAGGTCGAAGAGGCTGGCTTCTGAGGGTGGTCTATATAAGGGGCAGATGGTGATTATGTGTTCGGCGGTCTGCTCTGGGTCACCGCACTCGCATGCCGCACTGTCCGCCAGGCCCCACGCCTTCATTGATGTTTTAAAGCGACCGACACCAGTTCGTAGACGGTTCAGTGTGGTCCATTGCCGGCGTGGTAGGTCGTCTCCTCCAATGGCGCCATCTCCTGGGTCCCAGATGTAGCGGTGGATTCGGGAGGGCCCGGTTGACTCCCACTCCTGCTTCCAAGCTGCTGCCAGCCATGCATCTCTGGAGATGTCCTCAGAGGTGGAGTTGAGCATGGCTTGTGCTGCCTTGTTGTAAGGGTGGCGGGTCTTGAGTCGGCTTGGAGGTGCTGGTGTTATGGTGGTGTTGTGCAGGATGTGCCAATCATGCTTTTGTGCCTTCCTGGCCAGGGCGAGGGTGGCAGCCTCCCGTCGGAGGCCGGCCGGTGCTATTCCCGCGAGGACTGGCAAGAGGGACACAGGGGTAGGCTTCAAGCATCCAGTTATTATTCGGAGGGAGGTATTGATAGCCACGTCGACCTTTCTCGCATGAGGGCTTCTGCTCCAGACTGGGGCGCAGTATTCTGCTGCAGAGAAGACCAGGGCTTGGGTGGATATTCTTAGCGTCTTAGCGGAGGCTCCCCAGGTTGTACCAGCAAGGCGGCGGATCAGCGCGGCCCTGGATGTCACTTTGGCCTTGACTTCTTCCAGGTGTTGCCTGAAGGATAATGTCCGATCCAGGCGCACTCCAAGGTACTTCGGGGCTTGCTGGACCTCCAGACATTTGTTGTCAACGCGCACCTCAAGTTCCCTCCTGGCTTCTCTGGTGCTGAGGTGGTATGCCGCTGCGACTGTCTTTCCGACACTGAGTTGTAGACGCCACCTTCGAAGGTATGCTACCAGTGTGTAGCTACGCTACGTTCATGTCTATAAATGTTAGAGCGCCAAATAAATCTTCCTCTTTCCGGAATGTTAACCGATGCGAGCAGTCGTGTGTACGTTATCCTTTCTATCTAATATATGTATATATATATATTGTTATCTACGCTGGATGCTTGCTGAGGAACTTGGCTGAACTGTCAATGACATCTGGACACAAGTGGACAGAGGTGGTCAGTGGAACACTTTTTGGGAGACGCATATTACAAGTTTAAACAGCAATGTTTCTCGCTGTCCACTTGCAATCTAATCTCAAAAACACATTCTAAGTGTAACAGTCTCATTGTTCCCCACCCTTCTAACATGTCTAACATTTTACATTTTGTATCAATTAAGGTAGACTACTGAAGGAGAAGTGAGCGAGGGAAAAGACGAGAGAGAGAGGGAAAAGATCGAGGCAGCCATGAACATTAAGTCTGAAGATCGGCTTGAATATAATCTAAGAGAGTTCAAGTTTAAACAACTCCTAAAGTTCTGAAATGTACTGCTCCTTTGATACTGTATTTCCCCTGTGTGGTTGCTTATGCAGTAATATGGTTTGTGGGTGGTTAATATCGGAATATTAATTTCGTTGTTTGGTACCTGTACTGTAGCAATGACAAATAAAGTCCATTCCATTCCATTCCAAAACGTGCAGACTGCAGAATGAGTGTTTCTGGTTTATTTTATGAAGCTGTGTATTTTTACACTGTGTTGCCCAGTCAATAAACATGTTTCCTTATGACTTCTAACTTCTCTGGGCGTGCATTTCAACCCGTTCACACGCCGCATGCTAGCGTTTACGTTAGCCGTTTACGTTAGCCCAAGCTATAGCTTATAGCAAGGAGTCTGGCTTTAGATGGTAGACTCGCCAGCCAATGAGGGGGCAATGAGGGAGTGCTTCGCCAACCAATCAGGTAGCGGTATTGCCAGCCAATGAGGGGGCAATGAGGGAGTGCTTCGCCAACCAATCAGGTAGCGGTATTTCCCTGCCACCCCCTACCATCCTAGGTTTCGCAAATTCGCCTCCCGGTCTTGTCTTTTTGTATCCTGTCTTTTTGTATCCTGTCCTGGTTTCTTGTTTTCGGCGTCTACCTTGTTTTGTGTGCCCGTCTTCCCCCGGAGGTCTCCGCTTTTTATTTTCCTTCTTTTCTTTTCCAAGTATTTTTTCACTTTGTTTTGTTTGACTTTTCGCCGACCTCCGCTGCTTTCCCCCCCGCCACCTCCCGCCTCTCACTGCCTCCACTACCGGACTACAGTATCCATCGCCTCCACTACCGGACTACAGTATCCATCGCCTCCACTACCGGACTACAGTATCCATCGCCTCCACTACCGGACTACAGTATCCATCGCCTCCACTACCGGACTGCAGTGTTCACCGCCTCATCGTTCCTGTCCTCCGGCTTTGTGTTGCTGACCGACCCGCTGCGCGCCGCTCTCAGACATCGCTGGCCTGGCTGTGCTGTGCTACTACCCCCGTCCCGGGAGGTAGCCACCACTCCCTCCCCGGTACGGGGGTTGCCATCTCCGCAGGTGAGTGTCAGTCCTTCCCGGCCTTCACTCACTACTGCAGGTTTTGGTCGCTGGCATGGCACGGTTAGGCTGGCTGGCCGCGCGGGTTCAGTCCCAGGCTGGCAATACAGATGACAACAACAACAACAACAACACCACGCTGTCACTCTGGTTCACTGCCATGTTTACACAACTCACTGCCCACCAACTACTAGTCACTCCCAACCTATCCACTGAACTACTCCCACCTGTACTCTGGTTTCATCTCCAACTTGGACTCACCCTCCTGCTGCTCCTATCGTTTTGCCCTGGACCCCCGCCCATCATACTCACCTATACTGCCACTGACCTTCACTCACTGAACCATAACCCTCGCCTCACTGCTGCTGCTGCCACCGCCGCCACCAAGGCAGGCATTCTCCGCCGCCGCCGCTACATCCACCGAGGCTCCCAGCAACATCGACACCGGACTCTACACCACCCTGAAGGCACAAACATCCCCTCATTCTGGACTAACTCTCGCTCACCTGTCATCATCCCACACCGCACCGCTGACCCCTCAAACCTCCGCTCTCTCCCTCCTGCTCCCCCATCCATCTCCCTTGCACTGTTGAACACTCGCTCTCTCTCCAACAAATCCCCTGTCATATCTGAACTGATACTGGACAACAACCTGGACATACTTCTCCTCACTGAAACCTGGCAACAACCCTCGGACTACTACTCACTCAACCAGGCCACCCCCCCTAATTACACCTACATCGCTAAACCCCGCCTCTCCAAGCGAGGGGGTGGTCTCGCTGCTCTCCACAAACTCACCCTAACTGTCACTGTACTGGACCTCAACCTCCCACCCATGTCATCCTTCGAATACCTCGCCTTTTCACTCCCCAACTCCATAACTGCACTCCTACTCTACCGCCCACCGAAGCCACACCCCTCTTTTCTGTCTGATCTCTCTGAACTCCTCACCATTGCCTCTTCCCTTTCTACCCGTCTCTTACTCACCGGTGACTTTAATATCCATGTCGACCAACCCAACTCCAACCTCACCTCTGATTTCCTCTCTCTCCTTGATTGTTTCCACCTCACCCAGCACATCAACTTCCCCACCCATGTAAAAGGCCACACACTCGACCTTGTCTGCTCTGCCTCCCTACCCATATCCAACCCCCACCCTTTTCCTTTCCCACTCTCTGACCACCACTGCATCCTCTTCTCTGCCCCCCTGCCCCTACCGCGCCACCCCATCAAACGCACCATCTCCTTCCGTAACATAAAATCTGTCAACCCACTCACTCTATCCCAGTCCATATCTTCTGCCCTCCCCACTGACTCCACTCCCACCAACCCGGCAGACTATGCCACCTTACTCAACTCCATTCTCTCTGACTCCCTTGACTCACTGGCCCCCTTGAAAACCATCACTGTCTCCTTCACCACCTCCTCCCCCTGGTACACCCCTGAACTACGCACCATGAAACAGACCGGCCGCCAACTTGAACGACTACACAATAGAACCCACCTCACTGTCCATGCCGAAGTCTACAAGCAACATATCTCCTCCTACCGTGACGCACTCCAAGCTGCCAAATCTGCCTACTACTCCACCCTCATCAACACCTCCAATCGAAACCCCCGCACCCTCTTCTCCACTGTCAAGACACTACTCCAACCCCCGGACAACAACACAACTTCCTCCCCTGACCTCTGCAACTCCTTTCTCCACGCCTTCAACAGCAAGATCTCCCACATCAATAGCTCACTGACTGCCTCCATCTCCAACTCCACCACCCCCGCCCCCCCTGCTGTCATCTTCCCCCCTCCTGACTACCCTCCCCCTACTCCTCTCACTACTTTCTCCCCTGTTGACTCCTCCCTCATCACTACTATCATCACCGCCTCCAAAACAACCACCTGCTCCCTCGACCCCCTCCCTACCACCCTGACCAAGGCCTGCCTCCCTGCCCTCATCCCCCACCTCACTGCCCTCTTCAATCAGTCACTATCCCAAGGCCACGTTCCCTCAAGCTACAAACTTGCCGCTGTCACCCCCATTCTCAAAATGCCCACTCTTGACCCAGCCAATCTCTCCAACTACCGCCCCATCTCCAACCTACCATTCCTTTCCAAAACCCTAGAGCGCGTTGTCGCTGCCCAACTTCACTCCCACCTCCAATCCAACAAACTGTATGAACCCCTTCAATCTGGCTTCCGCCCACATCACAGCACTGAAACAGCCCTGGTCAAAGTAATCAACGATCTCCTCACCTCTGCAGACTCAGGTGCCCTCAACATCCTAGTTCTACTAGACCTGAGCGCAGCCTTCGACACAGTGTCCCACTCCATCCTCCTTCAAAGGCTGCGCCAACTGGGTGTTGAGGGCACCGCCCTGGACTGGCTTACCTCCTACCTCACCAACAGACACCAGTTCATCTCCCTCTCCGGTCACACCTCCTCCTCCTCCTCTGTCACACAGGGGGTCCCACAAGGCTCAGTCCTCGGCCCCCTGCTCTTCCTCTGCTACACACTCCCCCTCGGTCACATCATCCGCCAATTCAACCTGGACTTCCACTGCTACGCTGATGACACACAGATTTACATCACCACAAACTCCACCCAGAACCCACCCCTCACTCACATCGAAACCTGCATCTCCGCAATAAAAACCTGGCTCACACACAACTTCCTCAAACTGAACAGTGAAAAGACCGAAGTCATCCTCATCGGCACCAAATCCACCCTCAATAAAACCGGACCCATCACACTCACCATTGACGACACTACCATCACCCCCTCCCCCCTGGCTCGCAACCTCGGCTTCATTCTGGACCCCACCCTCTCATTCGATCCCCACGTCAGTTCCATTGTCAAGACATCCTACTTCCACCTCCGAAACATTGCAAAAATCAGACACTGCCTCTCCCCCCCCGCTGCTGAATCCCTCATCCATGCCTTCATCTCCTCCCGCCTCGACTACTGCAACTCCCTACTCACCGGCATCACCTCCCGCTCCCTCCATAGACTCCAGATGGTCCAAAACTCTGCTGCACGCCTCCTCTCAAACACCCGCTCCCGTGACCACATCACTCCTGTCCTCCACTCTCTCCACTGGCTCCCCATTAAAGAACTTATACAATTCAAAGTCCTCATCCTCACATACAAAGTCCTCCATAGCCTGGCCCCCCCTTACCTGACTGACCTCCTTCTCCCCCACCGCCCTACCTGTACCCTCCGATCCTCATCCATTGTTCCCCTCACTGTCCCACCCTCAAAACTCAAAGGCTTCGGTCACCGTGCCTTTTCACGAGCCGCACCCCGCCTCTGGAACTCTCTCCCTCAACCACTCAGAGACTCACCCTCACTCCTCACTTTTAAATCCCACCTCAAAACCTACCTGTTCTCCCATGCCTACAGCCTCCCCTACCCCTAGCCATCTCCCCCATCCCTGCCACCCCCGCCCCCCCCTGGACATGCATACAACCTCCCCTACCCCTAACCATCTCCCCTAACCCTGCCACCCCCCTCCCCCCATGGACATGCATACAACCTCCCCTTCCCCGTTCGTTAACTCTGTGTTCTATGTGCCCATGTTATCTGTTGCTTGTTGTTTCTGTGTTTTCCGTTTTTCCCATATTGTCAGCGTCTTTGAGCCTCGGAAAAGCGCTATATAAATCTAATGAATTATTATTATTATTATATGGGTTCAATGCGGGCTACTTGGGTACCAAGTGGGCATGGGCTGGAACTGGGCAAATTATGAGGGTCCCACATGGTCTCCATATGGGCTAACTGGGCGTGGGCTGGAACTGGGCAAGCCCATGTGGGTCCCACGTGGTCTACATGTGGGCTAACTGGCATGGGTTGGAAGTGGGAAAGCCCATGTGGTTCCCACGTGGTCTACATGTGGGCTAACTGGCACGGGTTGGAAGTGGGCAAGCCCATGTGTGTCCCACGTGGGCTACATGTGGGCTCACTGGCATGGGTTGGAAGGGGGGGGGTTAAGTTAAGACTTTGACAGGGGGCCATTTTCGAAGTTTTGAAAGTGAGTAGAGTTTTACACTCCTTTACTCCTTTGGGTAGGGCATTCCACATTTTTGTTGAATAGCATGAGAACGAGTTCATTCCCTTAATTGTTGAGTCAAATCTGGGTTGAACATGATCAACCCAGATAATAATAATTAATAATAATTTATTTTTCTGCCATGCAATCAACTTCACAGTCAATTGTTAGAATTATTGTTCTTGCTCTAGGCAAGGGGTCAGCCATATTCGGCCTGGCCTGCTCTATTGTAATATTGAGCAACATTTTAAATGCTAAATGTGTGTCAATGTATGGCCAACGGATGGCGGATATGATTTTTTGCCCCTCAGGGCGCCGGAAGTAAATGGACAACTTCTTCTTTATTTAGGCAAAAGAAAACAATTATGATTGCTTTTTTTTCACATAACCTTTGACACAATCTAAATATGTCTCAATAGAAGGGAGACAAAATTCAGCCCACCAATTGTATAAGTTAAATTGTAATAACATACTCCCATACAACTAAAATCTCTCTCCATTTTCAACATACATCAGTCAACTGTTTACCTTTGTTAAAATACCACTAAATTCATCCAAGTCTAATTTATTTATCATGTGTGTGGGCTTACAAAACGGTGTGTGTGTGTGTGTGTGTGGGGGGGGGGGTGCAACCATAGGGTGCAACGACTACAGCATACAGATGCAAAATAGCTTCTCTAGAATACATGTGAAGCCAATGTCATTGTTATTCAAACTCAGTGAGTTTGAATTTCGGTGACCTGTATGAGTGAGAGAGAAAGAGAGAGAGAGAGAGGTGGGGGGAGGGAACTGGCTGGTCATGACGACAGTCGAGAGTTTGTGGATTATATGAGATCAATATCATCTATAGAAATGTATTACAATGTACCAGGTGAGCCCAATGTTGTTCTAGGGGTTAGTACTCATTTAAGTAAATGTACTTTAGTTAGTTAGTAGTGTGTGTGTGTGTGCGTGTGTGTGTGTGTGTGTGTGTGTGTGTGTGAGAGAGAAAGAGAGAGAGAGAGAGAGAGAGAGGTGGGGGGAGGGAACTGGCTGGTCATGACGACAGTCATGAACCGACCAATTGCGAGAGCCTATCCTCTTTGTTCTTAAGGTTTAAATATCCAAACCTTCGAGCGGGCTGTTTTCCCTGAACGCAGGAGGACACACTTTACTGTTACCCACAAAGAAACTGTGAGGGGGGAATTAAATAATACACTGTTTATCAAAAACAATTGATTGATCGCCAACTTTTGTTACCAACTGTGAAATTTCCTAAGGGAATACACAAGGTAAGGAGCTCGGTGATGTGAACCTGAAATGTATTTGAGTGTGAAATGTTTTGTGTTAACGTTAGCTAGCTAACTAGCTCTGTCCCCTGGACAATAGACGAATAGCGAGATTAGCCTCTGTTGCTAGGTCAAATAGCTAACAACAAGCGAACTGCGTAGCCAGTCAAGATATCTAAACACTAATGAGGTCAGCCACTGGATAATGTCTCTGGAATAAATGGTAAAAAAAAATGTATATACCGAGCTAGCTCAATTGGTGTTGTCTTCATCTGTTCCCATCGTATTACTCAAAACGCTACATCTGAATCGCTCCATCGTTGTTACTAGCTCATGTCCAGCATTGTGTTCTGCATACTGTGACTATGCAGACAAGCTATTGAAATGTTATGTGACCAACTTTTCAAAGATATATGGACCAGAGCAGGTAGTGTATAACACCCATTCGCTCATACATCTGGCTGATGATGCAAGAAAGTTTGGTGCCTTGGACAATGTTTCATGCTTCCCCTTTGAAAATTATCTGGGGACAATGAAGCGGCTAGTAAGAAGGCCACAAGGCATTGTGCCCCAACTTGTGAGGCGTTTAGGTGAGAGGAACAGGCTTGATAATGGACAGGAAAGGGGGGATAAGCCTCAACAACCACATGTAGCTGGTCCAACTCTCCCAGATCGTCCTGCACGTATGCAGTACAAGCAGTACAGGCATGAGGGAAATATTATCTCCATCTCTCAAGGCAACAACTGTTTTAATGTTGAGGGAAGAGTTGCTGTAGTGAAGAATATTGTACAGTTGTTCTCAGGAGCTATGTACGCTGTGTGTCAGTTTTATGACAGAGAAGGGTGCTTTTGCAGTTACCCTCTTGAGTCATCTTGTGTGGGGATCAAAACAGTGACACAACTGTCTGGTCGGCTTCATGGTGTGCCGGTGACTGACTTAACCGAAAAACTCATACTACTACCTTTCCAAGATGGGAGTGTGGCTTTTCCTCAGTTGCATAACCAGTAACTAACCACAAAGAAAAAAAAGAAAGAAAAAAAGACCTGACTGACAACATGTGCACTTTGCAGTATGCCCCACTTCTACATTGTGGAGTTCACCGCTGAGCGAATTGCAGATGCGGTGACAATCGACATCATACCAGCCTGCTGGTTAATTGATGAGGACAAGGAGGAGTGTTGGTATCCTCGAAAGAATGCACCTTCAAAGGTGGCAAAGGCTATGCAGCCGAAGACGGATGGGACATGGCACAGATGCCCTGTCAAGATAATGAGAAGTGCAGGTATGAAAATCATAGTTTCTGGGGAGGGGGATAAGTCTGAAAACGTGAACAATTTGCATTACTTTAACTTAGAAAAATTGCTTAAAGTTTGTTTCCCCATTTTGTCTTTTAGACACGTACTCAGACGCCCGAAGGAAGCTGTCAGATGCAGAGAGAAAAGCTGATCTGACGACGGACGGTGAAACGCCAAGCAAGCGAAAACGAAAGTACGTATATCTCTAACAATATATTGATTTTTATAAATTGTTAGCGTCCCAGCCCAAATTTTCAGTGGGTTCACTTGTAGGTACCTTTTTAAAAGGACCACTTCACCCATTTTCAACCTATCTTCATATCAGCCCAGCTTCATACTAGCTGATCTACAGCTAATATGTACAATTGGCTATTTAGTCCTCACTAATGCTCAGGCACCATTTCTGTCTACACACTATGTCACTAGTAGACAGAAATTGAGCCAAGTTTGAAAATGGCTGATGTGCTCCCTTAAGTTAACTTTTCATGTTTCATGTTTAATGTGCTAAAATGTATGCTTTTATCTGAATAGGCCATCAAGCAAATACCAGCGTCATTCAAGTGAAGACTAATCTGACTCTTGTGGTGAGGATGACTTGCCCCCTAAACCCCCCCATGGACTTACGCCTAGTGTCTCCCAGGGAGGGAGGCACTCCGCTGTCCCCCCAAGTGCATCCCCCAAAAGGCACCACAGTGGACGTCAGAGTCCAATCGGTGTGAGGAAGTCCCCGAGCATGAGGCGCTCCAGTGGAAGCCAGAGTCCAAGCAGTGCAAGTGAGTACCGAGTGAGGCGCTCCAGTGGAAGCCAGGGTCCGACCTGTCCCAATTGCCCTGGACCAACAGTTTATCGAAGCCTGATAGACCACATGGAGAAACAGACAGAGGATATGGAGAAACAGGCCGAAGACATACGAGTGATAAAGACTATGTTGAACCTGGTGCTGAAGCAACAGGCTCCGCCTCTGGCTGTGTCGTTGCTGGAACCACCTGCAGGAGCAGACTTCCCACTGAAAACGAATGAAGACGTCGATTCCATGAACGAGAAGCTGAGTGACTCTGCGTTCATGTCTGGAGTTGTAAGTTTGAATCTTTTATTCACTTGAAAATTTGCTTGTATTGTGTTTGTACATGTGAGTTGGAGGAAATGGGGCAAGGCTGTGTCGTAGCTGGAACCACCTGCAGGAGCAGACGTCCCACTGAAAACTGGTAGAATGGGGACATAAGTGTGTTTAAAGATAGAATGACTGCTTGAAATGTATATCTTGCTGTTCACTTACAGCTTTTCCTTCCTGTGATTTTTTTCCCCCATACACTCAGGTTGCCATGGTTGGAGATATCGGAGGTACTTCACTGGATGATGCTACCAGAAGAATGATGCCGTACCTCCTCTCAAATGATCTGGCAGTCCAGTTCAACCTTCATGGACGTCACAGCAAGAGGAAGAGTCAGAGAAATGCGCCTTTATGATGTCATATATGGTAAGTTTGAGTGTTGAATTGCTCAGTCTAACTTTTACATTTTTAATTTGGCAACACATTTGATGTAGTATACCAATAGAAGGTATGCCACAGCAAAGACAGTATATACAGCAATGGAAACGGGGCACAACAAATCTTCAAAACATTTAAACTGATGTCACTCAAGAAAGTTCCATAATGCTATAATTTCTAACAGTTGGCCTCTTGTCATTTCTATTAGGGGGACTAAAGAAAAATACCCTCACTCAAGAAACCAACCACAAGGATGCAGAAAAGGCTCTCTCCAAGTGGTTCACTGGAGCTCGCGATAGAGGTGGAAAAAGAGTTAGACCTCAGACACAGCTTCTACAACTGGATGATGCACCAACCCAGTAGGCAAAGTCTCTCTTTCTCTACAATGCTGCCCTGTGGTTGGTTCTGTCACTGGGGATTAAAACCGAAAGGCTGAAGAGACACGCACAGAGGGCCCAAGATTCTTTTTTTATTGGAATCCCTTGGCCTGTTTCATGGACAATGAAAGATTTTGATGCACACTATTTTTATTTTTTGGACCATTGTTATTCTTATATTTTGTTCTGTTATTAGTCTCTGTGGAGGATTGTGGGAATATTGTTTTGCCCTTTAAGTGTACAATTTGTATGTATATACTGTATGTACACCTGTACATTTGATGTGTGCCTTTTCCTGCACCTTTACACTGCTGCATTGTTATTTTCATTGTATTTTTATTATCTTGTTGTAATATTGTTTTTAATAAATTTGTCAAAATATATATTGTCTATTTTCATCCTGGTAAAACTTAAGACGTGTAAAATGTTATACCCAATTTTTATTTTAGGTGTGTTTACAATAATTAACACGGTTCATGTCAAATACTGCTTAATCTATTTTATTTATATTTAAATCTTATTAGGACCCACATTGGAAATCAAAGGAACCATTGCACAACCAAACCCAGTTAGGACCCACCTCGGTCCCATATAGACTTGCCCGGTTGGGGCCCACCTAGGGCCCAGGTAGAACCCACCTAAAGCCCACATGGGCATCCCAGTTAGGACCCACCTCGGTCCCATATAGACTTGCCTGGTTGGGGCCCACCTAGGGCCCAGGTAAAACCCACCTAAAGCCCACATGGGCATCCCAGTTAGGACCCACCTCGGTCCCATATAGACTTGCCTAGTTGGGGCCCACTTAGGGCCCAGGTAGAACCCACCTAAAGCCCACATGGGCATCCCAGTTAGGACCCACCTCGGTCCCATATAGACATGCCTAGTTGGGGCCCACCTAGGGCCCAGGTAGAACCCACCTAAAGCCCACATGGGCATCCCAGTTGGGACCCAAGTGGATCCCGCTAACATTGCCGACATGAGGCCCATATGGGTTAGCCCACCTTGAAACCATATGGGACCCACGTGGGCGTGCTGGCTGGGTCACCACATGCTACACAGAGAAGCTAGCCTGTCAGCTAAATGTGACGACCTAGAATCCAGGGCCAGGCGGAATAACGTTCGCATATATGGGGTGAAAGAGGATGAGGAAAGTAACATGGATATGCTGAAGTTCACAAGTGATCTCATCCAATCCTCACTGACACTACCAGAGGAGGTGCACCTAAATGTAGTGAGGGCTCACCGCTCACTCACTATGAAACCGAAAGATCCCGCGAGCCCCCCGAGGTCCATCATCGTCAGATTTCTGGACTACAGAATCAAAGAAACGGTCATCCAAGAGGCTTGGAAACATCGCGGAGGAGTGCCATACAACGGGGGGAAGATATTCTTTGACCAGGACTACACTTCAGATACACAAAAGAAACGGAAGCAAGTAAGAGACGTGATGAAACTGCTCAAAGAGAAAAACATTAAAGCTCAATCCCCCTTCCCTGCCAAGCTGAAAATCTACCTCAATTCCGGAACGAAGACCTTCATGACGCTCGCAGACGCGGCCACAACACTCGGAGAGTTGGGTATCCATGTCCGGGTCGACGAGCGGGAGAAACTCCAGGCGAAGCTAATGCAAAGCAACCGGTCTGGGACTTCAATCTCAAACCGGACGAATTTGATGACCAACGCTGATTTGCAGAACATTCTCAATGGTGAATAAGGCCATTGAAGAGTGAATGAAACAACAAGAGTTGTGAGTACTACTGATACTAGGAGATATGATGATAGGAACGTGACAAGATGCACTATGCAATGAACATATATTTTGGCTAGTTTTGTAATGTTATGATTTAAAGTTAATCAATAAGAAACTGTTCTCCTCACTCGAGGGGCTTTTTTTTCTTTTCCTCTTTTTAATTTTTCACAAGGCGACTTATCAGCGTAGGCTATAGTTGCGACGGCACTCTGTGCACATCCCCGGAGAGAACGGTCACAACTCTCCATCCTTGTTGAGACTGATTCTATGTTTGTTAGAACAGTTGGGCTTTTGGAAGTTTATTTTTCTGTTGTTCTATTTGTGTGTTCTTATTCTCCACAATTGTGGACGTTCTATGTTATTCCCCTTACTATGCAGTCACATAAGGGGCTCTGTTATCACGGGTACAAGTCTACATTTTTTGTATTGTTAACTTTGATGGACACAATCATGGGATACTTGTATCCACATGGATAAATTGACAGTAGTGAGTTATAACGTCCATGGATTAAACCATCCTATTAAAAGGAAGAAAATACTCTCTCAGTTAAAAAAAATGCAATGTTCAATTGCCTTACTACAAGAAACTCATTTATCAGAGAATGAGCACATCAAATTAAAAAGGGAATGGGTTAACCTAGTATATAGTGCCTCATATGGGAAAAAAAGAGGAGTGGCTATTTTAGTTAACAGAAATTTGGCCTTTAGTGCAGAGAAGGTGATACAGGATAAATCAGGGCGGTATGTCATGGTCATTGGGACCGCTGGAGGAACTGAGGTATCTTTATTGAATGTATACGCTCCAAATGAGTGTGACCCAATGTTCTTTAGAGAAATAGCTAACATCATTGCTGGCAACTCAAAAGGGATACTAATAATAGGAGGGGACTTTAATGCAGTGCAGGATGGGAAAATGGACAGGATGCCCAATGAGAAGGGAATTCAGTGCCCCAAAACAAAAGCATTGAATAACTTTATGTCCGAACTGGGTCTTACGGATCCATGGAGAACCAAAAACCCAGGGGGGAAGGATTTCAGTTTTTTTTCTAACGTGCATAATAGCTATTCAAGGATTGACTTTTTCTGTCTCCCCCAACAATACATGTATAAAGTAAGAGAATGTACCATTGAACCTATAACTCTGAGCGATCACGCACCCATTGTGCTGAAGGTGGATCTAGGCTTGCATTCCTTTTTCAGATACTGGAGGTTAAATGTATCACTGCTAAATAAGTCCGAAACAGTGGAAGAATTAAGTAATACTCTAAAATAATATTTTGAGATAAATGAAAATGGCGAAGTTAATCCTTCAATTTTGTGGGAGGGGGCAAAAGCAGTTATCAGAGGAAAAATCATACAGATATCATCAAAAATAAAGAGACAGCGACTTGAGGAACAATTAATTCTGGAAAACAAAATAAAGCTCCTAGAGACACAACACAAAACCACAAGAACAAGTAACATTGCTACAGAACTTAAGGAGGCAAGAAAAGCCTTAGACAAACTCTTATCATTTAAGGCAGAATGGGCTTTAAGATTCTCCAGACAGAGATACTACGAGATGGGGAATAGGGCTAGCCGCCTTCTAGCTTTCCAACTTCGTAAAGCCCAAGCCAATCGCACTGTCTCCAAAATCTGTCACCCTACACAGAACAAAACAGTGTCTCAACCCAAAGAGATAGCAGATGCCTTTGCATCATTCTACCAAAATGTATACAAAGATCCCAGACAACAAACATCAGCAGAGAATACTGAGACCTTCCTCACCGGTTTAAACCTCCCCACATTATCAGAAGAAGCATCAAAACAGATGATAGAACCAATTACGGAAACAGAAATAAGAGATGCAATAAAAAAAGGTAAAAGCAATAAGTCTCCAGGGGTTGATGGATTCCCTGGAGAATTCTATAAATGCTTCGTAAATGACCTAGCGCCCATACTAACTAAGGTGTTTAGCTACTCCCTCTCCAAGAACAACCCTCCAGAGACATGGTCACAGGCCATTATATCTGTAATTCATAAAGAAGGGAAAGACCCAACTCTATGTGAAGGATACAGACCCATCAGTTTGTTATGCAACGACCAGAAATTACTGACAAGTATTTTGGCACAAAGAGTTCAAAAACATATTACTACTTTGATAAACCCAGATCAAACAGGATTCATCCCTAATCGGCAAGGTGCGAACAATATAAGAAGAACCCTAAACATCATTACTTGCGCTAAAAGAAATAAGCAAACATCAATGTTAATAAGCTTTGACGCACAGAAAGCATTTGACACCGTGAATTGGGACTTTTTATACAGCACACTATCTGCAATGGGATTTCACCCAGAATTTATAGATTGGGTCAGAGTTATTTACAGAAATCCAAGATCACGTGTCAGAGTAAATGCATGCTGTTCTGGGTTCTTTGACTTACAAAGAGGGGTGAGACAAGGGGACTGTCTTAGCCCCCTGCTGTTCGCTATAAATATTGAACCCCTGGCAGCATCTATAAGACAGAATGAGGAAATAAAAGGCATAAAGGACATGGGAAACAAGGAACACAAGATTTCCCTTTATGCGGATGATATTCTGACTTATGTAAGCGACCCGGTCCTTTCGGTCCCTGCGCTGATAGATACCATAAAGAAATATGGAGAACTCTCTGGTTATCAGATCAACCAATCAAAATCAGAGGCAATGATGTTGGTTGGACATTGGCCAAATCAATTGTCAGGTAGGCTTGACTTCCACTGGTCGCAGAGATTTAAATACTTGGGAATTATTATAACAACAGACTTATCAAAATTGTTTAAAGCCAACTATGGGAAATTGATGGGCCACATAAAAGAGGACCTTGCAAGATGGGAAATCCTACCACTCTCCTTGATAGGAAGAATAGAAAGTATAAGAATGAATATTTTACCAAGGTTGCTATTCCTCTTCCAATCACTACCTATTTATGTTCCTGTTTCCACCTTCTCTGTATTGGATAAATGGTTGTCCAGGTTCATTTGGCAAGGCAAACGACCCAGACTTAAATTTAAAAGACTACTCTGCACAAAAGAAAGAGGAGGTCTGGACCTACCTAGCCTGAAAAAATATTACTGGCAGCCCAACTCAGAGCAATGATTGCATGGATATCCCAAGACACTGACAGTATATGGGTGGGAATGGAGCAGAGTGAATGCCCAAATGTACCTTTACATACAATACCATTCTGAAACCAAGACATATGGGGGGAAAAGAAAGTTACAAATGTATGGAGCAAAAACACTTTACAAATAATATGGTCAACTGTGAGGAAAAAGCTACAACTTCCCATGGCCACTTCCAGAGCTATAATGATAGCAAACAACTGTGAGTTTCCTCCAGCTAGGTTAGACAAGGGATTCCTGAAATGGAAGGAAAGGGGTTTAGTGGTTCTGGACCAGCTATTTGACAAAGCAGTCCTCAAATCATTTGAACAACTCAAAGAGGAATATGACTTACCAAATCAAGACTTCTATAGATACTTGCAAATAAGACACTATTTACAACATCACCAAGAATGGGAACAGCTCTGCTCATTACCAACACAACTAGAACACCTCTTTATATTAACAACTAAAGGAACAGTGAAGACAAAGTTCATATCACGTATCTACAAGATATTGCAGGAAGAGTTAAAAGAAGATAACTTAGATATTAAAGAAAAATGGGAACTAGAAATGAACACAATCATTTCAGATGAGCAATGGGAGATTTCATGCAGTCAGGGACATAAGGTAACCAATAGCCCAAACTGGAAGGAATTTGGATGGAAAATTAAAATGAGATACTTTTACACTCCACTTATAACATCGAAATGGAGCACCACCTCAGATCACTGCTGGAGGGGTTGTGACATGGTTGGAGATCACACGCATATATTTTGGGACTGCCCAAAGATATTAGAATACTGGCAAAATATACAAAGAGAAATTTAAAAATGTCTCTCTATAGATCTACCTCTAGAACCATCACATTTCATATTAGGGATACTCCCAGCTGATCTTGAAGAAAACAGCCAAACATACCAACTGAGAATCCTTCTCTTAATAGCTAACAAGGCAATCACAACCTCCTGGCTGAAGCCACACCCCCCAACAGTTATACAATGGAGGGAAAGAATCCAACAAGTCTACAACATGGAACGTACAACAGCACTATTGAAATTAAAATTAGACACATTCCTTAATAGATGGTCATCCATTGCACTACATTTTCATTTGATCTGACTGATATGCAGATGTGTTTATTTATATTTTTATTTTTATTTATTTTTTCCCTTTCTTTTCTCTTACCATGGTTGGTTGTTGTTACTGTTACTGTTGTCACACTGCTGCTGTTGTTGATAATGGTGATAATGATTCTGTTTATTGGCTGTTGTGGTTGTTAATGCCAGCGAGGAAATGAGGGATTATTTTTGTTGTTGTTGTTGTTTGTTTTTTCTTCTTTTACTTTATTGTTATTATTTATTTTTAAGAAAGATATTCATGGACTGTTATTCCTTTGCGACTTACCCATGACACCTTTATGTAACATCAATATGTTGTGAAATATTGTTTGACTGCACTTGATAAAAGAAAATGATAATAAAAATTTAAAGTAAAAAAAATAAAATAAACTGTATGCCATAGGTTCAATCACGATTCTCTTTTCTACCACTTCGGCTCGTTTTGGCATCACTCGCTTTGGAGCCAAGGCCTCCGAACAGAGCCACAAGCCGTAGTGGTTCCCCTATGAAATGGGACAACCCTTCAAGACTGATACGTCATCAGTATCGTAGAAAAGCATTGACACTCGCGATTCATCCACAACTTAAGTTTTACGCTATCAATCGATCAAACAAGTCATCAAATAAAAAAGAACAATGCTTAATTATCAGACCATGATAACCTGTATGAAACCTGTGCTCCTATCCTGCCAGTCTGCACTGATATAGGACAACAGTGCAACAACTTCGCGGCTGAACTTTAGTTACATTTACAGCGTCATATGGCATCAAAGGGAAACATGGAAAAATGCATGACTTACACACATGACTGTCCACTGCATTAATTAACTACATGCTCCTTGATGAGTCTCCCGCTCACTGCCCTCCATCAAAAATGGCACATCCATAATATTACATAATAACAACTGCTCAGATTAGATTGCCGGTTGTTTTGGTATAATAAGTGCCGCTATACAACTATAGCGTCATATACCACCAAGGGGGGGAAATTCGCGCCTGTCATGCACATATCAGCCTGACGTTAGACTTTACATTAAATATGTCTACCATCATCCGCTGTCAAACACCACAGGGAATAATTTATTTCTAAATAATAATAATAATATGATTGTACATCTCTGAAATCGCGCACCGATGTATTGTATATGGATTCTATGGGGAAGGCTGTGCTTGACACTTCCATTGGACTGACGCCGGCGCTTGTGACAAACGTGCAGATATGAGTGCTCCGGTGTCCTGCTTTGGGAGTCTAATGGAAGTGATCAGGTACCAGTCCTCTACTGCTAAACCCGAGCGCGCTGGACTGTGGAACTTTCTATGTTAAGCATAGGCACAGCACCTCGGCATAACAGCGATTTTTTGTTATGCTTGTTGTAAAGAAAAGGTCTATAATGCATTGAAATGACATTAGCAGGTGTCATACGCCATCAGACATGGAAATATGTCATATGCGTGACTGTCGTCCACAAATCAGCCTATAACGTTAGACACAGCACCTCGACATAAAAGCGATTTTTTTTTTTATGCTTGTTATAAAGAAAAGGTCTATAATGCATTGAAATGACATTAAACTAAGATAATAAGATGGTTATCATAATTTTTCTAATCTTTATTAATAAGTAATTACAGAAAAAGTAAATGACATGTTCCGTATTAACTAGAGCGAAATCAGAGCGAAATAATTTCTCTAGATGCTTTCTGGGGCGAAGGGTTATGGCTCCGAATGAAACGTCCCCCACGAATTTCTCCAAACGGAGCCATCTATAGCCCTCCCCCTCCCCCTAGCCCTCGATGAAAAATGAATTGGGACACCACTACCCCTAAACGTGAACGCGCAAAACGGAGCCGAAGGGGTGAAGACGGAGCCGGACTCTGAGATAATGGAGGGGGAAAAACATGAGTGTGAGAGGACGGAGGATGATGAGGAAAGTCCCATCGTGGATTTTATCTGGAATTTCACTGCCAATCTCTCCTCCATCACCCCGAAAAAGAGAACAGAGGAACGTAAACCAGTAACTTATGTTATCGGATGAAACAACTTGCGATTTGAAAGTACCAGTAGGCTACCAGATACGATGTTGTATGCACATATTTTGCTACCAGGGTTGCCAGACGAAATTTACAATTTCCAGCCCAACCAGTCTAAAAGCTGCCAAATCCACCTGTCCAGTGTGACCAAAAGTAGCCCAATGTGGCAACACTGCTTGCTACGTTCTACACAGGTTCTTCCATCAGCGCTCGCCTGCCGCTTCGATTGCAGACTCAAGTTAACAAGCGTGCTGAAAGATGCCACGAAACTTGTGTCCGGTAGCTTTATTTCAAGGAATTTCAAAAATAAAAGTCCCGCAAAACAATTTGTTATTTCTCGGCGTGAGAAATGTTAACTGGTTGCTCACACTGCTGGTGTGAGAGTGTGAACTGGTTGATATGCGTGTGTCTCACGGCCAAAGCGTGAGACTTGGCAGCTCTGTGCCAAACCCTTGAAACAATGCAAAAAGCATGCAAAAAGAGAACCCATGAACACTTATCCTCCTCCTACAAATAGATACAAATATGGAATGTAATAAGACATACAATTACACATGTACAGAGCATACATTGTAAATAAATGTAACTAAACTTGTAAATAAAGAAACTATACATTTACACTTTAATTGTCCTATAATATAAATGACAGTTGTTGGGGGCTGTAGTGAATGACAACATTGTGGGCACTGCTAGGGTTAGGGTTAGGGCTGGAATGAAGCCTGTGTAGCTTTCACACTATTTCACTACACACTACTGTACTGCCCTGTTGATGTAATATGTACTTAAATGATTACAGATAATGTTTGTGACTTACATTTTTACCAAACGAAGAAAATAACCTTGTAGAAGGAAGGAAATTGTGGAACTTGTCCGAAGATGTACGTCTGCTTTTTGAAGTTGTGACGTGACGTCTTTTCTCCAGCTGCTGCGCCACAAAAACATCTAGTGGCCGAAAATATATGACACCAGCTTGAAACTGCCATAGACAATGCATTGGGTAATGGAAGTGAACGGTGGATTTATCACCGGCCTAAAACTACCATAGTCAATGAATGGGGCAATGCAGGTGAACGGTAGATTTATCTAAGCAACCATCGACTCCCGCCACATGTCGAGGTGTCCTTGGGCAAGAAGATATTGAACCCCAAATTACATGGTAGCTTACCGCCATTGCCCAGTGAGCAATTTTACGTTGATTAGATGTCTAAACAACGTCTAAATGGCCCGTAGACGTCTAGGCCAAATCGAGGCTAAATATAGGCCAAATTGGAAATGTAAAAAACGTCTATGTTTAGACGTTGAAATGCCGTTGAAACATAGACGTTGTTTCCCTTTCTATGTTTCAACGGCATTTCAACGTCTAAACATAGACGTTGTTTCAATTTCCAATTTAGCCTAAATTTAGCTTAATTATAACCTAGACATTGAAACACCGTTAAACGTCTAGGCTAAAACAAAGCCTAATGGAGGTGAAATTGAAACGACTGTTTCTATAGGCATTTCAACGGGAGACTATATATAGCTGTTGAAATGCAGTTTAAACAGACGTTTCAATTTCCAATTTCACATCAATTTAGCTTTGTTATAGCCTAGACGTTTAAACACTTAGTATAAGTAGACAAATACAATTTTCATGAGTAATAAGTAAATTATGACAAGGAAATATGAATAGGAACATGTATTTATTTAGGGTTAGGGAATTATTAGTAAATATAAATAAAGATATAAGAATAGGAACATGTATTTATTTAGGGAAATAGTAAATACGAGGACACACATGACAGGAGATTGACTTTGTGTTCAGGTTTCTTTAGTGGGTCAGACAGGGTACAGTTCAGGCATGGGTAGGATGATTGCAAACACTACAATGGATGTATGTCAGTGGAGGCTCCTCCATAGAGGTGGAGGAGGTCTGGCCTCCCCAATAATTTGAGAGAAGAGAGAGAGATTTAAAAAAGCAATAATTATATTTTTTATCAGACACACAACATACAATTCAGAACAATACCTCATCCATTTCTAATATTTATCCTGCAGAACAGCACTCATACACGCGTGTGGCGGGAAAAGGTACTACACGGAGGCCAGGCCTCCTGTCGGAAAGTGGTTTCTCATAGAAGTCAATGTAATGCAAAATTTTTCATGGCAATATGTGATTGGCCAAATCACTGAAAATGGGTGGGCACAGGAGGCCTGGCCTCCGTGTAGTACCTTTTTCCGCCACACGCGTGTATGAGTGCTGTTCTGCAGGATAAATATTAGAAATGGATGAAGTATTGTTCTGAATTGTATGTTGTGTGTCTGATTGACATAGTGTTTGAGTGCTTTTGACATGTCATTGATTGTATGTAGTATGTTGTGGTGAATGTTGTGAGCCTGAGCAGAAGGGACAATAGCTGCCGATTCATGCCAATTGTTTTGTTTATTTGAAGACCCATTGTGCAGGCAATAAAAGCTGCTTCATCCACCATCCTGAGAGTGTCCCAATCCCTTCAGTACCGCCAAACACAAATTAATAATTTTTAACAAAGACAGATAAGAAGAACAGGGAACATTCCATCGCGAGTGAAGCGAGCAAGCGGGAAAAAAATTGGCCTCCTCAATTCTGGAAGTCACCAGCCTCCACTGGTGTATGTGTGGTTCTGCAATAAACAGAAATAGGTATTACAGTACACATGTTGTTACTAATCTGAATTATAACACCAATTTAAGACAGTACTCGAATAACAATCTCTGCGGCGTGAACTGCGCCAAACGAGCTTCATTGAAGAGCACGCAATAGCGGCGCCCATAGAAAGCACATGGCCAGACTAATTGCTAGTGCTAATATAGAGTGCAGAAAACGGCAGTTTTCTAAATACTAAATACTGGGTGAAACATTGTACTTACAGTAGTTCAGTGACGCACATTGACACTGTAATGCTGCACAACGATGCTAACTGATTGGAGTTGTAACACGAGAAACTTGATGGAAGCTTGCAACTTATTCTCCGATCTGAATCAATGCGGTCCAGAATGCACTGCGCACTTAAGGTGGCAGGTGATATTACGCACAGCTTAGCTCTTAAGGTGGAAATGATAACCAAATATAATAATCATGAATCATGAATATTTTCTACTTATCTTAAATGCATTAAAACCGTTATTAAATCCCTCTAAACTGTCAGAATACGTCCCAGACGAGTTGATACATCCAATTGTATCGAACCTTTCGAGTTTTGATACTTTTTTGCCAGCGCCAGCCCAGCACACATATTGTTTGCACCAGAGAGAAGTTTTGTGGGGTCAGCTGTCAAACGTGCGTGTGTGGATGTATCAACTCGTCTGGGACGTATTCTGACAGTTTAGAGGGGTTTAATAACGGTTTTAATGCATTTAAGATAAGTAGAAAATATGTTTAGACACAGACCGCATTTATCTGGGTTAAAGGACAGCGATGTATAGACGCAATTTAAACCACCTCTTCTGCATGAATAACTATGCTAGAGTCTGACTACATGGAATCTCAGACTAAATGACGGTCTGGTACATATTTTGACAATCTACAGGCGTTTACGGTATTAATTCAAACTCAAGGTGCTGCTAGACTAAAACAGGTTTAGACACAGACCGCATTTATCTGGGTTAAAGGACAGCGACGTATAGACGCAATTTAAACCACCACTTCTGCTAGGATAATGCTAGACTATATGAATCTCATACTACATGACGTCTGGGACGTATTCTGACCGTTTAGAGGGGTTTAATAACGGTTTTCATGCATTTAAGATAAGTAGAAAATATAGCCGTAATATAGCTGGTTTATATGATGGCCAAGCGTAGACGCGAGGTTGAAAAGACGTCTATTGCTCAGAGGGTGGTGTGTGAATGTGTGGCCATTGAGAGGCCATTGTAGTCTAAACCCCTTTGGAATAAGGCGCTAAATGCATGCCATTTACATCCTTAGATCACTGAGAGAAAACATGTGAAGTAGTGAGAGAAGAAATAGTAGGGACATTTGAAGTTATAGGTCAGAATAATAGTTAAATACCTACTGTATGTCTAAGTAAGTGAATCATGTAGTGGAACTACTCCCATCACTGTGAGCCATCATAGGAAAATAATTAGCTCCATCCGTTTTTGAGTATACACAATTCCAGTCAGAACGGCTCCTGAATTGAAGGAATTGGGCCTGGTGTCAGAGTTCATAGCATTCAAAAGCAGCCTTAAAAGTCGATACGAAATCGTCATCTAACCACGTAGGCGTTAGATGATGAGGCTCTTTGTTTTCAACAACTGAACTAGTCGATACATCAGAGCGCCTTGTAATTAGTTCATCGACCTCTCAATTTAAATTGTTCTGCAGGCCTCCGTCTACTGTAGGCATATACGACATGCTGTAGCCTGTAATGTGAAACACTTACTGTTTAGTTCATAACTGCCCCGATGTTATCTTCCGTATTATTATCATTCGTTCATTCTAGCACGATTTATGTGTTGCTTATTTTCACATTTCAGAGTTGCATGTAGCCTACATGTCAAGTTATTTCGTTTTTGAAACAAATCTTTTCAATAGACCTGCTTGTATCCGTCAGACAAACGAGATGACTTAAAGGGCTCTACTCCTTGCAATGGTCCTCTCTTTGCCTGTAAAATCTCCAGCTTTTTCTCATTTCAGGCAATGTGCTACATGAGGCTTGTCCCAGTCAATTAATGTTCTTTAACTTCGCTTTTTTCCACAAGCATCAGATGAGCATCAGTCTGACAACCCTTCGTCTCTTCCCCCCGCCACCCCATTAACACACGAGACACAGAAAACGGATCAATCCGGATTGGAATTTTCCTCTGCGTGTCGGTGATTCATCCTCCCATCTGATTGACGGACGTGGGTCACGATGGCGCGGCGCCGGCGCAGCGCGCCTATAAACCGTGGAAACACTCGGAAACACCCAACACAACAGAAGTCACCAAGACGTTGATCCATTCACAAGAAGAGAGGGGAAGAAATCACAACAACCAACAACAAAAACAACCTTTGCCACTGCTGCATAAAAGCGCCAAACAGAAGTTCCGCGATGGAGAGGTCCGTCAGATACGCCGTGGTGTGCGTCGGCATCTCCATGCTCATCTCGTGCCATCCCATCGAAGCATGGTACAAGCAGTCGACCGGTCCGAGCTACTACTCCGTGGGGAGAGCCTCGGGGCTGTTGTCCGGTATTCGGAGGTCACCATACATCCGGAGGTCCGAGTCCGAGGAAGCGGTGATCGACAGCGGGGAGACGGCCGGTAACAACGTGGTGCCCGATGGTGGTAGCCGACAGACTCCTGTCCTCAAAAACATGGTAAGTGGAACATGAAATCGAAAATTAAGATCTTAGAGTGTGTATAGTGACCAACAGAACACTTGTTACTGCAAGTAAAGTAGGCTCATTTAACTTAACCATTTTTGACAATAACAGTATTCAAATCTAATAATCAAAAGCGCTGTAGTCCGTATGCATGTAAAGCATTTAAACAGCGGTCTTAAAGTAAGAACATAAGAGGAGATCAAAGAGGAAGCCGGCGCCTGATATTCGTACGTAAAATGCGCTGTCCTTTCAGCACCACAGCGAGACGCCCGCCACGCACTGCGCACAAAACAACCTCACATTATTTTCACAAAGTATATACAAGAGTCAGGTAGACTATAGAGTAGGATACAATGAACACAAACGTATAACTCAAGTGAAATAATATTAATACAGTAGAGATTAACTAAACACATCCACCACAAACCGGCAAGCAACCTGTTTGGGGGCATTTCAGAGATTCACGGTGACAATGTCGTATTAGCCTAGATATCCGGTAAATGTTTGTAGTATTATGATTATTGCAGGTCTACACATTATGTAACGAATGGTCTGTTTGTTTTTACACGCAGGCTATCTGCGTGAAAGACATCTCCCCGGACCTGAAGAGCTGCGAGCTGCTCCGGGACGGCGCGGGGACGTTCCGGTGCCAGGCGGACGTCTTCCTGACGCTCGACTCTCTGGCCTGCCTGACGGCGTGAGCCCAGGTGCACCGACTCCCACCTACAGGAAAAGTTACGGTTCGAGGCATGCAAGCGGCGATGGACCCTCGATGACGTTGAATGTTTTCCCATTTTTAAAACAATGTGAAGATGTTTGTTAGCTGCGTAAAACTAAAAAGAGAAATCAACAAAACTAAAAAAATCCAAAGTGCGGTGTGTGAGAGTTGTTCCATGTTCAGTTTGACCACTTCCACCCGACACCTTCCTTGTACCCGCGTTGCAAAACAGGCTATTAAATGTGCATCAATTGTTGAATGCTGAACAGAACTTCTCAAAGTACTTTTATTTATTTTATCTATTAAAAATGAACAAATAATGCCACGTGTATATTCGTGTTTGTGCTAAATGTTGATCAAGCGCAATATGGATGATACTATTACCTATAGGCTACCTGGTTTTTAAATGTGGCGGAGGACACTTCTCGTGTGAGTCCTCCCCCCGATATGATTTAGCAAATTAAAGCTCATTTCCTGCATTGCTACACTATTTAACAAGATATATTGCAAAAACAACTTCATAAAATTGGTCAGTCATTTTTATCAGACATGAAAGGCAAGAGTTTATACGATAACATTGATAAAAGATAGCCCTAAGCAGAGGTAAGTCAAGTGTCAGTAAGGCGTAATTTGAACATAATTCAGTAAAGTGTTTCTGCTAATATGTGATGCTGGTCTATATCCTATAATTTGGCTTTTAAATGCAATCTCTTGGATACAAAGTGGTGCAGGACGACAACGGTAAAAAAAATAAAAAAAATAAATAAATAAATGTTGTTTTCAAAAAGTGAGTGGACATGTTAATGAAACCTGCCGGCTTTAATTGTTCTGACAGACTGGAGACCTCATCCCTTGCTGACACCAGCCTACAGTGACAGCATAATAATACTATTGTCTCACAAGACATATCACACAAGGACTATAATACTATAGTAATATTGTACTATAATAGTGGCCTTTACATGTACCTCAACAGCTAAACGAAATGTAATTTTGTACATAAAATGTATCAAAAAACTAGTACATAAAACCGTGTTCAAATAAAACATGAATTAAAACAAAATGATGTTACATTTCTTAAAATGGGAAAAGGCACGTAGGAAGTTTTTCTCTTGGCTACGCCACAACATCTTAACTTCAAACAATCTCACATAAAACATTCAGGTCAGAGGCCTAACCTACTGAAAACCTTACATAGAATAGAACAGAGCCTCAAAGACAAATAGCTGAAAGTGGTTAGAATTGACAGGATTGGGAAGTTTCTCCAAATGAGTATTTAAGTCCACTTCTTTAAGTCCAGACAGATGCTGTTTCTCCTTAATAAAAAAGGTTCATAATATGTTTATTTCTGCGCCAAGATTATTAGAAAGCAGGCAGGGCAGTTGTGTGTGTGTGTGTGTGTGTGTGTGTGTGTGTGTGTGTGTGTGCGCACACAGAAGAGAGACACGGTGGAGAAGGTAAGGATCACAGAGTGTGGGAACAGACAAATGGTGATGGAGGAGAGGTTGGTTAGGTGATTCTATTTACAGCTGGTAAACACAGCGGGGTGTTTTCTCTGCCATCGTAGTCCCATTAAGAGTGTGTGACGCACTGGGAAAGCTGCTTGGCAAGGCTGGGCAGTGATGGATAGGGGGAAAATACACTGCTGCTGTATGCATGGGTGAGCCCTGCACCGCCAACCCAACAGATACACGGTAAATGACCATCAATCCCTACACACACACACACACCCCCCCCCCCCACACACACACACACACCCCCACACCCCCACACACACACCCACACCCACACACACACACACACACACACACACACACACACACACACACACACACACGGCATTTCTCTTGAATGTTTGTTATCTTCTTAATGTGGTACACTTGTTCTCATTCAAACCATAAACCCCCCCCCACCACACACTTTCATACTCTCATACACACTCATTTGATAACACTCCCTCACGCCCCAATTCTGAAACACACTCACACAAGGTCAGGGTCAGCTGTCCTTGCGTGGAAGAGAACCCTGAACTAACCGACCGTTACAGTTACCGTCAGTATCCCGGCAACTCAGGCTAAAAAGGCAGCAAGATGTGTGAATAACAACTAAGACTTGGTAAATCAGAGGTGAGTGACTCCTGTAAAAGCTTGTCTTCATACAGCACAGCACTAAATCACACATGAACCAAGTCACCCTAACCACCAAGACCAAGATCAGTGTGTTGAAACTGTGCTGGAACAAAAGGTTGCACTAATTGTAGCTTTTCCAGGACTGGAGTGACCCAACTGCTAACATGACGATTTAAATGTTGGTTTATTCATATTCTGATTGCATAACGGTATACACAAATAAATGTGCATCACAAAATCAATTATTGTAAGAATAAAAAAAATAAAAAAATAAAAAAAACAGGCTCCTTCAAAGTCATGGGTTAGGGTCAACGTCAGGTTTTGGGATCCAAACGGAGCCAGTGGAGTGGTCCCAGCGGTCTCTAGTTCCTGACCCGAACCCTGTTCCCCTATCAGTGTTCAAAGAAGAGAGACCGCCTCCAGGTTCTCTTTGATGATGGTGTCCATGACGACCTGGAAGACTACCTGCACGTTGGAGGTGTCCGTGGCTGTAGTGAAGTGATGGTAGATCAGTTTGTTTTGTGTCGTGTTCAGGGCCACGAATATGGTAGCGATGAACCGCGCTGCCGCATCCACATCACAGTCTGCCCCTGAGAGAGAGAGAGAGAGAGAGAGAGAGAGAGAAAGAAAGGGGGATGGAGAGAAAGGGTAAGAGGGAAAAAGAGAAACGATTTAGTAAGATTTGGTGAGGATGGGGGGAGAACCACCAACTACTGCAAACTGAATTAATATCAAAGCTCGACTCCTATAGTTCCCTCTCCACATGCACTCCATGTCCTCCAAGCAGAGATGGTTGATTAAAGGGGCAATCTGGGATTGGTACATCACATTTGTGGACTTATATAATACAGAATTATTGATATACAGTGCTGTCCACAATTATTTAAAAGTTATTTCTTCTGAGTGGGGCAGTCCCACTCATATTTGTATTTTTTATTGCGATAGAGACAGTAGAGATTTGACAGGAAGGATGGGTGAGAGAGAGAGAGAGAAGAGATGATATGTAGGATATGTCTGCGTCCGGAATCGAACCGGGAACCCTGTGGATACATCAAATCAAATCAAGTTTTATTTGTATAGCGCATTTCTCACAAGATGATTCAATGCGCTTCACATAATGACAGAACACGCAAGCAGGCAAGGGTCAAAAACCTGTACACTGTGCATCCAGGAAAACTCCCTTGGCACATGGTCGACGCTTAGTGCGTTACACCACTAAGCACCCCGCCCTCCACAATTATTGGCACTTCTGGTAAAGATGAGTAAAAAATGTTATTGTTATATTATTATTATTTTGGTGAATTAGCTTAATGTCACACTGAAAACAATTAGAAACATCCAACATTTAATTGAACGAAATGTATTGTGAGGAAAAAGAAATCTGTCATCAAGAAATAATCATTTCTAACAAAACCATGTGTGCCACAATTATCGGTGTGTCGTTGTGGCACACATGGTTTTGTTACTAAGAATTATTTTTTGATTACTTGTTTTTTTTCTTCTCAGAATAAAGGCCAATAATTGTGAGGGCTCTGTATATTAATTGATTCTATGACAATACAATGTACAAATGCTTCTTAGTTCAACTGTTTCACCCCGTCAGAAACAAATATGAACCTGTTTTATTCTCCTGGATGGTGAGTCTGGATCACTTTGTTATTGTTGAATCCCCTATTCCCCCTTTAAATTATTTTTTATTTGTTCAATTCATTTTCTAGTAAGATAGCCGTACACCATCATAAATTATTTAGAAGAAAAACAAAAATCTGTATGAAAAGGAACACGTGAACAGAAAACACAATATATAAAACAAAAAGGAATAGAGGAAGTGAATTATAGTTGTTTTTCTTTAGGGGTAGATCACACAGCTGCAATGTTTGCAGGAAAAGTGCTATACAAATGAAAGTCATTATTATTACTATGATCATATTTTAAAATGAGTAAATCTAATTAAAATACTATCAGCCTTTCTTTTATTTTCTTCGTCCCCAACCCTCCCCTAAAATGGAGGACATGAAAAGAAAACAACAAGCACACTTATTGTACAGCTATTCACAAGGCTTGTGACAATCCACCTATCATGAGGGTCAGGTCTGTCTCTGACTGAGGCTCTCTGAAGTCATTCATATTGAAACAGGATGAGAAAGGTACAAACTGTGTTGCCATATTTAGAAGGTGAGGAAACTCTTGACGTATCAAACATTAAAGAGAAATGCCCTGTGTGTGTGTGTGTGTGTGTGTGTGTGTGTGTGTGTGTGTGTGTGTGTGTGTGTGTGTGTGTGCGTGCGCGTGCATTCATGCATGTTGGAGGGATTTTCCATCAAAAGCAGGACAGAGAAGTGAGATTGGCTTTTGCCGCCAGATTAATTAATCAATGACTTTATAGTGCGTCAGAGAGGATTGATCTTCAATCCAATCATGTTAAATTATTGAGTGTGTTCTGTTATAAAACCACATTTCACACAATATTTTCTCACCCTTTTTTGTTTTTTGAGTTACAGATAGTGAATATCATACAAAATGTGATTACATACTACCCAGTGTTTTATTTGTTTTACTATTGTGGCTTACCTTTGAACTGTGGCACATAAAGTCTTAGATGTCGACCAGAGTGTAATATCTTCTCTTGAAAAAGATCGATCTTGTTCATGAATAAGATCTGCAACAACAAAAAAGAATGTCATTACAAATGAGAAAACTACTTCTGGACAGTACCACTGAATCAATGCAGGCATGTCTAAACCAACCCAGTCTCCAAATGATTATGTATTCTATACTTGCAGGTAAATAAGGAAGGCAACTGGAACGTTGCTGTTGTTTGAATCACGAATGTTCTAATGCTTTCCCCTGACAACGCACCCTAACCTTAACCACTTGAAGCTAATGCCTAATACTGCCTAACCACCATGCAAGGCTTTCAGAGATACAATTCAAATGCTGGGCAAATAGCCGAGCTGATTCCAAACTGCCGCTGTGGTACTGATCTACGGTAAGGGTATTAGGAACTGTTGTCCTAATAATGATTCTGTCATTAGATACATTGGGAATCAATATTACTGTTTGAGAGAACAACTGGTGAAATTGGATCAATTAACTTGCACAGGTCACAGTGCAATCAATCTCTTTCTTTCGCTCTTTGTCGCGTGCGTGCACGCACACAGACACAGACACACACAATTTGGTCAAAGACAATGAATCTGTATATAATGACTGACTGTATATAATGACTATATAATGACTGTATATAATGAGGTACTGAACTAATCTCAGTGAGGAGGATAAACCTGTGTGTAATGAACACAGCCCAGCGCTGATGAGGAGGTGGAGGTCTGTAGGGAGGTCCAGAAGACATACTCCAATGTTCTACATTTGCAATTATAATTAATTACTGCTTCAGTTGTAGTTCCATTATACACAACAGACCTGGAGCGAGCCAGGACAGTAGGAGGAGTTAAGTGTCATAAGAGCACTTCACTTTAATAAGTGCCGCTATACAGCAGAATGATGTCAAAATGCAGCACTATCATGCACAGATCAGCCTTAAAACCTGTAACGTTAGATATATAACGTTAGACAGGGAGCGATGTATTTCTACGGAAAGGCTGTGCTTGACGCTTCCATTGGACTGAAGCCGGGGCGCTCATACAATCTCTGCGTTTGTTGCAGAGGAACAGGGTGACTGGCATGAGTGCTCCGGTGTCTTGCTGGTAGTCTTTATTTATACAGCATGGATGTTACATGCCTGTTACTTGCAGCTTTCATAATTGTATTTAGCCTATATAGCACAAGTCATGCATTGAATGTAACCTCAAGTGCAGCTGAACAGTATTAAGTAAACCACAATACATGTGTGGATGTCCGCGTCATCGTTATCGAAAAACGCACCCAATCGCCGACCACACAACTCCTAAAACGATACGGCAAACCTAAATGTTGAAATAGCAGTAATACCACGTTCATTGATAAAAGGACATAAGGGATGGAAAGGGGGGTGGCAGTTTTAGAAGGGGGATGATGAAGCGCGCTTGTAAATAACCCAATGAAAAGTTATTATTTTATGTTAATTAACCTGCCGTACATTTGTAAATTTCTAGCTTACTTATTGCAGGACTGGTTTGCTATGTGATTCATATGTTGTTTGAATAGGATATCAGTGACTTTTATTTCGAAGAGCTTTAGGCGAAATGTGTATGTGTTTTGTTTTGATTCGACTTCCGTAATGATGAAGCTCGCGACATGTTTATTATTATTAAGTTTAATGGACCCGTATGAGGCCATAAGTTCTTACGGTGCAATTTATTAGTTTGTTTAATATATTATATGTGGACTTTTACGGTTGAATGATTGAAAGAAGAAGGAAATAAACAAGTAAATTACAGCAGTAAGTTTCAAGCCATTTCATATACGGGGATCCGTTACAGCGCTGGACTGTGGAACGGTCTAGCATAGGCACAGCACATCGTCATAATAGCGATTCTTTTGTCATGCTTGTTGTAAAGAAAAGTTCTATGATGCATTGAAATTACATTAAACTAAGATAATAAGATGGTTATAATACATTTTCAAATCTTTATTAATAAGTAATTACAGAAAAAGTAAATTATATTTTCCGAGATCTGTTGTGGTATTTAAAAATGGCGGTTAGCGGTGAACTCTATGAACATGGGATGACGATGTTGTGACAATTTCCATTGACCAATCAACGGTCTGCAGCGTCACACGTCACACACAGCCTGGCACGGATAGTACCTTTCGCTCCTAGTCAGGAAGGGTAGCTAAAAGCAGTACGGGTACTTCGGCTCGGTACGGCTCGGTTGGCAGTGGAGAAAGCAAAACAAACCGGGCTCACACGGTACGGTAGTGAAAAAGCGCCATTAATGAGGTACTGATTAGGTGATCACTTGAACTGAATCTTATTTAACAAGGAAAAGTAAAACAACCACTGCTGTGGTCATCACTATCCCCTTGCAATAGGACCAGCTGGCAAAAATGGCAAAAACAGTACCTCAAAAGTAATTGGAATCAAAAATAACTATTGACCATGCCAAAAGGGTTGAAAAGAAAAGTTTTGAGTGAGGAAAAGAAGGGTTCAATGGCTATACTGGCAGAGGGACACAGTGAGCGTCAGGTTGCTTCCATCCTTAACATTTGAAAGATGGCGGTTCATAAGAACAAGGTCAAGCAGCAGACATTGGGGACAGCAAAGCTACTGATCGGCAGAGGGCAAAAACGACTCTCCACTGACCAGGATGACCGCCAACTCATCCGAATGTCACTCAACAAACGTAGGATGACATCAAGTGACCTACAAACAGAATGGCAAACGACAGCTGGGGTGAAGTGCACAGCGAGGACGGTTCTACACAGACTCCTAGGGGTCCTGAGGTAAAACAGACTCCTTGGGGCTCTGAGGTTAAACAGACTCCTAGGGGCTCTGAGGTTTGCAAAAGACCCTAAGCTTTGGACTGTAGAGGACTGGAGTAAGGTCATTTTCTCTGATGAGTCCAATTTTCAGCTTTGCCCAACACCTGGTTGTCTAATGGTTAGACAGAGACACCTGGTTGTCTAATGGTTAGACAGAGACACCTGGTCGTCTAATGGTTAGACAGAGACACCTGGTTGTCTAATGGTTAGACAGAGACACCTGGTTGTCTAATGGTTAGACAGAGACATGGGGCCTCATTAATAAACACTGTGTACGCACAAAAGAAGGCATACTCCACTTTCTAAGCAAACTTTGAGATTGATAAAAAACAAACTTGGCGGGAGAATGTGCGCTCCTCTAGGGTCACTCTGACCCATGCTCCTCCAGGGTCACTCTGACCCATGCTCCTCCAGACAAACACAAGCAAGATGGCGGCGCGGGCAGACGCAGCGGCTACTCTCTCTCCTGACTTTGACTCCTGGGTCACTCTGACTCATGCATACGCACATAAGAGCAACAGCAACTGCAACTCTGATGGCAGAAGGATGATACTCGAGAAACGCTTTGATACCATTGTGTAAAATAAATCAAAATATTATCTCATGTACTATATGTGACGGTAGCTGGTAAAAGGGGGAAAAAGTCGGCAACTGGCCAACTGTTTGGACTTTTATTCTGAAAAAAGTAAATAAATGTCACCGTTGTTGAAAGTCAATGACACACTCACTAGTCAAGCCAAAATATTGCAATGCAACAGATTCAGTGAAAGTAGTGTTATAGTTAACTAGGTAGTAGTGAGGATTACTCACCAAATCCATTGCATTACAATAGTTAAATTATTACAATTATTACAAATTATTACAGCAGGAGGTAGAGCTGGCGTCTAATGATCGCAAGGTTGGCAGATTGGTGGTTCGAGCCCCGACTGGCCACGTGTCCTTGGGCAAGACACTGAACCCCAAAATGCTCCCAATGAGCGGGCCGGCGCCTAGCACTTTACAATGGCCTCTCATACACCCATTCACACACCAACGGTGGCAAGCTACCGTTGGTGTGTGAATGGGTGTATGAGAGGCAATTGTAAAGTGCTTTGGAATAAGATGCTATGTCAGTCCATTTACCATTTACCATACATTGGTATACTAGCGATTTTTTGGTTATGCTTGTTATAAAGAAAAGGTCTATAATACATTGAAATGACATTAAACTAAGATAACAGGATGATTTTCATAATTTAAAAAAATCTTTATTAGGAAAGAAAATAATTATATTTGTGGCTTTCTTTTGTGTTGCTTGTGCGTTCGCCAGTGTCTTGCCAATGAGTCGCAAGGTATCCTGGGATTTCAAAAACTCAGTTTGGAGGGTCATGTAGCCCTACCACTTGGCCCTACCCCTCTATGCCAACAAGAATCGGGACACCCTACCCCTGAATTGGGATTGGACCAAAATCTGCACTGAAAGACTGGTGGAGAGCATTGCCAAGACGCATGAAAGCTATGATTGAAAATCTAATCCACCTAGGTTATTCCACCAAATATTGATTTCTGAACTCTTTTATATTGGTTAAAAATGAATATGAATATTAGCTTCTTTTTTGGGTCTGAAAATACTGCATCTTTTTTGTTATTTTGACCAGTATGTTCTACAAATAAATGCTCTTAAATGACAATATTTTTATTGGGAATCTGGTAGACATTTTGTCAGTAGTTTATAGAACAAAACAAAAGTTTTAATTTTACTCAAATACATACCTATAAATAGTAAAACCTGAGAAATTGATCATTTTTCAGAGCTGTATATTTAAAATATGCATATTTGTAATTTATTCAACTGTAAAACATTGCTGATGCTTGTAACTTACATAGTATTGATAACATATGTACTTACATGTATAATCCAAGTAAAAATGATGATGATGATGATTCATCTTGGTGTTAAATTGACAAATTGATCAATTAATGTTCCGAATTAAATAATTAACATGAACATATTTTGAAATATGATTAAAAAATGCATGAAAACACTTACACTATCTAATAAGTCTCTAATGGTCATCCTGTAATCATTTTGGTTGCAATGGAGCCATGGTTTGGATGTCATGGATGGTCAGTCCAGCATAGATCTGTCTAGGAATCTGAGAGTGGTTCCAGTCCATTTCCCCAGAACCATCCCTCAGCTGATTACCACATACGCACCCTCTGAGACAGACAATGACTAAGTGGGCTATAGAAACGTTAAATGAACCCAATTAAACAAGCTAGTTATACAGTTCTTTAATGTGGCCTTGTGTGAGAGGGGGGGGGGAGCAGTGACACAGGGCTACATGTCGCCAGGCTCAAAGTGCTGCTCAGTTTAATGACGAGTGACAGAGGAAATTAGAACAAAGGCTGTTGTTCCCTGTGTGCGTGAGTGTGTGTGTGTGTGTGTGTGTGTGTGTGTGTGTGTGCTCACGCATGTGTGTCTGTGCATGAACAATGGGGGGTGGGGGGGGGAGGGCATAAACAATTTACATCAAAATCAAATTATGAGAGAAAAAGATAGAAAGAGAAAGAGAGAACAACAGAGAAAAAAAATGAAAGTGCGAAGGGAAGCCTTTCTCTACTTCACTCATCCATATTAGCCACTTGCCCATCTCTGTGCCCCTACAGACTTTTAAATGGGCCATACTGACACACTGACTTCTCTCTGCAAGAGGACAGCTGAACAACAGCGTTAGTATGTCTACAATCTGGATATACTTGACTACACAAAGCCTTTCTAAACTTCTAAAACTAAACTGACTAACCTTGATAAAGGTCTACTCTTTCAAAGAGTAATACAGTAGGATCTTCTCTTTCAAATGTTTTTTGTTGTTGTATTTTATCTGTCTGTTCGTATGTCACAAGCATTTTTTCCGACACCATTAACACCATTAATTGGCCCAATTTTGACGAAACTATGGTAAAAGATGTGCTTTTCCAGAGATTGTTTCGAGGTGATTCATTAAACACGTCATAATCGGGTGCAAAGTGGAGAGCTAGGAGTGTAGCCTGATGCAGTAGGCATATAGCGTAATGCATTTACCAATACGATTGTGAGAAATCTACACAAAGCTGTAAGAAGCAAGACTGATGTAAATGAATCAAATAAGCACTGCAGGTAAGTGTTCAGTCTAACTAATAATGCAGCTATAGGCCTACAGCCTAACTAAATGAAGAATAATATTTTGTGTGTGGAGTCTGTTTTGCAGTATAACTTTATGCCCAAACATGCCAATATCAATGTGGAAACCAGAGTTGTGTAACATTGGTTCATAGCCAGTCACTTTTGTATTTTGTCTTAGCTAACGAATTTGGGAATAATATGTTTGAGAAATCATGCAAAGCTGTAAGAAGCAAGACTGATGTTGGCTGTGCAAACATTTTGTCTTTGCCTGTTGGTGAAATTTGTGTTTGAAGTAAAGGTGTCTTATATCAATAGAGCTAGTATGATAGTAGTCTGACGGCACACACACGTGTGATCGCTCCAAGAGAACAGCCCTGCCCGTGCACAGTGGGGGCACAGCCCTGCAGAACAGAGACAACCACAGTGTCATAGTGAATACTAGAAGTGAATGAATACTTGCTTTATTCACAGGTTTCTCCAACACTCCGTTTATAGAGGGGTGCTACATCACTTTTCTAGAGGGGTGCTACATCACTTTTATAGAGGGGTGCTACATCACTTTTATAGAGGGGTGCTACATCACTTTTATAGAGGGGTGCTACATCACTCAAGGTGTAGTAAACATGTTTACTGTACACTTGTTTTCCTTTATATTCAGCAAATTGTAATTTCAAGCTTTGAAAAAGTCCATAGTTACAGGGGAATTCCACAAAACAAAAACTACGAACACGGTACGATACAACACAAAACCCACCCCTTCAACCCCCCCCACCCCCCCACCCCCCCGTCTCGCCAGCCGGCGGTGACACATAGATGAAGACAGAGAGGACGTTTCACAGACACACACAGACTCAAGAAGTCTCATCACATACCACTTCTAAGACTCCGAGATTAACCTCATGAAAGATTCATGAAAATATTCACATTATCTATTCATTTATTCGCCATTCCTTTCCCTCTATTTAACTTGCGTCTCTCTGGTTTTGAGGGGCGTTTTGAGTCTCCGTGACATCATACTCCTGGACTGTGATTGTGATTGTCTTGAGGTACAACTTCTGACCACTATGGTAGCCTACGACTGATGTCTCACCAGATCTCTTGATAACTTGATTACCTCTCCTCACCCTCTCCTCTCTTCACCTTTTCCTCTCCTCACCCTCTCCTCCTCTCCCTCTCCTCACCTTCTCCTCACCCTCTCCTCACCCTCTCCTCCTCTCCCTCTCTTCACCTTCTCCTCACCTTCTCCTCATCTTCTCTTCACCCTCTCCTCACCTTCTTATCACCCTCTCCTCATCCTCTCCTTCTCCTCACCCTCTCCTCTCCCTCTCCTCACCTTCTCACCCTCCCCTCTCCTCACCCTCTCCTCTCCCTCTCCTCACCCTCTCCTCACCTTCTCCTCTCCCTCTCCCACTCGACTCCTCACCTTCTCCTCTCCTCCTCTCCTCCCTCTCCTCACCTTCTCCTCTCCTCATCCTCATCCTCACCTTCTCCTCACCTTCTCCTCACCTTCTCCTCACCCTCTCCTCACCCTCTCCTCACCCTCTCCTCACCCTAAAGGCCGATTTAAACTTATGCGTAAAATCTACGCCGTAGGATATGCGTGGCCCGCGTGGCCTTGCGTTGCCTACGGAGAGGGTTGACGCGCACATCTCCAAAAATGTAAGTACGCGTCAGTTTCTACGCAACCGTAAGCTCTGTGATTGGTCCGCTTGGTAGCACATGATTCCGACAAGATTCCGACTCTCTCGTCGGCCAAAATGCGGAAGCCATGACAGAAATGTCATTTACTTTTTCTGTAATTACTTATTAATAAAGATTAGAAAAGTTATGTTAACCATCGTATTATCATCGTATGTCATTTCAATGCATCATAGAACTTTTATTTACAACAAGCATAACAAAAGAAAATACGCTATTATGCCGCTTTGAGTAGAGCGCCCTATGGAAGCGTCAGGCACAACCTGGAGGCACCCTTTGCGGGTTAATAACTGTGGTTTACCGTGGGTTAGGATAACAATTCAAACGTGTCCGGATAGGGGAGAGGACAGGGAATCTGAAACCATTTGAATGGTGTCGATACGACACTCCTATCACGGTCGACAGAGCTAGGAGCGAATTCCCGGGTAGAACTTTTCTCTCCCCCCCGCTGTCAACGGGAGTTTCATCGAGCAGGACGCGGTTGTACAGGCAGCAGCGGGTGAACTCCCGGTTCATTGAGTTTGCGGTTCAAAGCATAACTTCTCGGGGTGTCAGCGCGGTGGTTAAGGGCTCAAAATGACCGTATACCGATGGTGAAGTTAGCAAAGCAGTCTTGTGTTTCTACCACCTTCATAGCCGGTGTTATTCACGGGCAAAGACGGTGCCCGGAGGCACCCTTTGCGGGTAAATAACTGTGGTTTACCGTAGGTTAGGATAACAATTCAAACGTGTCCGGATAGGGGAGAGGACAGGGAATCCGAAACCATTTGAATGGTGTCGATACGACACTCCTATCACGATCGACACAGCGCGGAGCGAAGTCCCGGGTAGAACTTGTCTCTCCCCCCGCTGTCAACGGGAGTCGTCAACCAGGAAGCGGTGCTGCGAGCAGCAGTGGGGGGGGGGGGGACCCGTCACTTACGGCCGAATATCTCCGCGTCACAATGGGTTAGAATTCCAAACTAAAATTCTCAATGACCAGAATAGCATGCTGAACACACTGAACTTTGAATGGAGTCATAGTCATGTACCGTTAACGAGATAGAATAAGAAAAGCATATTTTTCTATGCCGCTATGAGTACACCGACCAACGCGACGCGGTCCGCGTAGAACGTAGAACTATAAACCTGGAGACCCCTTACGTAGGCTACGGCGTAGACGTGCGTAAATTCGACGCAGAACTTTAAATCGGCCTTAACTCCTGGTCCAATACTCATGTCTTACCATTGGGGTACTCCTGGTTCGATTATTCATGCCTTCCCATTGAGAGAACTCTCATTAGATTACTCATGTCTTACCATTGAGGTACTCCTGAAGAAGATGTTATTGCAGATAGAGGAGAATAACTTCAGGCTCTCCTGAAGGCGGTTCTGAGAAGGGGAAAGAGGAAACAGCAGTTGAATATACCGCCTGTGACATCAGATAGAAACATTCATCTGTAGCTTTAATGAAATCACTTGGACGATCAAAAGAGAGCTTCATAGCATTTTTTCCCTAGTTACAGCTTTTGCAATACTATATAATTGTTTGGCAAAGTTCCCAACAGATACAGAATACTACTTATTAGTGGAGGTCCAAGCTGTGAAGAGGTTTAGTCTGTTCTGAATGTTGCATGAGTATCAACTGTTGATGTGATTGGTTGATCTCACCATGGAGGGGTCCTCCACCAGGGTCATGTCGTAGCCGCTGAGTGACACCACAAACAGCACTGCCCTAACGTCCTCAAAACAGCCAATCCACTTCCTCCTCTCGGTCCTCTGACCGCCCACATCATACATCCTACATGATAGGGGGGGAGAGATAGAGAGGGGGGGTAGAGTGATGGAGAAAGCAAAGAAAGTAAAGAATAATTGTATCCCTCTAACATTTACTTAGCCAGGGCCCTGTTCCTACAACGCTGATTAAATCCGATCAATGTGGCTCAAATTATTTGCTGCTTGGTTGCTATGCAACCAATCCTTCTGAACAAACCTGGTAGCGACCAAGTTTACAGGCTGGTTTAGGTAATACGTGCAACAAAAATGTCTCACAGGCGGAAACTACATCCCGAACGACAGTTCCGTCAAGTGTCTTTTAGGAAATATTAGTTCCCACTTTTAAGATATAGATAGATAGATAGTTTGATTGTGTAATAGATACATAATTTGATATTTTGAAAGTGTGATAGTTAGATAGATAGATAGATAGTTTGATTGTGTGATAGATAACTTGATATTTTGAAAGTGTGATAGATAGATAAATAAAGAAGTGTAAAAAAATAGGTATGTCTATCAACTTGCATTAACATGGCAAACAGGCAGCCAGCTAGAGGTCCGATGGTTGCCTGTTGGATACTTGATTTAATTGAATATGTATTTTTTTTACATTTAACCGAAGCCTTCATGCAAATCGATTTACAATATATATATATATATATATATATATATATATATATATATATATATATATATATATATATATATATATATATATCTTTCTAAGTGAATCATCTATCCATCAGTAATCATAAGAAAAAATAATCTATGCCAAATCCAGGGTCCAGTTAGAAGAACATCATTTACACATCATAAGAGTATGGTAATGAATACATTTCAATTATTTAATAAAACCTTCATTTGCGAGACTGCCTTGGGATAAATAAAGGTCACATCAAATAAAACATCATAAATACTACCGCATGCACATGACAACAGGAACAGAGCGAAGCGGACGGCCACAGACACACAACGACCACGCTGCTAGACACGTTGTTCAGGCCAGGGGTGTTTAGACACAGATGCTAACAGCAGCTAACACAGCAGATGGAGGTTTAACAGCAGCTAACACAGCAGATGGAGGTTAACAGTAGAGCTAAAAGTCCCTGGAGCATAGCAGGCTGACCACCTGTTGCTGTTTAGTGTGTGTGTGTGTGTGTGTGTGTGTATGTGTGTGTATGTGTGTGTGTGTGTGTGTGTGTGTGTGTGTGTGTGTGTGTGTGTATGTGACGACCCTGCAGCTGATCCATGGGCACCGGAGGAGGTGCGTCAGGCAGCAATGCGAATCATCAGTCCACCATTCATAGCAGGAAGAGTAATCCAGCTCAGGCCCGGGGCCATTGATAGAAGGAAAAACCTTCTCCTATCACCTTCTTCTAAAACCTAGTTGTTGTTGTTGTTTTTTTTACACTGGAGAAACAGAGAAACAGTACAAGGGGGCAATAGAAGTTCTTAGGGACACAGTAGAGGGGCAGAAGATGTCTCAGGAGGAGCAGTTAAGGTGTAACCTGAAGAGATGGGTCTTCAGTCTATGACGGAAGATGGGTAGTGACTGCCGTTCTGACAGCCGTGGGGAGCTCACTCCACCAGCGGGGAGCCAGTGTTGTGAAGAGACGTGATCGGGCAGCACGACTGCTGTGTAGAGGTGGTGGGGGGAGTCGGCCAGCCGAGGTGGAGGAGCGGAGTGAGCAGGCTGGAGTTTGGGGGGTTACCATTTCCTTCAGGTAGGCAGGGGCTGTCCCTTTAGCTGCCTGGTATGCAAGCGCCAGGGTCTTGAATCTGATGCGAGCTGCTATCGGGAGCCAGTGCAGGGTGCGAAGGAGAGGGGTGACATTAGAGTATTTGGGGAGGTTGAATACCAGCCGGGCAGCAGCATTCTGGATGAGCTGCAGAGGTCTAATGGCGGAGGCGGGGAGCCCAGCCAGGAGTACTTTGCAGTAATCCAGGCGGGAGATGACCAGTGCCTGGGTCAAGAGTTGCGCTGCCTCTCTGGTGAGGAATGGTCGTATCCTTCTGATGTTGTAGAGGAAGAATCTGCAGGAGCGAGCCGTTGCTGCAATGTTCTCCGCACAGGATAGTCGGTTGTCCAGGATCACTCCAAGGTTCTTGGCTGTCAGGGAGGGGGTTACAGTAGAGTTCTCCACTGTGATAGAGAAGTCTTGGAGAGGGCAGACTTTCCCGGGGATGAAGAGGAGCTCGGTCTTGTTAAGATTGAGCTTGAGATGGTGGTCAGCCATCCATGTTGAAATGCCAGCGAGACATACAGAGATACGAGTTGCCACGTGTAGATCAGACGGGGGGAAGGACAGGAAGACTTGAGTGTCGTCTGCGTAGCTGTGGTAGGAGAGCCCATGTGAGGAGTGTGTGTGTGTGTGTGTGTGTTTGTGTGAAACTATGGTGGTATGATTGTTTCTATAGTACATGTGCATGGGTCTGTGTGTAAGTGCGAGTTTGTGTATGTGTACTGTGTCACATATTGGGGGAATGTGTGTGAACACGGGCCCTGTTCTGAGCCCTGGTCAACAGAAATACAACTGTTTATCTGTGTTGCCTCCCTGACACCAGATCAGCATGGAGGGTCATGTACGCACGGCTGACGAGTGGAAATTGAAACCTGCCAGAGGACATGTCAATCAAAGTTAATCACGCCAACAAAGAGTTACACCAGACAACCTTTTATTGACAGGAAATGTATCCCAACACACACACACACACACACACACACACACACACACACACACACACACACACACACACACACACAAATACCCCACTCAACAGGGTGAACCAGATGGGGTTGGGGGGGGACGCTATCCTCTCTTTCAATTTCCCCAAAGATCATCTGGACACCTCCCCATACTCCACATGGCATGGCTGAGAGCTTAGAAAGGTCAGCTCTCAGAAAGAGGAAAAGAAAGCTTTCTTACTCTCCATTTCACCTTCTCTAAACTAGAGATTTCATCATTTCCACTTCAGTCTCCATCTATTTAATGTTGTGCTTCGAACACATATGACAGTTAGAGAGGAAGGGAGTTACAATCATATCAGATTTGGCCTTTTTTTGTTGTTCCATTGCAAACAAAATAAATAAACATGTGGATACCAAAGCATTTGTAATTGCAATACTTGTCTGGGAGAAGTGATGTATTATCTGACAGAAGTACAACATAGTCCAATATTTTTGGCCATGTCTGTGTGAGTGGGTGAGAGTGAAAAGGAGCGAGAGAGAGAGAAAGAGAGACAGAGAGAGAGGTTGTTGCAATTTATTTTCTCAAACGGACAACTCTCTTTCAATCTAAGGGGTAAATTGACACAGACACACTTAAATACGAAAGAGAATGATTGAAAAACAAATAAAAGATGATATCGATTCCAAAGACAAAAAAGGTCTGTCCTTATTTCTCTGGGTTTTTGATTGACTTAAAAAAAAAAAAAAAAAAAAAAAAAAAATCCGGGGCTGTTCAGAAAACATTCAGGGCTCAAGCCCCCAGTGTCTGGGGACGACGCCCAGGGGTCAGAGGTCAACAGCAAGTTGATGCAAACCCAGCTGGGCCGTGACGTCTGGGGTGAAGGCACGTAGAGGGATGGGACAGTTAACACAGGGTTAATGGAGGGAGGCCATCTGAGCACTTCATTACATTAGGTTAATGAAGGGGACGGATAATGAGACGCAACCTGGGGGGACCGTGGTGGAGGGGGAGAGGAGAGGGGTGTGTGGATCTGTGTTACTCTCTCTCTCTCTCTCTCTCTCTCTCTCTCTCTCTCATCTCCACATTGATTATATCTAGATCAAAGGAGAGTTAAAGGTGCTGTATGGAGCTTTTTCCCTCACATAACCGTGAATCATTACTTACTACGTTATTAATGGGGGGTACCACAGATTGTGTTTGAGCGGGCACAGCAGATTAGGCTTTTGTTTATTCTGTTAAGGCCAAACATGTTCAATAGATCATTTAATTGTGAATTTTGAATGCAACAACTGGTTTACATCTGTATCATCATCATTTTTTCATCATATTCTACGCTAAAACCTCTTCCATACTAAAACTGTTGTCAACCCTGTTACTGAGGTGTCAGCCCTGTTACTTGTATAATATTCTAATATAAAGACAAATGTAAAATCAACTCATGTTATATGTTAAGTAAAAGAGACCAGTAATCCACTCAAATAAATTGGGGTATTATTATTTTTTTAAATTATTATTATTTTGTATTGTTCATAACTCTCTTAAAACAGAAGATGCTTTGAAAGTGTCAATTGGAAATGAGCATATTAATTCATGGAAAAAAGTAAACTCCTCAATATTCTAACATTACAAACATACTTACTGTAACAGGGGGGGATTTTATCTTTAATAGTATATCGGGGCCTCATTTATAAAAAAAGTACTTGAACGTCATCTTTGACTTGCACGTAAGCAAAAAATGTTAAACGGACGTAAGCATTATTTATAAAACGGGCTGCGCTTGTTTAAAATTGTGTGCGTCTGTCGTTCTATAAATACCAAATATACTTGAAATTAAACGCAGGTGAATGAGCTTTGTATTTACGCCCTGTCATAGCGGGGTGCGGAAACCAGTGACCACTCGGTGAGCTTCCCGTCTTTGAAAACGAGTCTATAGATCTACTTTAATCATTGCATGCATTAAATTGGAATCAGAACTGGACCGGGACGGGCGCGTGGGACTGCCATGTACCATATACTGTATATATGCCATATCATACTTCCGTTTTATATTGAAAAATATTATGATAAATACATGTGGGACATTGAAGGATTTTCTGTATGCCCATCCAGATCCATTGTATATGTCAAAATGTTGATATGGACCCATATGATGGTAAATAACTGTATAACAGGGCTTATAATGCTAAAATACAGAGGAATCCTCGGGAATCACAATGAATCTTGCCTTTATCAAGCCTCAATTTAGAATGATTACACCCTACAATAGCCTAATGGCATATAAAGGAAGACTGAAATACAATAATCAGTTCCCTTTAAATCTTGAATTTGACTCATTTTCTCGGCTGTGTTGTTCGAGTGCGGCTCACATGCCTGTAATAACTCTGCATAACCAGTAGGTAATGTGCGTACCAGGGTTTCCGTTAACCGGTAATTCCCGGACTTTGTCCGGTAAAAGTTGTTGAAGTCCGGTAATTGAAAACTCGTCGGACATAAATGTCCGGTGAAAATAATTCCCTCTAAGCACAATTTGAATACAATTCGCTAAAGTTCACATTCTGATTCCTTCTATTTTAAAAAAGACGAATATATAGGCTATGTATTTATTTTATTATGATATGATTTGACACCGGCATGATGATGACTCCTAATGTGTAGGCTGCCTATGCGAAACAGCGGTTGTTTCCGGTGTGCGCTATAACTCGTGCACAATCGAGTCGAGGCAGAGAGGAGGATAGCGATGTTTCTCTCTGTGATAGTGTGATTATGCAAGCCTTTTCTGAAAGGGATGAGAACCCGATTGTTTCAGCTTCTCCCAGGGAGAAAGTGGTAGAGTTACCATCCTCCCCGAGTCCTACCATACCATCCGCTGACAGCCTATCTCTGCCTGTAACCGGCGAGCGATTGCGTGTCGCTCAAGTAGCTGATCAGTCATTAAACAAATGTTTTTACATGCAGCTAGTGAGGAATCTGAAATAGGGGGCAACGTAGTTTATTTCCTTAACGATGGGATATTAATGCGTAATGGTCTCCTCCTAATGCAAATGGTTGTGAGTGGAATACTGTAAAACAAGTGGTTGTGCCTGTGGGTTATAGACAACAGGTGTTATCTGTAGCACATGAGAGCCAGTGGTCAGGACATTTAGGTATAACTAAAACTTATCAGCTGATATTGAAACATTTCTTTTGGCCCGGACTGAAGGCGGATGTTGCCAAGCACTGCCGCTGTTGCCATACTTGTCAGATGGCGGGTAAGCCTAATCAATCCATTCCACCCGCACCATTGCATCCCATTCCTGCTATAGGGGAGCCATTTGAACGTGTAATAATTGATTGTGTTGGACCTTTGCCTAGGACTAAAAGTGGAAGTCAGTATTTGCTTACTATTATGTGCGCTGCTACTCGTTTTCCCGAAGCTGTTCCGTTGCGTAACATATCAGCCAGCTCAGTGGTGAAAGCTTTAACAACGTTTTTTTCCACATTCGGTCTTCCTCTTGTTATACAATCTGACCAGGGCACTAACTTTCAGTCTAAGCTTTTCAAACAAGCCCTAAGAACGTTAGGGGTACGATGTCACGCCAGAAGCCTACATGCTTGCACTGTTCAATAAAATGTTATACATCTAGACATTGTGGTATTTCTTTATATACGTATCCCAGCCTGCCTATTGTTTCTCAATAAACAGTTATGTTCTCCTCATTGACATACTCCCGAGTCCGATTAAGTATGATTTGACAGGCAGCTAAACGAAATGCCTTCCCAACCAGCGAGACCTGGTTATAGAAATGACGTTGTTTTATTGATAAAAAAAAGGGTAAAACTGGAAAGAGAAAATAGAAAACTCACATTAATCCCAAACAATTTAACAAACTTCAGTTAACGTAATGTGGAGTCTGTTCATTGATCGATGCTGTCTGTTCAGTTCCCAGTGAGGCGCCCGTTCAGCGCTGGACATAATGGCATAGCGCGCATGCGAATCATGTTATATTATTATATATTATATAGCTCGCATCTAATCGTATCGGATGAGAAATAGACATTAAATGGCATATATAGGCCGCTACACAACAGTAATCACCGCGACAAACAGCTATATTAGATTTTTTTTTTTTTTTTTATATTTTAATATGATGACCGGAATATATCACGTTTGTCCGGTAAATCGAAATCTTCCCGGACACGATGTCCGGCGGCAATTTTTTCTAACGGAAACCCTGGTGCGTACGTCAAGTCAATACCTGACGTAGAGCTGCGATCGTTTCCACGGTCAAATTGACTCAGGTTGACATTTTATAAATCACTACTTTGACGTTTTCTACGTATGACACGGGTAAAATCAAATTTGATCCAAAGTACTTTCTAAATAAATGAGGCCCCTGATTTTTTCTAAATATGGATTTAAAACCTTTTCAAACAGTAATTGATATGTCAGTAACAGGGTTGACAAACACACACATTGATTATGTGAATATACTGTATATATATTTGAAGTTAGCCTGAGAGGTAAGGATCGACTTCATCTAAAAAGGGGCTTAACACTGCGAGCGCGACGTTTTTTTCACCTACTTTTAGCGCGACGAGGTGTCGAATCACACGACCACTCTTCACAATGGGGGAGTGTGAACTGACGCACAAAGATCGCTGGATGGCGATGTCACACAAGAAGAGACAAGAGACAAGCTCACTACCTCTAAAAATGCATGAAGTTCAGCTGAAAACGAACTATGGAACAAATTAAATTATATATATGGAGAGGAGATTGTGACTGCGGGAGCTTTACTAACGAATGAAAGTTGATTATCATTAAAAAAGAATAGTAATAAATATTGCAATATTGTGTTATCATAATTATGAGCTTCACAGTGATAAAGTCTGTTAATTTGTCGTGAAATTCGCCGGTAACATCAGCCTGTCAGCCCCTGCAACTGCTCACAGGGGTTGTTATATGTGATTATATGTAATGGCTGAATATGTTCATTCTTTTTATTTTGATTCATTATATAATTGTATTTGGTATAATGACAAATAAACTAGAAACTTGAATGATCTCACAGGAGCGTGTACCTGCACGGTAAAGTGGAAAGGAGATTGATCGGGACTGCGGGAGTTTTCATTAGGCTACTAACGAATGATGGTTGATTATTAGTAATAAATATTGCAATATTGTGTTATTATAATTATGAGCTCCACAGAGATGCACAAGCCTGTCGTGTGTATTTGTCGGCCCCGGCGACTGCTGTAAGCTTAGTAAGCGGGAGAGCGGTGTTTGAAACCCGCTTGGCTGCCCCCAACTCTCTCTCTCCTGCCTGGGTGGTGTGTATTTACGAGGTGGTCACCACAACACACGCACACTTTATTTGTCAAATACACGCTCTTGCGTGTTTCCATTCATGATGATGTGTTTCTGTAAATTCATATATATGTGTCAGCTTAGTGTATTTGGAGTTACCTGGGTCAAAACAGAAATACGTCAAATCAGTCTTCAAACTATTTCTGACCTAAAAGTCAGATTTTCGTTTTTTTTAGCTAACATTCAACTTGAAGCTTTGAAGTACCCACTCGTTATTTTTCCGAACAGTTTTACGTTCATTAAATAAGTATAATCTATCAACAAAATAGGCTTGTTTCTCATGCTTTTTCCGACGCGCTTGGGGGGTGGCTGAAATAACGTATGTATGCTTTCACTTGGGTGTGATTGGCTGTAAAGCTTGATCAAGGGGGAGGGACACAAAGGGCGCCGTCTTTCAATGTTTTCATTGAGAATGTATTTCGAGTTTGTACATCGATGAAGACTGCTTAGCTCAATGAATTGTTCAGTAATGACTGAAGGCACAAAGAAAGTCCCCAAGAAACGAAACTTTACTAGGACAACATACGGATTTCACGGGATCAACATACCACAACACTTTCTGCTTTTGGGTAAGTAGCCTACTGTGAGAGACAATTATTATATGTAATAAGCTACATTTAAGATTCAAACTCCATCATCTTAAATTGAATATCTACAGCAAGCTATAGAAAATGATTTCCTGTTGTCACACAATGAAACCAGTTTCTCTACTTGAAGCTTGACATTGGCTAGACAACAGACACATTTAAATGATTACAATGACCTGATTGCTCTCTTTCACTTCTGACCTGCATCTGAATGAACTAAGCCACCTATAACAGTTTTGGACCTTTTGTGTTCCCCAGACCCAGTACTCTAGGACCAGACTAAACCAGTTATAGCCTTTGTGTGCTTTTTCCACCTTTGTGTGTCTAGGAGAAAGTGGGGGCCGATTCCCCCTTAACCTTCATCCCCCATCATCTTCATCCATGTACAAACCCACACCCCTTGCTCATGATTGGTCTAAACCTCACCCTAGGGCGGACTCCTTACCTAGGGGTACCTGAATACATAAATACTGAGACGTAATGAATGAGCTGGACTTTTATGAGGAACTTTGAATCGTTCAGATGCGTCTGACGAACCTGTAAACTTCCTCCTTCTGCAGAAGAATATTAAATATCTTTTCTTATACATCTTGAAACGAAACAGGCTGCCATTATTGAATAATTTGCTCTTACACCTACACTCCTTTGTTTGTTTGTGTTGGGTTAGCCGCGTTAGCTAGCTAACATTAGCTAGTATGTTCTGTGTCGTCGTATTGCCCTTTTAAAGACTTTCTAATACAATCGCATAGCACATGCTGTTCTTATAAGTTGTGTTGTTGCTACTGTGTACAGTTAGTTAACTGTTTTTCTTTTGTTACTTGGGTTGGGCTAGCCGGACAGCAAAATACATTATCAATTTCCTATGCGCAGAGAAGCGGGGAAATCTGATATGAAGCTTGAGTCAGCTGAAAACGAACTATGGAACAAATTAAATGATATACAGTATATGGAGAGGAGATTGATTGAGACTGCGGGAGCTTTGCTAATGAATGAAAGTCGATTATCATTATTAAAAAAGAATAGTAATAAATATTGCAATATTGTGTTATCATAGTTATGAGCTTCAAAGTGATAAAGTCTGTTTATTTGTCGTGAAATTCGCCGGTAACGTCAGCCTGTCAGCCCCTGCAACTGCTCAGAGGGGTTGTTATATGTGATTATATGGAATGGCTGAATATGTTCATTCTTTTTATTTTGATTACATTATATAATTGTATTTGGTATAATGACAAATAAACTTGAAACTTGAATGATCTCACAGGAGCGCGTACCTGCACGGTAAAGTGGAGAGGAGATTGATCGGGACTGCGGGAGTTTTCATTAGGCTACTAACAATGATGGTTGATTATTATAATATAAAAAATAATAGTAATAAATATTGCAATATTGTGTTATTATAATTATGAGCTTCACAGAGATGCACAAGCCTGTCGTGTTTATTTGTTGTGAACTTCACGCCGGCCGTAACATCAGCCTGTCAGCCCCGCGACTGCTGTAAGCTTAATAAGCGGGAGAGCCGTGTTTGAAACCCGCTTGGCTGCCCCCAACTCTCTCTCTCCTGCCTGGGTGGTGTGTATTTATGAGGTGGTCACCACAACACACGCACACTTTATTTGTCAAATACACGCTCTTGCGTGTTTCCATTCATGATGATGTGTTTCTGTAAATTCATATATACATCCTATTGCATTATTTGAAAATTTACAGCGCTGTAAATAGTGTCATTCAATGCACAACGCACGTCATTTCACACGACTGATCAACTTTCTGTGGCAGCAAAATACATTATCAATTTCCTATGCGCAGAGAAGCGGGGAAATCTGATATGAAGCTTGAGTCAGCTGAACATTAGCTAGTATGTTCTGTGTCGTCGTATTGCCTTTTTAAAGACTTTCTAAAACAATCGCATAGCACATGCTGTTCTTATACGTTGTGTTGTTGCTACTGTGTACAGTTAGTTAACTGTTTTTCTTTTGTTACTTGGGTTGGGCTAGCCGGACAGCAAAATACATTATCAATTTCCTATGCGCAGAGAAGCAGGGAAATCTGATATGAAGCTTGAGTCAGCTGAAAAAGAACTATGGAACAAATTAAATGATATACTGTATATGGAGAGGAGATTGATTGAGACTGCGGGAGCTTTACTAATGAATGAAAGTTGATTATCATTATTAAAAAATAATAGTAACACATATTGTGTCATCATAGTTTCACAGTGATAAAGTCTGTTTATTTGTCGTGAAATTCGCCTGTAACGTCAGCCTGTCAGCCCCTGCAACTGCTCACAGGGGTTGTTATATGTGATTATATGGAATGGCTGGCCGTAACATCAGCCTATCAGCCCCGGTGACTGCTGTAAGCTTGTACGCTTTGAAACCCGCTTGGCTCCCCCATGAATTGGCATTCAGGTGTGGGGGGATGGTTTGAAGGGCTGGATGAATTGGCATCCTTTGTTTGTTGGTCGGAAACGATCAAAAAGCGATCATTGAGAATAAGATGACCCTCCCCCATGCATCAACCATTACACAAAGTGATAGTAACTCACTTTAGAAACTAGTTCTTAGCCTACACGTTTATTTGTCAAATACATGCTCTGCGTGTTTCTATCTGTGATGATTCATAAATAATCTGTTGGTCAAAGATAAACTGATAAATGAAAGGGAGCAACAGAGGAATCTAGGGCCTTCCGGCATTTGGAAAAGTAGTACAAATATCCATCTGACATATACAAATACTTCAAATGTCAAATGTACATTTTGTGATACAAACACAGCTGTTTTGCATCGCGCATAGCCCACAGCTGTATTTGGAACACGAGTTGCCTCGCTGGAATGAGACAGGCGCGCGAGACTGATCACACACGTCCCGCTCAGGTTCTATAGATCGCGCAGCAGCAGCGAAATACATTATCAATATCGTATTATCAATTATCAATATACTGGTGGCCTGAGGTGGTCCAGTGGTCTAGCACCGTGGTCGTGCACACGTCGGCCCTTCTTCTCCTTACTTTCCTGTCTGTCTTCACTATATCAGTCCAATAAAATGAAAACTATGAGTGGGACTGCCCCACTCAGAAAAAACATTATACAACAACATTATATACAAAAAATACAATACAATATTATAAATATCCGTTCGTTATTATTACATAATCAAATGTAGCCCGCAGCGCAGAGCGCATATGTGACAGGGCATGGTTAAAAAGTCCGCAAGTAGGGCAAAAATCTTTTTTCTGTTTTTTCCAGATTATGAAAGGGTAGATTGTAAGCTTTAAAATGATATGTCATATATTGAAATCTGAAACAAGTTGAAGAAGTCATGGATATTTGAATGTTGATACCCCCTGAACCACTGTACTGAGATATCCAGCCTCAAAGTCTTCAGAGACGTTTTTCACAGAGGTAATGGGTGGGAACAATAGCTGGTTAACTCCACCCTAATCACTCCCTCAAGACAACCACACCCTCAAGACAACCACTTCCCCATTACACTACCTGTCATTACCTACCTGTCATCTGTCAGTGGGGTTGTCAGCTAACCAAAATTGCAGGGCTGACACGTTTAAATAGCTAAATAATAATAATAATAATAATAATAATAATAATAATTCAAGATTCATGATTTTTTATTGCCATGTGTGCCAAAAGTTTATTACATCCCATTACAAGTACAAGAGAGTAAAATTCATGGAAATGGAAAACATTTGGCAAGATACAATTGAGCAATACAATAATATAATGGTAAAAAAATAATAATGTTGTCCGTGTGCACATGCATTTATCATTATAGTCCATAAAGCATCTAGTGCAGGGGTGGGCAATTATTTTTCCCAGGGGGCCAAATGAGCAACTGAAAATATTTTGGAGGGCCGGGCCAAAATTCCGAACTCAATTATGCATAATATACATTTTATTTCTATATAAAAAGCAGTAAATGGCATTGTTTTGACCGCTGGTAAGAGTGTATGTTATTATTTGGCAATTAAAAGGTGAGGTTAGCTTTCAAAAATATCATTTATTCAAATAGAATTTCAACACTGCAGGTAAAGGGAGAGGAAAACAGCTGCATTTCATCCACAACCTTTTTGACATCTTGAAAACGCCTTGAAAATTCATCATGCAGTGCTCCTAACATGGATGAGTACCTGTGCCGGTGATCAGCTGATGGTTTGACTTCTTTCAGGGTTTTCATGTGTTCGAGATTGTTGCTGCCTAGTTGCCTTGAAATGAATTGCAACTTTGTCATGAAGGCTTTCACATGGCTATGCATTTCATGAACAAAAAGGCCCTTGCCCTGCAGTTGTGTGTTCAGTTCATTCATCATTGCAGTCACATCAACAGCAAATGATAAATCTGCCATCCAGTCCTTATCAGACAGCTCTGGGATGGTTTTGCCTTTCATCTCACAAAACTCCTTTATCTCTGATTTCAGAACCCAAAACCTTTTTAGCACTTTGCCCAGGCTGAGCCATCTGACAGCTGTGTGGTACCTGACATCACCATGTTCGCTCTCTTGCTCCTCCAATAGTGAAACAAACTGCCTGTGATTTAATGCTCGCGCTCTGATGAAATTAACTGTTGTAGTAACAACATCAACCACATGGCTAAGTTTTAGCACTGACTTGCACAACGCTTGCTGATGAATATTACAATGTATAAACACCCATTTCTGCTCTGCGTTGAGTTCACTCACTTTATCTTGCATTCTTTTCAAAAGCCCAACATTTTTCCCTGTCAAATTCGGACATCCATCCGTAGTGACACCTGCCAGTCTGTCCCATTCGAGTCCCAGTTTGTCCATGCATGCGTTTACCTCGGTGAACAGATCACTCCCCGTTGTGGTTCCTTTCATTGGCCGGATTGCTGCCAGCTCCTCCGTAAGCTTGAAGTCGCACGTTTTATACTAATATAAAAATTAGTAGTCCATATTTGTTTGAAAGTTCTGCGTTCGGCATCCACTTTCCTCTTTTTGGCATAAGCCGACATTTTCGCATTTTTCAGGGGTGACAAGGAAGGTAGACAGTTCAGGGGTGACACGGAAGGTAGACAGTTCAGGGGTGACACGGAAGGAAGACAGGTTGTCAATCACATGCATTTCACGTGCACGATTGCGTGCACTGTGAGAATAAATTGGCTTCAAAATAAAAACTATGCGGTTTTAGTCCACCCATGAGATAATTTTTTTTTTTTTAAATGTATTTTTTAATTATCATGTAATCTTTCGCGGGCGGTCAGAATCATCTGGTGGGACGTATTTGGCCCGCGGGCCGTACAATGCCCAGGTCTGGAAAATATACTTCCTTACGTCCCTGCATAAATGAACGTGACGTAAAATGGAATTGATAACAGTTCTCTAAAACATACAATGTCAATGTAAGACAGAGAGACGTGTTATGTCCTCTGTGACAACGGCATGGGAACATGGGAACATATGTAGGCTAACAGACGGGTCACAGAACCATGACGACCATCTCTGCTGCCATAAGTGGGTCAGTAACAAATAGTGCGGGAAGGTGTGGAGTGCGAGTAGGTGTGGAGTGGGGGAAGGTGTGGAGTGGGGAGGGTTGAGCAAATTTGTCAGAAAATGTAGGTTGATGTCACAGACATGTTCTGCTGTCCTATATACAGCGGGGGAAATAAGTATTTGGGTAAGTCATTGGGTCATCCCACCAGCAGGTGCTGCTAGACTATCGTTACATTATATACACAATACCCATGGAAGATTCATTTGTACAGAGTGTAGTGTATGGGACATGTTCCTTCCCAGCTTCCAGAAACAAACACAAAAAGACAACAAAAACTCTCATAACACTGTTATGCTGTAATCGTATTATGTTATATATTATAGTATGTTTCTATTAGGGATGCACCGAAGGTTGCAAAAAAAGGAAATTCGGTATTCGTCCGAATGTATGAAAAGACTGAATGTTTACCGCTGAATAGTAGCAGGGTTATACAGGTGAATAGTAGCAGGGTTATACAGGTGAATAGTAGCAGGGTTATACAGGTGAATAGTAGCAGGGTTATACAGGTGAATAGTAGCAGGGTTATACAGGTGAATAGTAGCAGGGTTATACAGGTGAATAGTAGCAGGGTTATACAGGTGAATAGTAGCAGGGTTATACAGGTGAATAGTAGCAGGGTTATACAGGTGAATAGTAGCAGGGTTATACAGGTGAATAGTAGCAGGGTTATACAGGTGAATAGTAGCAGGGTTTTACAGGTGAATAGTAGCAGGGTTATACAGGTGATTAGTAGCAGGGTTTTACAGGTGAATAGTAGCAGGGTTATACAGGTGAATAGTAGCAGAGTTATACAGGTGAATAGTAGCAGGGTTATACAGGTGAATAGTAGCAGGGTTATACAGGTGAATAGTAGCAGGGTTATACAGGTGAATAGTAGCAGGGTTATACAGGTGAATAGTAGCAGGGTTATACAGGTGAATAGTAGCAGGGTTATACAGGTGAATAGTAGCAGGGTTATACAGGTGAATAGTAGCAGGGTTATACAGGTGAATAGTAGCAGGGTTATACAGGTGAATAGTAGCAGGTTTATACAGGTGAATAGTAGCAGGGTTTTACAGGTGAATAGTAGCAGGGTTATACAGGTGAATAGTAGCAGGGTTATACAGGTGAATAGTAGCAGGGTTATACAGGTGAATAGTAGCACGGTTATACAGGTGAATAGTAGCAGGGTTTCAGGGTTTTTCCTGCATAGAGAATTATGAGGCCGCCGTCTCCGTCATATTTCTTGCCGCCTCCAGCTCTTGACAAAACTCTGGTATTTTCTGGCATTTCTAACTGCAATTGCAACTGCTGGGGCAGCCTCCTGATACTAAAGAAGCGCCATTAAAAAGCTCCATTGCATTGATTTTCCTTTTTATTTGTATTAATTCGCATAATCAGTTGACTGTCACAGTCAGAAAGACACAACTGTAGGTTTTTCCCATTCAACCAAAACATTGCCCAAGCACACACTACGTTTCAGGACGAAAGCAACCGTGATCCTAGATCCTATACCTTGTGTTGTCAAAATCTGAGGTCATTTGCGTCTGTTTATGCTAAGCTCCATGCCGACCCTCAAGGAAGTACTATCACTCTGGAGGACACGGAGCCACTTGGTTCTCATGAGCTAAAACAATTAGCGATTAACCTGACTAATTAAGGGCTCGAGAGGGAGAGGTCTGTTGGGTTCTTCAGGCAACACCTGGGATCTCTGTGAGCGTCACAACTTGGTGCAACGTCAACTCAGGCATGGCGTGTTCAGTGATGTTCAGTGATTGAAATGCCCTCGGGTGCAGGGTTACAATAAGAGGACATTGGGGATACTACAGCGAGAGGACAGAGAGGCCACAATAAACCATATCCAACAGCAATATGGTAATCCATCGGTCAGAGACATATTGACAGTCTCCTCTTTTGTGTGACAACATTTATATGCTAAGCAGAGGTGCTTTATGAAAAGCCCTCACACACGAAGCGATACCGAATTCAATTTGTTATTGTAATTCATATGAAAGCCCGTTTAGAGGAGCTATAAGAGAGACACTGTGTTTACGCTATCACTTTCTAATCTGGTTTAGAAAAGCACAAATAAAGTTATTATTACATTGGAGGAAGAGGTTTTTAAGAGAAAAAGAGATGACTTTTCGAGACTGATTGAAAGACGACTGGATCAGCATTTACAGAAAGAAAGGGATGAGAAGAGAGAGGAGGCTGTCAGGCACACACACACTTTAACATGCTCTTTTAAACCCACTTGTGTACAAAATAATTCCCTCTCGCATGCCAAAGGTATATAAAAAGAAAAAAGTATACGCACACATACTTACTGTATACAGCACACACACACACACACACACACCACTCGCTTTGGAACCAAGGCCTTCGAACAGAGCCACAAGGGGTAGTGGTTTGAATGTTCCCCTATGAAATGGGACAACCCTTCAAGACCCTGACACGGCATCAATAGTATCTTAGAAAAGCATGGACGCTCGCGATTCATTCACAACGTAAGTTTCATCCTATCAATCGATCAATCTAAAAAAACTAAAAAAACAATGCTTCATTATCAGGCCAGTTCATGACAGAATAGCAGTGCTCTGTAGGCTAGCAACCCTGCTCCTACCCTGCCAGTCTGATATTAGAGGAGTGGTAACAACCCTGCTCCTACCCTGCCAGTCTGATATTAGAGGAGTAACAACCCTGCTCCTTCCCTGCCAGTCTGATATTAGAGGAGAGGTAACAACCCTGCTCCTACCCTGCCAGTCTGATATTAGAGGAGCGGTAACAACCCTGCTCCTACCCTGCCAGTCTGATATTAGAGGAGAGGTAACAACCCTGCTCCTACCCTGCCAGTCTGATATTAGAGGAGAGGTAACAACTAGGGTTGGGTATCGTTTGGGTTTTATCCGGTACCGGTACCTAACCGATACTTTAAAAACGGTACCGGTACCGAAACGGTACTTAATTCAGTACTTTTGATTTGTAAAAATGACATATATACAGTATATATATAATAATAACACGGTCGACAACATTAAACAGCTTTTCACTTTTTTATTGCTGAGGCACAACATATATTAGTTAAATATACACTCAAATAAAAATAAATAAAAAGAAAACTCCCACCTCAGCAATTCTTTTGCAAAAAGATCAGCATATTTGCCTTCTCTGGCAAAATACGACACCTCTCTTGACTTTGTTATTGTCATTTTGACTTTTGTTTTGTTTTGACATAATTGTCTAATGGCACAGATTTATAAACATAAAGTAAACAAATATTGTTTTCACGTCACTTTACCTGAAACAGGGAGATTCCACAGTGGAAAAGGAATGCAGTCCCTTGACCACAAACCTGGTAACAGCCCTGTGAATTTCCTCCACCTTGTCTTTGGTCAAAGTTCCCTTCTACCCTTAAATGTATCCTGTGCGTTGCCAGGTGTTTCATCAAGTTAGATGTGTTCCCTGCTTTACACGCGAATGATTTTAAGCATTTTGAGCACTTCGCATTGTTTTCGTCGAGTCGGGTGAAATGCAGCCACACTTTAGAACGCTTCATTAGGGCCTTCGGCATTCTTGGTGACCTCGTAGCTAGGCTAGCTAGCGAAATTCGATAATATGATGATGATAATATAATAATAATAATAATAATAATAATAATAATAATAATAATACAATTCAGATAATATAATAATTTAGTATATATGCTTTCACTCACTCTTCTTAACTCGTAACACAACTGCTCAGCTCACTACCACGACACGCACTGAGTGGACATTTAACAGGCGATGTCACGTCACGAGTCACCAGTTGACTGTTGCATGACACCGGACACCAGGGGGCGAGATAGAAAAGTACCGAAATGAGGTACCGAAATCTCCTTTGCAATTCGGTACGGTAAATACCGAATGTAAAGTAACCGGTATATACCGGTACCGATTTTCGGTCCCCAACCCTAGTAACAACCCTGCCAGTCTTTAGTTAAATATTGTGCGTCATATGCCATCAAAGGGGGGGAAATGCGACATGGGAATATGTGAAAATGTGTGACTATCATGCACAAATCAGGCTTAAAACATGTAACGTTAGATAGATAACGTTAGTAGACATGGAGAGCAGTTTTTTTTTTTATGGCGGTCCGAAATCGGATGTGACAGGAACGCTGTCCACGGCAGCTGCCTGATATAACCTCAGTAATATTACATAACAACAACTGCTCGGATTGGATTGCGGGTTGTTTTGGTTTAATAAGTGCCACGTCATATACCATCAACAGGGGAAATGCGACATGGAAATAGGTCAATCGTGCACAAATCAGCCTAACGTTAGATAGATAACTTAACATTAAATATGTCTACCATCATCCGCTGTCAAACGCCACAGGTAAGAATTTATTTCGAAATAAACAGGACTGTACATCTTGTTCTGGAGCGGAAATGTGAATCGCGCTCCGATGACATGGTGTATTTCTATGGGAAGGCTGTGGTGATGACATGGTGTATTTCTATGGGAAGGCTGTGGTGATGACATGGTGTATTTCTATATGGGAAGGCTGTGGTGATGACATGGTGTATTTCTATATGGGAAGGCTGTGGTGATGACATGGTGTATTTCTATGGGAAGGCTGTGGTGATGACATGGTGTATTTCTATATGGGAAAGCTGTGGTGATGACATGGTGTATTTCTATGGGAAGGCTGCTCCATTGGACTGACCGGGACGCCGGGGCGTGCATACAATCAGCTAATCAGATGACTGCTCCGGTGTCTTGCTTTGGGTAGTCTAATGGAAGTGCCCAGGTAATAGTTTTGCTATTATATTGTCCTCTACTGTTGAGCACCAAAACCCTCGGATCTTAAACTTGACTGAAGCGCGCTTGGAACGGTGTGCTTCTATGTTGGGACTTGTAAGCATCAGCATAATAGCGATTTTTTTGTTATGCTTGTTATAAAGAAAAGGTCTTTAATGCATTGAAATGACATTATACGATGGTTATCATAATTTTTAAAATCTTTATTAACAAATAAAAAGCAATTACATTTCTGGTTGTCTTCTGAATTGCCTAGAGCGAAATCAGATTTCTGTGTAGATGATTCGCAAGGCATCCTGGGAGGTAGTGCCATGGCTTCAAACGTAGTCTGGTCATGTAAAATCTCCAAACGGAGCCGTGAATAGCCCTACGGCTCAGCCCTACCCTAAATGAAAACCAGAATTGGGACACCCCTACCCTACACGTGAGCGCGCAAAACTGAGCCGTAGGTTTGAAAACGGAGCCGTAGGGGTGAATTGGGATTGGGCCTAAGACTAAGACTAAGACTAAGACTAAGACTAAGACTAAGACTAAGACTAAGACTAAGACTAAGACTAGGCTGTTTGAGAGAAGCTTTGAATCAAAGCAAGCTGGCCGTTGAACATGCTGTTAGAAGTACAGCAGACCAACATGCAGCACTATAGCAGGTGTCAAAGCTGTGTGCTGAAAAACCTTGTTAGTGCATCTGTGACGTTATGGGTGGTAGTGCTCATCTAGTGGGGCAGCTCGCGGGGCGGCCGGTATAGCCGGCGTCTAATGATGGCAAGGTCAGCAAATTGGTGGTTCGAACCCCGGCTAGCCACATGTTGAGGTGTCCTTGGGCAAGACACGGAACCCCAAATCGTTCCCAATGAACAGGCCGGCGCCTTGCATGGTAGCTTACCACCATTGGTGTGTGAATGGGTGTATGAATGAGAGGCCATTGTAAAGTGCTTTGGAATAAGGCGCTATATAAGTCAGTCCATTTACCATTTAGAATTTATTTTGCGGCATTTCTCACTTAAAACTGTTTTGGTCATAATTAAGAATATAAGACGCACTATGACAGCATTGAAATGTTAACTTTCATCTGTAAAATGAACAGCTTTTCATACATGAGACAGCAGAAACCAGCAAAATAGCAGGGAATAAGCACAAGATAAAACAGCGGAAAATTGCCATGAGATTGACACTCTATAATACCATAGTAACACATATCCATTGAGACAACAGTACAATTTCAGGTTATAGCAGGATTGAGATAGGCAACCAAGGTGCATTTGCAGATTTGGCATTTCTAATGCTTAAGTGTTGTATTGAAGTTATTGGATATCTACAAAAGGCATGTGCTTTTATTTATAACTTAAGAAAGATGTTTGTCACTTGATTTTCATTCACACATTGTGACTTTGTTTGCAAATTGTGACACACTTTGTGACGTTATTCCGATTATTTAGCTATATTTACAAATAACTAGGGATTTATTAAAACAATGGTTTACAAATACAAATCAAGAGGTGTTTGTGTGTGGATAGTCATTATTTGTGCTTTGTGTTTTTTTGTTTACGGATCATGGTACATGACTGGTACATGGTGTGAGTTGAACTCTATTTATTTATAATAATATCAGCAGCAATCTATCTCCAATTACCTTCTTTCTCCTCAGACTTGCATGCGCCCAATCTTAACTAGGTGGAAAGGAGCACCACAGTCCTGCCTTCACAGGGTGAGATGCAGACCAATGTGTCTGTGTTTGGAACCACACCTGAGTCACTAACCTTGCCTGAGCCCTGAAAAAAGGGCTTATTTTGCTAAGTCTCACAAGTCTCACAAGACTTATAAAAAAATAAGCCTGGATTTGTCTTTAGCGACGTTGATGGAATACCCCTCCGAGGTACGGAATGCAGGAGACTCAAACGTAGATCACAATGTTGTGCTTTAAGATTATTTTGCCCATCATGTTGTAGTCGTTATCTATGGAACCTGTAACACTTTGGAGATAAGGCAAGTGCCAGAATTTAGGAATTGAGTGAGACAATCTTGACAGGTTAGGTGGTCTGAAATCATATTTCTGTATTCCGATACCTGCCTAAATGCTGATATGACACACTGTCACCTGACTGTCGGATTATGACTCATTGATGGGCTCCTACTGTGTGTGTGTGTGTGTGTGTGCGTGTTGATAAGGCTGGTTGGTGTATTGATGTATTGAGTTGTTGCCCCTGTCACAGGCCAATCAGATTGAAGGTTCTGTAATCCGCAGCCAAACGGCTGTGTGGCGCGAGACGCCTGCGGTCTCAGAATGTTGAGATGAAAAGCTAGACCTCTACGTCACACTTTCTTCAGTTCCAAGTTGAGATCCAACGAGGCTCTGGGCTACACCTCAGCAAGCCAGTGTCTGCCTGAAGATGGTCATTTTATAATCACGCCCTTGTGATGGGAAACCCTGTCTGACTTGCAAAGCCCAAACGTTGCCCTGGGACCGACTAGGCCGTCCTCTTGGTGAAACGGTACAGTACCCGTCAAACGTTTGGACACCCTTTCTGTATATGTTCTGGCTTTGTGTGCAAGACATCCAAAAACAGACACCCAAAAACATGTGCGTGTGGTGTGTGTGCAGTGGAGCTATGACCCCGTCCAAAAAGCTGTTGGAACACTTCTGTAACTCAACAGCTAATCCATTATCCACACTACCATACAGAACCTATAGGGGAGGCTGGTGGAGGTAGAAATCGGAGGACAGGCTCATCGCAATGGATGGAACGGAATGGAATAAGGGGTGGTATGAAACACGTGCAATGGTTTAATAACATTCCTTATTCCTCATTACAATGAGCGTCTGTCCTCCGCCTCCTACCTGCGCTAGCATGCACTGACAGAGAACTACTTAGAAAAGCGATGTATTGACCGTCCGTTATGGAAGATATGCTAGTGTGAACACAGTGGCCCAGCAGGAGGTTCAACCTCCAGTGTTCTTTACCTGAAGATGAGGTGGTCGACCTGGAACTGGGTCTCTATCACTCCTGTGGTCCTCAGCCTCACCCTCAACACATCAGTCTCTGTCGGGACGTAATCACCAGAGATGATCCTCCCCATGTTCTCAAAGAAACTACTCAGAGATGGGTGGGGTGGGGGTGGGGGGGGGGGAGTAAAAGAGAGAAGAGTTACGTCATTGGATACACAAATACACTACATGGCCAAAAAGTATGTGGACACTGGAACATCACACCAATGTGTTTTGTCAAACATCTCATTCCAAAACCATGGGCATTCAAATGGAGTTGGTCCCCCCCCACCGTCCACACGGAACCGCGTTCTGGGAGCCTGAATGCGATATTTTTTAAAACCGGGTCCCAGAGTGAACAAATCAGAGGACGCCACCCTTGCATTTCCGTCTTTCCAAGCCATACGCATCTTTCCTGAACCGATGACGCCATAGCCACACCTCTCCCTAAACCCGCATGCACTAACCCAGCCAACAACAATTGTTCTTCTTTGTGTGATTGTTCATCGCACGAGTTTAGCGTATGCTCCATTCTTCTTCTCTGTTTTTGGTGTAATTTGTGGCAGCGTTACAGCTTTTTCAGTGGTTTCGTTTGGACGCACATATTTCTTGAGACGACTTTGTGTTTACTGAAAACTTTTTTTAAATTAAAAAGAAAAAGATTGGTTCTGTCTCCGTGTGGATGTGGCCTAACTACGATGTGCATGTACGTAGCGGCGGCCCTGACCTTAACACCCGCATAATTACGGGTTGCTGACTGTGTTCTCCACACTGTCTGGAAATGTACCTAGCTGACTTGGATTAAAAAAAAAATCTTGCAGATCTACACGGTTGAGGACCTATTTTGAGATTTAAAAAACTGCAAATTTGCACCCCTGCATTATGGACCACGCTTTGTGCACATGAAAGGGCCTTCCCCGAACTGTTGCCACAAAGTTGGAAGCATACAATTCTCTAGAATGTCATTGTATGTTGTAGCAATAAATTAACCTTCAGTGGAATTAAAGGGGCCTAGCCCAAATCAGCCCAGTTTTATATCTCCAGAGTCCAATGGCGGTGAGCTTTACACCACTCCAGACACCGCTTGGAATTGCGCATGGTGATAGGCTTGACCATGGTGATAGGCTTGACCATGGACACGCGTTTCATGAAGCTCCTGACACACAGATCTGACGTTGACGCAGTTTGGAGATCGGTAGTGACTGTTGCAACCAAGAACAGGCAATGTTTACGCTTACTTTCCCTTAAGGGAAAGGTGGCATCCGATGACAGCGGCATGTTGAAAGTCACAGAGCTCTTCAGTACGACCCATCTGACTGACAATATCTGAGATTGTATGGCTGTAAGTTTGTCTATGGAGATTGCATGGCTGTAAGCTTGTCTATGGAGTTTGCATGGCTGTAAGCTTGTCTATGAAGATTGCATGGCTGTAAGCTTGTCTATGGAGATTGCATGGCTGTAAGCTTGTCTATGGAGATTGCATGGCTGTCAGCTTGCTTTTATGCACCTGTTAGTGAGGACTGTGGCTGAAATAGTCAAACCCACTAATCAGAAGGGGTGTCCACATACTTTTGTCTATGTGGTGTATGTCTATGTGGTCTATGTCTATGTGGTGTATGTCTATGTGGTGTATGTCTATGTGGTCTATGTCTATGTGGTGTATGTCTATGTGGTGTATGTCTATGTGGTGTATGTCTATGTGGTCTATGTCTATGTGGTGTATGTCTATGTGGTGTCTGTCTATGTGGTGTATGTCTATGTGGTGTATGTCTATGTGGTCTATGTCTATGTGGTGTCTGTCTATGTGGTGTATGTCTATGTGGTCTATGTCTATGTGGTGTATGTCTATGTGGTCTATGTCTATGTGGTGTGTCTATGTGGTGTCTGTCTATGTGGTGTATGTCTATGTGGTGTGTCTATGTGGTGTCTGTCTATGTGGTCTATGTCTATGTGGTGTCTGTCTATGTGGTGTATGTCTATGTGGTCTATGTCTATGTGGTGTATGTCTATGTGGTCTATGTCTATGTGGTGTGTCTATGTGGTGTCTGTCTATGTGGTGTGTGTCTATGTGGTGTGTCTATGTGGTGTCTGTCTATGTGGTCTATGTCTATGTGGTGTGTCTATGTGGTGTGTCTATGTGGTGTATGTCTATGTGGTGTATGTCTATGTGGTGTATGTCAACTTCGTGTTGATGTGTGTGTGCGTGTTGATGTGTGTGTGCGTGTTGATGTGTGTGTGCATGTACATGTTTCACATGTGCAGTGTAGTATGATGACTCTCCCAGCTGTTTAAGGCAGACCTGTGTGGTGGGTGCAGTGATAAGACTACTCCCCAGGGGGCGCTGCCTGCCACACATCCACATAGTGAATATTCATACTGCTGGATTAGTGTGGTAGCTTTGCATAATAACACTGAGGCAATGTTTTATTCAACAACAGGATAATGTGGACACACAGACAGAAACACACACACACACACACACACAAACACACACACACACACACCCTGTGGCCATCTCAGACACCATATACTAACGTCCTACCTAACGTCTGTCCCACATCAGCTGACCTCTCCTAGCATAGTGGAATGCAGTGTGTGTGTGTGGGGGATTAGAGACAGCAGTGTATTTTATTTGTGTGTGTGTGTGTGTGTGGTCATGCATGCGTGTGTGTGCAAAGACAGGTGTCTTTTCCAGCTCGTAGTGTTTGGTGTGTTTGGTGTGTTTGGTGCTGCACAGTAGGAACCAGATGATCTGTCAGGGTTAGGATCAGAGGACACCTACACCAGGGGAGGACACCTACACCAGGGGAGGTCATCTACACCAGGGGAGGTCATCTACACCAGGGGAGGTCATCTACACCAGGGGAGGTCAGGGGAGGTCAGGGGAGGTCACCTACACCAGGGGAGGTCACCTACACCAGGGGAGGACACCTACACCAGGGGAGGTCAGGGGAGGTCACCTACACCAGGGGAGGTCAGGGGAGGTCACCTACACCAGGGGAGGTCAGGGGAGGTCACCTACACCAGGGGAGGTCAGGGGAGGTCACCTACACCAGGGGAGGTCAGGGGAGGTCACCTACACCAGGGGAGGTCAGGGGAGGTCACCTACACCAGGGGAGGTCAGGGGAGGTCACCTACACCAGGGGAGGTCAGGGGAGGACACCTACACCAGGGGAGGTCAGGGGAGGACACCTACACCAGGGGAGGTCAGGGGAGGTCACCTACACCAGGGGAGGTCAGGGGAGGTCACCTACACCAGGGGAGGTCAGGGGAGGTCACCTACACCAGGGGAGGTCAGGGGAGGTCACCTACACCAGGGGAGGTCAGGGGAGGACACCTACACCAGGGGAGGTCAGGGGAGGTCACCTACACCAGGGGAGGTCAGGGGAGGTCACCTACACCAGGGGAGGTCAGGGGAGGTCACCTACACCAGGGGAGGTCAGGGGAGGTCACCTACACCAGGGGAGGTCAGGGGAGGTCACCTACACCAGGGGAGGTCAGGGGAGGACACCTACACCAGGGGAGGTCACCTACACCAGGGGAGGACACCTACACCAGGGGAGGTCAGGGGAGGTCACCTACACCAGGGGAGGTCAGGGGAGGACACCTACACCAGGGGAGGTCACCTACACCAGGGGAGGACACCTACACCAGGGGAGGTCAGGGGAGGACACCTACACCAGGGGAGGTCAGGGGAGGTCAGGGGAGGACACCTACACCAGGGGAGGTCACCTACACCAGGGGAGGACACCTACACCAGGGGAGGTCAGGGGAGGACACCTACACCAGGGGAGGTCAGGGGAGGTCACCTACACCAGGGGAGGTCAGGGGAGGTCACCTACACCAGGGGAGGTCAGGGGAGGTCACCTACACCAGGGGAGGTCAGGGGAGGTCACCTACACCAGGGGAGGTCACCTACACCAGGGGAGGTCACCTACACCAGGGGAGGTCACCTACACCAGGGGAGGTCAGGGGAGGACACCTACACCAGGGGAGGTCAGGGGAGGTCACCTACACCAGGGGAGGTCACCTACACCAGGGGAGGACACCTACACCAGGGGAGGTCAGGGGAGGACACCTACACCAGGGGAGGTCAGGGGAGGTCACCTACACCAGGGGAGGTCAGGGGAGGACACCTACACCAGGGGAGGTCAGGGGAGGTCACCTACACCAGGGGAGGTCAGGGGAGGTCACCTACACCAGGGGAGGTCACCTACACCAGGGGAGGTCACCTACACCAGGGGAGGTCAGGGGAGGACACCTACACCAGGGGAGGTCAGGGGAGGTCACCTACACCAGGGGAGGTCAGGGGAGGTCACCTACACCAGGGGAGGTCAGGGGAGGTCACCTACACCAGGGGAGGTCACCTACACCAGGGGAGGTCACCTACACCAGGGGAGGTCAGGGGAGGTCACCTACACCAGGGGAGGTCACCTACACCAGGGGAGGTCAGGGGAGGACACCTACACCAGGGGAGGTCAGGGGAGGTCACCTACACCAGGGGAGGTCAGGGGAGGACACCTACACCAGGGGAGGTCACCTACACCAGGGGAGGTCAGGGGAGGTCACCTACACCCAGTGTTGGGCACGTTACTTTTAAAAAGTAATTAGTTATAGTTACTAGTTACTTATCCCAAAAAGTAACTGAGTTAGTAACTGAATTACTTCATTATAAAAGTAACTAGTTACTAGGGAAAGTAACTATTGCGTTACTTTTTACCGCGGTGCAGTGGGCTAGCCGTGGTGTCAGTCAGCCAAATGTGACAAGGAAAAGCTTACCCACTGCCAGATTAGAAGATAAATGTGCCATCTAGGGCAGAGGTTCCCAAACTTTTTTTAACCAAGGCACCCCTGAAGCTTTCCCCCTTCTCCAAGGCACCCCAACTCTACGAAGATTTTAAAAATGCCTCGGAGCTTAAACTAAAAACAATACACAATGAATTGGTTTGAAAATGTGTGTTTATATATAATACATAGGTATTGCCCAAATGAATTTTAACAAGATAATAAAAGTCATAAATGAACTGTAATGGATGGGCAAGAATGCATAGGTCAGTCAAACTATCGCTAAATTAAATAAAATTGTGGCCCTCAAGGATTGTACAATATGGGAGGAGACTCAGAGGGAATTCTTCACACAAATAAAATATCAAAGGCCTGTATAATCAATCAATGGAACAATGCTTTTTTGGGGGGCTTAAAATAATGCCTTAAAATGTAATTCTCATTTCAATGCTCATTCTGAGATTATTATTTCACATCTGAACCAAACGGGTAACTCACAACTATAATAATTTAACAATAATAATCATGACAGAATTGTAAAAATTTAGAGAAACAAAGCAAAGAAATATGTTGTGGGACACATGCGCCTGCTTTTGGGAGCAGAGTCTCTTTATGCGGGGAGAGATAGTGGACAGCGCGACACGCAGGTCCTGCTCCACTGACAGACGCGTGCGTGTCTTGTTCTTGACGAGAAGAAAAAGCCAGCTCGCACAAGTAGGAGGTTGGGAAGGGTAAAAGCACATTGATGGCGCTCTCTGAGAGAGATGGATATTCATGTCCCACAAGCAGCCAAAACCTATCCAAACCTAGCTCACCATGTTTGAGCTTCAGTGTGCGGTCCATAATGAGCTCTGCCAGTTCATCTGGAGCTTTGCTGCTCAAACTAGCGGCTGATGCTGATGAGAGGGGGTTGAACGGATCCCGGAGCCAGTCGAAGTCTTCGTTCATTGGAGGGAAATAGGACTCAAATCTCTCCTCCAGCATACGGAGGTGCGCAGCGATCAGATTCAAGAAAGACGCTGCCTTGTGTGCTGCGTCATTGGCCGTCAACGTAAACATTTCAATGTTTTTCTTGGCCACCCCGTCTTGCCACCGTCTCAATTTGGATCGGAATCCGTTCAGTTTGTCTGTCGCTGTCAGGATATTCTCAGATTTCCCTTGCATTTTTATGTTGAGGTCATTAAGGTGGCAAAAAATATCTGCCAGATAAGCAAGCTTAATCCACCACGATTCATCTTCCAATTGTTCTTTGTATGGCAAGTCGTGCTCACTGACAAAAGTGATCAGTTTCATCTCGGAGCTCATAGACACGGGATAACACCTTGCCCCGCGACAGCCAGCGGACCTCTGTGTGTAATAAGAGCCCCTCATGCTCGGACCCCATCTCATTGCACAATGTGCTGAACAGCCGTGACAATCAGCGGGCGTGATTTGACATAATTAACCATTTTCACCGCTTGGTCCAAGACTTCAGTGAGGAGTAGTTAGTTAGTAACTAGTAGGCCTAGTTAGTAAATTAATATCTTTCAAATCTGAGAAATATATATTTTATTTGCTTATGAACTCCATTGCACATGTAATAAACAAACGTTTATTAATGTATTATTATTATAATTTTATATTATACTTTTTTATTTTATTTTTTTACGAGCAGATTTGGCGGCACCCCCGGACAGGTGCTGCGGCACCCCAGGGTGCCGCGGCACCCACTTTGGGAACCTCTGATCTAGGGGACCAAAGTGTCCCTATCAGGAAGAAAATAATTTGGATTTGCAGGGAACTTTTCATATTTATTGCACTTCAACAGACCACAACTGGTATACAGTACATACTGTACTTCAAGTATTTTCTTCATTACAAAAGTAAACATTTAACAATATGAAGTGCTTTTAAATCTTTGTTGTGTAAATTAAATAAATCAAACTGTCACACAACTTCAACTGGTAGACAGACTGTAACTTCAAGTATTTTCAACACAACAAAAGTAAACAGTTAAACAATATGAAGTGCTTTTAAAGTAGTACTGAAATCCATCCATACACTCCTTCCTAACACTCATCCATCCATGCATGCATTCATTCATCCAGCCAACCCAGTCATCTAACCATCCTAGCCATTAAACCAGTGATTGTATCTTAAAAGCAGAAGCTTTTCAAACTTCTGGTCAGAGGGCCTGTTCCTCTTTGGAGTGAAGACGAGCTTCCCCAGGCTAAACAGTCTCTCTACGGGGGCGCTGGATGGAGTGGCTGCATTGTATTTGAGTGAAATTTTCTTTATCCGTGGAAATCCATTAAGAGTGTCCATCCCTTGTCCTCCTGATTTGAGATAATCCATAACTTCACTTTCAGCAGTAGCAGAGGGGTCATCCTCATCCTCAAAGGAAAAGAACTCCTCTATGGCTGAGTCAGTGAGTGTTGGTGTGCTGGTAGTACCTGTTTGCTGGTCTTCGTCTTGGACACTTTTCCGGCACTCTGCCAGCAGACTTGCCTTGGCCTTATCCTTCCTGTCCTGTGTCCGCAGCCAACGTAGTTTAAACCTGGGCAGAGTCACAGCAGCCAAGACAGCATTGTCGCTTTCCAGCACCTCTGCAAATCTTGTTTTGATTGCCTGAAATGATACATAATGCAAAGAGCATATTATACTGACTGTCTTACACACACACACACAAACAAACACACACACACACACACACACACACACTAATAGCATTACACATTAACCATATTTAAAAACTTTTCATAATGTATGGATGCATTTAATGTATTTAAAGATAAATACTAGTTCTTACCTTGACAACTGCCTCTGGGAGGTCAACAAGGATTTGCAGGCCACTCTTCAGTTCCAGGGTCTTGAACATCAGTGTCTCGAGCGTGGGTAGGAGTGTGCCATGGAAACAGTGGTCTTCTCCCTGAAGAATGTCTAAGGCCACTGTTAGTGGCTTCATTACACTACAGTACTCCCTGATGAACTGATGCTCTCGTTCAGTGATGGCTTTCAACCCGAACTTGGAGGAGATGGTGTTCACTGTTCAGCTCGACTATAGGGATCTCACAGATTCGAACAAGGGCATCATAGAACGAGTTCCATCTTGTAGTGCAAGGGACTAGCAGCTTCCTTGCGATGACATCTTCCACGGTCTCTGCGGCCACCGTTGAACGGCTAGCCTTGTTCCATAAGCCTGTGCATTTTGTCGTAGCACTTCTGTATATTGCTTTTGCTTCTGGTCTTGACAGTAGCCACTTGTCAACATCAGTGCATGAAACCAGGTTTAATGTGTGCGATGCACATCTCTGATGTGGCGGCAAAGTAATCACAGCATCATCACCAACACTGTTTTGCAAGACATCATTAATGTTCATAAAAGTCACCTCATCCTCATCCTCCCCAGAGTCATCCTCCTTGGCTGGCTGGTACATTTTGAAGGCCTTGACGAAATTAGAGCCATTATCCGTGACATTTGATGTTATTTTGTGGGATATGCCATAGGATGAGTGAATGTAGTCAAGTTCCGTTGCAATACTGTCGTGAGTATGACGGCCCTTGAATCGTCTGCATGCCAGGGCTGCTTTCCTTCGTTCCAGGCTATGTGGATGAATCCAATGCGCGGTCACGCCAAGATAGCTTTTATTATGTGCAGTCCAAATGTCTGCAGTTGTAGAGACATATTCTAACTCTTCAAATTTATTTTGGAGCTCGGCATTCATTTTGGCGTACTCGGCGTCTATATATTTAGAAAACGTCTTTCTGCATGGCGGACCGGCCCCTCCTCTCGCCGGTATTTTGGAAATTAGGGCTCTGAAGGAGTCAGAATCAACTGTTGATAACGGAAGCATGTTCTCAACAACATACCTGCCTATCATTCCGTTCAGTTCAGTCTGTGTCACAAGTTTTTGTGGAGCTGACGCAGAAAAATCCAGCTTTAGCTGCTTGGACGGCGTGGCTCCGTGTCCTTCTTTGTTAGCGAAGCTCACGTTTGCCACACCTGGCCTGCTATCATCATCAACGGTTTTAGCCACTAGTTTTGTAGAAGCGTGTGCCGTTGAGAGATGCTTCATCAGGTTAGAGTTGCTTACAACGGACGTGGACAAACGTTTAGCTCCGGGACATAAAGTACACATCACATGTACGTTTTTACATTTTACCTCAATGAAGTTGAAATAGTGCCTGTATTTCCACCGTGAAAACGCCACGTTCACCTCAGAACACTCGGGACTCGCCCTTGCTCTCTGATAGTTTGAGTGTGTGTGTGGTGCTGTGCGCGCGTGTGGTTTGTGTGTAGAAACATCCGCACAACACTGAACTATGGTTGGCTCTACCATAGCCAATCATGATCACTTAAGCGGTTGTCTCGCCCCTCCCCTCCCCAGCAATCAAAAACACCGTTGCAGCTGTGACTGAGGTCGGATGACAATGAGAAGCTTCAGTAAAGTAACTAGTAACGCGCCGCATTGAATTACCGGTAACGGTAACGGCGTTATAACGATGGAAACAGTAATCATTTAGATTACCCGTTACAGAAAAAGTAACGTCGTTAGTAACGCCGTTTATTCTAACGCCGTTATTCACATCACTGCCTACACCAGGGGAGGTCAGGGGAGGTCACCTACACCAGGGGAGGTCAGGGGAGGTCACCTACACCAGGGGAGGACACCTACACACAGTCCACAGAGGAGTAAAGACAGCTTCCTGTTTGGGGCAGGGTCTTACCCCTTTGAGTCCGCTGTCACCTAGTACTGACCACCTCTCTTCTCCTTCTCTCTCTCTCCAAGTCCCTCATCTCATTTCACTACCCTCTCACACACGGGCAACATATACAAAACATCAACTTACAGATATACAGTGCACTCCACAATTATTGTTAAAATGAGTAAAAAGGGTCATTAAAAAATGCACCTTTTGGTGAAGTAGCTGATATGATGCGTTTTTGTGTGACTATATGCCAATTTTGTGTGCCTATCAAATATTGCAATACTCATTGTTTAACCTCAAACATACTTTAAGTGTGCCCACTCTCAGTAGTAAACAACATTCTTAGGAGCAGGCATATCAAGCAGGCATATCAAGTAACAGTGAGACCAGTTTAACTCTAAGGACATAGGAGCCTTACCCAGTGGTCAGCAGGGTAGAACAGCATGGACACAGGATAGAGCCATGTATGGGAACTAAATTAGTGTTGTTCCGATACCATTTTTTGATCCCGATACCGATACCGATACCTGACCGTGCAGTACTTGTCGATACCGAGTACCGATCCGATACCACGGCGTTTGAAAAAACAAAACAAAAAAACATGTTTTTTGAGCCGCATACTCACCTCGATGTAAAATTATTGCTAACACTTAGTCTGGCACTGCTCAAAACCTTTGTAAAACAGGAAAAAATACCAACAGAGAGTGAATGCTATATAACTTTTTTTATTGTCTACCTGGTATGGTGACAAGAAAATCAACCCCTTATAAAACCTGAAATGTGGCTCTCACAGATGCCAATCAGTGCAATATCCATTTAAGATATAAAACAGTCGTAGTAGTAGTGCAACAGCAAGTGAACATTTACAAACAAAATAACTTTAAGATATAAAACAGTCGTAGTAGTAGTGCAACAGCAAGTAAACAATTACAAACAAAATAACTTTAAGATATAAAACAGTCGTAGTAGTAGTGCAACAGCAAGTGAACATTTACAAACAAAATAACTTTAAGATATAAAACAGTCGTAGTAGTAGTGCAACAGCAAGTAAACATTTACAAACAAAATAACTTTAAGATATAAAACCGTACAAGTAGTGCAACAGCAAGTAAACATTTACAAACAAAATAAGGCCCATTTGAGACTAACATAAGATGTAGGCCTACCTGAGGGAATAATAATATTTTAGAAGTGCAGCCTGAATTTGGTAAAATAAATAAAAGGATATTTTAAATGTTAGGAAATGTTATCACAATGTAAACAAACTCCACTTTAAAAAACAAAAACAAAAGAGCTGGAGCAAAATAAAGTGCACTGCACATTAGTGCAGACATGTCACATAGCAGCACTCAGTCCTCCAAATTAAAATCCTTAGGCTTCAAGTTCAAATACATAGGCAGGTTCTTCTTTAAGAAGATGAGCATTTCTACTCTCTCTCCTAGCAGCCTGTTCATCTTTTCATCCAGTATGTTGGAAGCTGTGCTGAACAGTCTCTCACTATCTACACTAGTAGAGGGAGCACAGAGAAACACTGCAGCAGTAGCAGCCAGGGTGGGGAACCGTTCCTTATTCTTTCCCCAGTACTCAAATGGGCTCTCTAAGCGGTGGATGGTTTTCTCAGCCAGATATGTCTCTATCTGTACCTGTGTAGCTGTGCTGCTGGCCCCGCCTTGTTCCTCATCATGCTCTTGCAGGATTTCCTCATACAGCCCCTTAAAGCAGCTCTTGCTGGTCCTGCTGCTTGTGTGGGGCTCTGCTTCCATCCGTGAGGCCTTGTTGGCTGGCTCTGCTGCCAGTGATCGAGACTCCTCAGTCTTCTCCACCTCTTGGATCAGTGCACTCTTTGCAAGCTTGCTGCTTTCCACACTTGTGAAGTATCTGCAGTAACATAGTAAACAAAATACACGTGTTGAATAAAGTAAATATTTACACTTAACGTTTATACTTAATCAGCACAATATTATACACACCTGTCTTTGTAACGCGGGTCCAAGAGGGTTGCAACAGCATACTGGGGCTCCTCCTCGACGGTCTGGAACCTTTTGTCGACAGCCGCTAGTAGGGTTGCTTTCATTGTTTTTATCCCGCTGTCCTCCTCGGTCTCTCGGGTCAACAGTCGCTTCAGTACCACCACCGTGGGGACGACTTCAGACGCGATGGTGCTAAAGCTGATTTGTTTCGTAATCTCCTCGAATGGAGCCAGGACGATGTTTACTTTTTCAAGTAAAGCCCACTGGTTAGTACTCAGGGTGGCTGGGAGGTCGTAGTCAGCCGCGTAGGCTGAGAGAGATCTCTTCTGCTCCAGCAGACTCTCTGTCATGTAGAAGGTGCTATTCCACCGGGTGGGCACATCTTGTTTCAGCCGTTTGATTGGCATTCCAAGTTCAGTCTGTACAGTTTGCAGACGTGAAGTGGCCAGTGGGGAATGCTTGAAGTGGCCGATGATCTTTCTCCCATTGGCCAGCGCGTCGCACACACTCCGCTGTGACAGTAGGCCTTCCTGCACCACTAGCTGGATCAAGTGGGCAAAGCATCCCATTCTCGAAAGTCCCTCATCGCCTTCTTCATGTTGCTGGCGTTATCACAGAGAATGGCGTGGACCTTCAATAATAAGTAATAATACATTATTAAGTAAATATAAACGACAAGTGAAAATAAAAACACAAGAGAAAATACAACATTTTAGAGTAAGACAAGAACAAAGAAGTAGGCTAATGTTACCTTGGACTTTGGGATGTTCCAGTTAAGCAGCATACTCTCAATTGCTTCTGCAATTGCTTCACCAGTGTGGGACCCCTTGAACTCGTTTGCATGCAGCACAACGCTTTCCCGGTTGTATGATTCGGAGTCCACCCAGTGAGCAGTTAAACTAAGCAGGGACAGTGGGGAGACGTCGCTGGTCCAAATATCCGTAGTGAAGCTGATGGCCTGCACCTTTCCTAGCTTATCTGAAACATGCTCAGTCACCTTCTTATTGAGGGCAGGGACGGCCGTCTCCGTGATGTATTTGCGACCTGGTATTTTGTATTTAGGTACAGCGTGAGCCATAAAAAGGCGCAATCCCACATTGTCAACAAAGGAGAGGGGCAGGTCACAGAGCACAATCATTTCAGACATTTTCTCAGTCATCTTTCTTGCCATTTCACTCGTCGCGTCCCACTGGTCCTTTTTATGGAATGAGCTACTCAGCGTTTGTTGTTTTGGTCCATCCGTTCTCTTGCTCGCTGTCGCAGCTGCAGTAGATGACAGAAACTCTTCGTGCTCTTTAATATGTTTTGCCTTTAAATGCTTAATTAAGTTGCTAGTATTGAAACTGCCAGCTTTAGTGCCACCCCTCGACACATTGAGACCGCAAATTGTGCATTTAGCCGTTGTACACACCGGACTATCCACCTTGAAATATCTCCAAACCGCCGACATGTTCTCCTCACTACACCTCTACAGCATGCGTGTTTGTTTTTCCGCGATAGTGAAAGTTTGGTATCGGGTGTTTGTGGGGAACATGGCGCGTTCTGGCCTGCAGAGGGAGCCAGACTGCCATTGGAGGGGAATAATGGGCTGATTACGGACAGGTGTCAGTGATCAGACTCGTTGTCCCACTGGTCTATTTAACCTGTGTGTGTTTGTTCCCTCGGGAGATGAGTAGGGCAGGAAGTACCTGCCGCGGAGAGACACTGTGAGACAGAGAGAGAGAGCGAGCCGCGGCGAGGACGCACGAGATCCCGAAAGGGGGTTAGGTGCGGGGAGCCGGGCGGACGGAGCGGGTCCCGAAAGGGAGGAGCAGCGGGGCGAGAGCGAGGGCTCTGCCAGGAGCGGGCGGACGGAGCGGGTCCCGAAAGGGAGGAGCAGCGGGGCGAGAGCGAGGGCTCTGCCGGGAGCGAACGAGTCCCGAGAGGGGGCGGGTCGCGGAGCGGGTCCCGAAAGGGAGAGACAGCGGGAGCGGGTCCCGAAAGGGAGAACAGCGGGTGCGGGTCCCGGAAGGGAGAAGCAGCGGGGGGGAAAAGACTCGCTCAGCACGTCAGTGACGGTGCTGAGCTGTGCTGGACTAAATAAAAGCATATTCTGCAACTGTTCCTCTGTGTCGACCTCCCTCTGTGCCTAGAGACTCTTACAGTGTTATTATTTGTTAGTACTCGCCGATACCGATAACAGCATTTTTGTGCGTATCGGTGGCCATGCCGATACTAGTATCGGTATCGGAACAACACTAGAACTAATGTCAGTATTGAACGTTACGAGGTAAAGCTATTCCCTCTCTGAGAACAAGTATATAAGCTGTAACAAACATCAGTACTTTGCTCGGCACCAGCCGTAGCCAAGCTCGGCATCCCTTATGTCGTAGCCATGCTTGAAGCTTGGACTTAACAGAGCATGCTGCCTTGGAAACATCTGTACATGTCACAGTTCCGCCTCCAGCTCCGCCCCCAGCTCCGCCCCCGGCTCATCAGCCATCTATCAGTGGCGCCAGGTGTGGCCGATTAAGACCGCGACTGGATCCTACTTAAGCCCTGCTCCTGCTTCCAGTCAACGCCAGATCGTAACCACTTGATGGTTGGTTCCTATGTTCGTTCCCTGTACTCGAGACATTATCCGATACCTTAGCCTAACCCTTTTCTCCCTGTTCCCCGCTAAAGGATTCCCTGCCTGCCGACCTCCTGCCTGTCTGACTACCCGCCTACCTGCCTGACCCCCTGCCTGTCTGAGTACCTGCCTACCTGCCTGACCTCCTGCCTGTCTGAGTACCTGCCTACCTGCCTGATCCCCTGCCTGTCTGACTACCCGCCTACCTGCCTGACCCCCTGCCTGTCTGAGTACCTGCCTACCTACCTGACCCCCTGCCGGTCTGAGTACCTGTCTACCTGCCAGAACCCCTACCTGCACTACCTACCCCCAGCCGGATTCCCCTAACCCCAAACCCTATAATAAATTACTGTTATTACCATACTACCTGTTCTCCGTTGTCTGCTTCTGGGTTCCGCCTTCTGATCGTGACAGTACGATCTGGCCATGTCGAACCCAGCAGACATCGAGACAGTCCGGCAGATGGTGAACAATAACTACACCGTGTTGGAGAAACACGACTCCCTCCTACAGGAGATAGTGGGGAGGCTCCGTGACATGAGCACCACTCTGACCGGGTTCCAGGACACGGGAGCAGCCGCCGCTGCTAATGCTACACCGACCACCCCCCAGCTCCTACCCGCTCCGGTGATCCGAGAGCCCCGGGTTCCCATGCCGGATCGTTACGACGGCAAACAGGGTTGCTGCCGTTCCTTCCTCCTACAGTGTGAGCTGGTGATGGAACAGCAGCCCACGTCCTTCTCCACCGACCGGGGTCGGGTATGCCTGGTGATCGGTCTCCTCCGTGGGGCCGCTCTGGAGTGGGCATCGGCGCTGTGGGAGAGAGGGGACCCGCTCACTGCTTCCTATACAGCGTTCTCCGGCGAGATGAGGAGAATTTTCTATCACCCGGTCCGAGGACAGGACGCTTCCAAGCGCCTCCTCGCCCTCCGTCAAGACTCCCGGAGTGTCGCTGATTATGCGATTAGTTTTCGCACCCTGGCAGCTGAGAGTGGGTGGAACGATGCAGCCCTTGTCGCGGCGTTCACCGGTGGACTCGCTGAGACCATCAAGGACGAGCTGGTTTCACATCCCGAGTCCTCCGACCTGGATGGATTAATCTCCCTGGCCATCAGAGTAGATAATCGGGTCTCAGAACGGAGACGTGAACGCGGAAGTCGTCTTCCCGTTAGCTTCGCCAGCCGGCGTGCTCCATCTATTCCCAACCCTAGTAGTCATTCTCGTCCCTTTCGGCCCAACATCACTCCTAGAGGGGAGACGTCCTCGGATCCCGAACCGATGCAGCTTGGCCGGATGCGCCTCAGCCAGGAGGAGCGCCGCCGGCGTTTTGAAAACAACAGTTGCCTGTACTGTGGGGAGCCCGGTCATTACCTCTCCACCTGTCCCACTCGGTCGTTAAACCAGCAGGCTCGTCAGGAGAGGGGAGGACCCTAACGAGCCGATCTGCTATCTCTGCCGCTCCCCGCACCCGGACCCAGCTCAACGCCACGATCTCCGTTAAGGGTCAGTCCACTGTGTTCCCTGCTCTCATTGACTCTGGTGCTGATGGCAATTTTATGGATGTGTCTCTGGTAGAGCAGTTAGGTCTCTCCACCAGCCCCCTAGATGCACCCCTAGAGGCCATCGCATTGGATGGCAGGCTCCTCGCCAAGGTTACGGATAGGACGGAGCCTGTGTCAATGTTACTGTCCGGCAACCACCAGGAGGAGGTGAGTTTTTTCATCACATGCACTCCCCATGCTCCCATTGTTCTGGGTCACCCCTGGCTGGCTAGACATAACCCTAATATCAACTGGGCCCATGCCAGGGTAGATAGTTGGAGTCTCGAGTGTCATGCCACCTGCCTTCGGTCCGCTGTGTCAACCTCTGTTTCCCCCCAGGCACCCAGACCAGAGGTCCCTGACCTGTCTGCTATTCCGCCGGAGTATCGGGACCTCCAACAGGTGTTTTGCAAACAGTTAGCCCTTTCCCTACCCCCTCATCGGCCCTATGATTGCGCCATTGAATTACTGCCCGGAGCACCCCTTCCTAGCAGCCGCCTGTACAGCATCTCCAAACCCGAACGGGAGGCCATGGAGAGTTACATCAAGGACTCCCTGGCTGCTGGCCTTATCCGTCCCTCCTCCTCACCCGTGGGCGCTGGGTTCTTTTTTGTTGCTAAGAAGGACAAGACCCTGCGTCCCTGCATTGATTACCGCAGTTTGAATAATATTACCATCAAGAACTCTTACCCTTTACCCCTCATGAACTCTGCTTTCGACTCTCTCCAGGGAGCCACGGTGTTCACGAAGCTCGACCTCCGCAACGCCTACCACCTGGTTCGGATACGAGAGGGGGATGAGTGGAAGACAGGGTTCAACACTCCCTTAGGCCATTTCGAGTACCTGGTGATGCCTTTTGGCCTCACTAATGCCCCTGCGGTGTTTCAGGCCTTAGTGAACGATGTCCTCAGGGACATGATAGGCCTGTTTGTCTTCGTTTACCTGGATGACATTTTGATTTTTTCTAGGGACCCAGTCACCCATGTCCAGCATGTCCATCGGGTACTCCAGCGTCTCCTCGAGAACCGGCTGTTTGTCAAAAGGGAGAAGTGCGAGTTCCATGTCCCGTCGGTATCTTTCCTGGGTTACATCGTCGCTAATGGTCAGGTGAGGATGGACCCCGCTAAGGTGAGAGCAGTCCTGGAGTGGCCCGTCCCTGGTAACCGTAAGCAGCTCCAGCGATTCTTAGGGTTTGCAAATTTTTATAGGCGGTTCATCCGCAACTATAGCAGTGTCGCGGTTCCACTCACTGCTCTCACCTCCACTTCCTGCCAGTTCCGATGGACCCCCGAGGCCGAGAAGGCTTTCCTTGACCTCAAGAACCGCTTCACCTCAGCACCCATCCTCGTTCAGCCGGATCCCTCCAGGCAGTTCGTGGTGGAGGCGGATGCCTCGGACACCGGGGTGGGGGCTGTCCTCTCCCAACGCGCTACGGACGGTAAGGTCCATCCCTGCGCCTTCCTGTCCCACCGTCTCTCTCCGGCGGAGAGAAACTATGACGTGGGTAACCGTGAGTTGTTGGCCGTGAAGCTGGCGTTAGAGGAATGGAGGCATTGGCTGGAGGGCTCGGAACAACCCTTCCTCGTGTGGACTGACCACCGAAACCTGGAGTACATCCGCACGGCTAAACGGCTCAATTCCCGCCAGGCCAGATGGGCGCTGTTTTTTGGCCGTTTTAATTTTTCCCTCACTTTTAGGCCGGGATCCAAGAACGTGAAGCCCGATGCCCTGTCCCGCCTTTACGACAAGGAGAGTGAGACCAGCTCAGTGCCAGACACCATCATGCCGGTCACCTGCGTGGTCGCGGCCGTCACCTGGGAAATTGAGGAGGCGGTCAGGACCGCTCAGCGGGCTCAGCCCGACCCGGGAAACGGCCCTCCTGGTCGCCTATTCGTCCCTGACACCGTGAGATCCCGGGTGCTACTATGGGCTCACGCCTCCACCCTCACCTGCCACCCTGGGGTGACGAGGACCCTGGCGTTCCTCCGCCGGCGCTTTTGGTGGCCAACCATGCCTGAGGACACCAAGGCCTTTGTGCTGGCCTGTTCTGTATGTGCCCGGAATAAATCGTCTAACCAACCCAGTTCGGGCCTACTGCGTCCTCTACCCATTCCCCGTCGCCCCTGGTCCCATGTGGCCCTGGATTTCGTTTCGGGTCTGCCCATGTCTGACGGCATGACTGTGATTTTGACTGTGGTCGACCGCTTTAGTAAATTCGCCCACTTTTTGCCCCTGCCCAAGCTTCCTTCCGCCAGGGAGACGGCGGATCTGTTGGTGAGAGAGGTGTTCCGGCCCCACGGCCTACCCACTGACGTGGTGTCTGATCGGGGACCACAGTTCACCTCGGCGGTCTGGAAGGCTTTCTGCTCCGGCCTCGGGGCATCCATCAGCCTGACCTCAGGGTTCCATCCCCAGACCAACGGTCAGGCGGAGAGGGCCAACCAGAAGCTGGAGTCCACCCTGCGCTGCTTGGTGTCTGCCAACCCTACTACCTGGGCAACCCAGTTACCGTGGGTGGAGTACGCCCACAACACCCTGGCTACCTCGGCCACAGGTATGTCACCCTTCCAGTGCCTTTACGGCTATCAGCCTCCCCTGTTCCCTTCCCAGGAGGAGGAGATCCTGGTCCCGTCCGTCCAGGCTCACCTCCGCCGCTGCCATAGGACCTGGCATCGGGCCCGTGCCACCCTTCTTCGGGCATCGGAGCGTTACCAACGACAGGCCAACCGTCGGCGCATCCCTGCTCCCAATTATGCCCCCGGGGACAAGGTATGGCTGTCCACTAAATACCTACCACTAAGGACTGAATCCAGGAAATTGTCCCAGAGGTTCATTGGTCCCTTCACCATTGAGCGGGTGATCAACCCCATGGTCATGCGTCTCAAGCTTCCCCGTACCCTCCGTGTCCATCCCTCCTTCCATGTTTCCCTCCTCAAACCTGTGTCCTCCAGTCCCCTGTCTCCTCCAGTTCCCGACCCCCCCCCCCCAGGATGATTGATGACCTCCCTGCCTACACCGTCCACCGCCTCTTGGATTCTCGTAGCCGTGGTCGAGGATTCCAGTACCTGGTGGACTGGGAGGGCTATGGTCCTGAGGAGAGGTGCTGGGTCCCTCGGCAACAGATCCTCGACCCTACGCTCGTTCAGGACTTCCACCGCCGACACCCCGGCAAGCCTGGCGGTCCGCCCAGAGGCGTCCATCGGAGGGGGGATACTGTCACAGTTCCGCCTCCAGCTCCGCCCCCAGCTCCGCCCCCGGCTCATCAGCCATCTATCAGTGGCGCCAGGTGTGGCCGATTAAGACCGCGACTGGATCCTACTTAAGCCCTGCTCCTGCTTCCAGTCAACGCCAGATCGTAACCACTTGATGGTTGGTTCCTATGTTCGTTCCCTGTACTCGAGACATTATCCGATACCTTAGCCTAACCCTTTTCTCCCTGTTCCCCGCTAAAGGATTCCCTGCCTGCCGACCTCCTGCCTGTCTGACTACCCGCCTACCTGCCTGACCCCCTGCCTGTCTGAGTACCTGCCTACCTGCCTGACCTCCTGCCTGTCTGAGTACCTGCCTACCTGCCTGATCCCCTGCCTGTCTGACTACCCGCCTACCTGCCTGACCCCCTGCCTGTCTGAGTACCTGCCTACCTACCTGACCCCCTGCCGGTCTGAGTACCTGTCTACCTGCCAGAACCCCTACCTGCACTACCTACCCCCAGCCGGATTCCCCTAACCCCAAACCCTATAATAAATTACTGTTATTACCATACTACCTGTTCTCCGTTGTCTGCTTCTGGGTTCCGCCTTCTGATCGTGACAGTACAAGAGAATGCAACCCAGATCTGCCTAATACATGATTACAATTCAACCTTCTCTCTGAGTCATCAATATATCATTTCCGGCCACCTGACCAAGAAAGATCTCCATATATCAGTAGCTTAATGTCACATATCTTATCTGTCATCAAGAAATTATTGTTTCTAACAAAACCACGTGTGATAACTGTGGCACTTATGGTTTTGTTAGAAATAATAATTTCTTGATGACAATTATTCTTTTATTTTATTTTATATAAATTTACTTCAATTAAAGGTTGGAAGATTTTTCAGTGTGACATTAAGCTAATTCACAAAAAGGTACAACCCTTTTTACTCATCTTTACCAATAATTGTGGAGGACACTGTATATTTGTTGTGTGTTGGTTTGGAAGTACAGTATACCCAAACTTCAGCCTGTTCACTCCGCTCCTCCACCTCTGCCTGGTCACGTCTCTTCACTACCCTGCCTCCCTGCTGGTGGAACCAGCTTCCACGGCTGTCAGGACAGCAGAATCACACCGTCGGAGACTGAAGACCTCCATCTCTTCAGGCTACACCTTAACACACACTCCCCCGTAACACATGGCAACACACAGAGAATACCATGGCCTAAAAGCTAAGTTACAACCCAGGATCTCTATCTGTGTGTGTGTGTGTGTGTGTGTGTGTGTGTGTGTGTGTATATTGGCTTTGCGTTGTGGAAGTGAACTGCCATGGAGGTGTTGTACATCACACTGCACAAAATGACAGAGAATGTTCACATGTCCTCATGTCTTACTCAAGTGATACATGAGTGGAACAGATGAAGGGGAGAGTGTGTGTGTGTGTGTGTGTGTGTGTGTGTGTGTGTGTGTGTGTGTGATCAGGTGAGTGTGTGTGTGTGTGTGTGATCAGGTGTGTGTGAGTGTGAGTGTGTGTGATCAGGTGAGTGTGTGTGTGTGTGTGTGTGATCAAGTGTGTGTGTGTGAGTGTGTGTGATCAGGTGAGTGTGTGTGTGTGTGTGTGTGTGTGATCAGGTGAGTGTGTGTGTGTGATCAGGTGAGTGTGTGTGTGTGATCAGGTGAGTGTGAGTGATCAGGTGTGTGTGTGTGTGTGTGTGTGTGTGTGTGTGTGTGTGTGTGAGTGTGTGAGTGTGTGAGTGTGAGTGACGGGGCTTAAAGTGGGAAAAAATCCTGTGCCTGAAACTTTTTCTTGGGGAGGGGGTCACAGTTTGAGATATTGGGAGAGCGGGTACAGAAGACAGCTTCTTGTCTCAATGTTTAAATGCATTAATACTATTTTATAGTCAATACAAAATATATGTCTCAATGTTAAAATGCATTAATACTTTAAATGAATGTGCAACAATACTATGTGCAATATGACAACCCTTGTGTACATAAGGTTCAGATATAGGAAAAGTTAGGATATTTATAGCATAGCATAGAGTACAGCAGTGTTTTATTGTATAGTATAGTAGTATAGTAGATAGTGTACATAGCCTTTATTTATGTAAACCAGCTCTTTTCCCTTTTTTATTTTACATTTGGCCCTCGTGTTTTTAGTCTTTTTCCAAGCACCAGGGGAGCCCCCCCTCCTAAATTTCGTTGTATGGTACCTGTACTGTATTAATGACAATAAAGACCATTCATTCATTCATTCATAATACTGTTTTATACTCAATACAAAATAAAATAATATATTTAGATGTCTTTAAAAGGCCAAACTGATTGCATCACTTATTAAGCCACTATCACTATAACAATACAGAATAAAATATATACATGTCTTTAAAAGAACAAACTGATTACTTATTAAGCCACTATCACTTATATTCTCCTTCTTGGCACCACGTCCCATAAGGCTTCCCGTCACTACTCAGGGTTTTTCCTGGCTCAAAATGAGGCGGAGGTGGTACCAGTGGTGTTTGACATCGGGGGGGACCCATGAAGCAGGGCTGTCTGGGGGTCCTTAAACGAGCATCAAAGACTTAATTTCTTGCATTCTGGTGAATTGATATGCACCAATTTGTGCCCTTTCTCCATCAATTTATGGTGGAAATTTCATTATATATGTAAAGGAAAAAACAATATTCAGGCACCAGATGACCATTCAAAATATAATGTAATATAATGCTCTCAGGCATTCTGTACTTATGTATTCTCCTTGAGCAGTCAACATCAACTATCAGCTGTTTCGCTAGCAAACACGAAAGCTAACTTATTTGTGAAACAGCGCCCCCGCCACCACGTCGGCGCAATGCCGCAATTGCAGTTAGAAATGACAGAAATCCACCTAGTGCAACGCTTGTAGAAAATACGACCGTCAGAGTTTTGTCGAGAGCTGGAGGCGGCTATGACGGAGGCGGCCGCCTCATAGTTCTCTATGCAGGAAAAACCCTGCTACTCTCCTCTATCCATGCCCAGCGCCATTTATTCCTTACTCCCCGTTCTAGTATAGCTGTGTCTTCGCCAGGTTTAAGAAACTTGGCTTCCATTTTAATAGACTCTTACTAAAGTTAGTGAGATAGCGGGCTGCTAAAAGCAAACGTCTCTACAAGCTAACATTACAGTCATTCAAACTTCTTAAGGCCCGCCGCACTACTCTGCCTCCGATTGGCTAGAAGTCGTTGGTTGGCTTGAGCAATGTGATACCATTGGTAGGCGGAACTCTCTTTGCTGAAGATGACTCTTTAAATTACGATGTAAACAAATAGCATGTGATTTTATTTAATTTTTTTGCTCAAAATTCCCCCGCGCCGGAAATCCGGCACCGTGCCGGAGAACTTTAAGCCCTGGAGTGAGTGTGGTAGGTCAGTGGGTACTTACTACAGCGCTGAGTCGTTGAGTTGGTACTGGTATCCCCTGGCGGCCGCCTCCTGCACCCCCTGGTCCAGCCACAGACAGCACAGGGCGTGGCCAACGAAGGGGAACAGCACCTGGGCCTCGTCAAAGCACCGCCCGCACGACAGCACAGAGTGGGCGTGCACCTGTCAGGCCAATAAACCAACGACTGCGTGAATGAACGGATGTTTGAGTGAGTGGGTGGGTGGGTGAGTGTGTGGGTGGGTGGGTGGGTGAGTGAGTGAGTGAGTGAGTGAGTGAGTGAGTGAGTGGGTGGGTGGGTGGGTGAGTGAGTGAGTGGGTGGGTGAGTGGGTGAGTGGGTGAGTGAGTGAGTGAGTGGGTGGGTGGGTGGGTGGGTGAATGAGTGGGTGGGTGGGTGGGTGGGTGAGTGGGTGAGTGGGTGGGTGGGTGAGTGGGTGAGTGAGTGAGTGGGTGGGTGGGTGAGTGGGTGGGTGGGTGGGTGAGTGGGTGAGTGAGTGAGTGAGTGAGTGGGTGGGTGAGTGAGTGAGTGGGTGGGTGGATGAGTGAGTGGGTAATATTTTCACTCACATAAAATACATTTATTCATTCACTGATTCACCCATTCCGTTCATTAACGCATTCACTTTTCACATGAGTGAATTAATGCTCATATGTTATCACAACGAAGGAAAGTAATCAATGAATTAAATCCCCCAAAAGCACTTATTTTATTTGGGAAAGGAAAGGAAATGTAATTGAGCCCCATGAATGTAAATTGTGCTGAGCAGGGAGGAGATTTCCCAGCAGACTCAGCTTGGTACCCTTTTCAGAAAGCTGTGTGAGAGACAAGGTGAGACCGACCTTCCCAGTGTTGAGTGTCTATTAAAGTCAGGGTTCCCAAACCTTTTGAAACATCAAATTCAAGCACCTTTCAAGGACTTTCAAGACTCAATTAGCTCAAATTCAAGGACCCAACACGGCATAGTTTGAGACAGCTCTAGATGAGAATTATGCCTAATATACAGTAGGCCTAATAGGAACTATCCGCTCACAGACAACTATTAAAAAGAGAGGCTTGAATGTGTGAACACTAGATGGTCTCTTGCCTTCTCTACCACAGCACAGCAAAACAATATATTGTGAAATATGTGTAAAGTAATACAGAGCAATACAGAGACATATTTACTAGTTGACGAGCTAAGTTTAAAAAAAAAAAAATATATATAGTATATATATTTATTTATTTTTAGAGAGAGAGAGGGTAATTCAAGCACTTTCAATGACCTGTCTATTTTATGTCTATTTTAAAAAACTAGATATTTTTTTCTCATATTCAGAAACTTTCAAGGATTTTAAGGACCCGTGGGAACCCTGTAAAGTAGCTGTCAATGAGTCAAGTGTAACAGCGTCTGCCAGTCCCACCTGCGCCAGGACCATACGTTTGGATCGCCATTACTACATTTGCATTTGACATTTTTTTTTTTTTGTGATCAAGATTTTTTATTGCTTTTATCAACACATAACAACGACAATACAGAACAAGAAAGGAAGGGAGGGAAAAAATATAAAGAAAACAAAAAAGAAAAGGGGTAGTGTAGCAGACAAGTCACAGCCAGATAGTAGAAATACAACACAATCCGGATTGGGGTAAGTGGAAAATCAAATCATAGAGCAGTCAAGTTAGTCAAGTTCAATGAATAAGCCTTCCATGCATCAACTGTACTGGGCCTTGCTTTGTTCAATCTGGCCGTTGTGCACTCAAGATTCACAATCCTCTGTAAAGAGTAAAACCAAAAAGTGTTCATACTGAAATCAGGTGTTATCCAATGTTGAAGAATAGTTTTTTTTGCAGAGGTGAAACCAGCAAATAGCATTTTCTTTTGTGTAATACTTAAATCGAAATCAGAGTCATCATTGAGCAAACATAAACATGGATTAGGAACATAGTCAATCTTAAATAACTTGGACATTACAGAATTGACATGGTTCCAAAAGTTGGCCACGACTGGACACTCCCAGAACATATGGAGAAATGAACCCGGTGTCGGGGTAGGGCAGAATTGACAGTAGTAGTTGGGTTGTAGTTTCATTAAGTATCTTCTATATGGTGTAGCATAGGCCCTGTGGATGACTTTAAAATGAATTAACTGATGAGCTAAATTTTTGGAGGTTGAATTGAGATTAGACCATATTGTGTCCCAGTTTGGGTGGAAATCCAATTCACCAAGCTCTCGGCTCCATAAAGCCTCAACCGCAAGTGGTTTTTTAATTGCGTCCATTAGATTGCGATATATTCTGGATACACAGCCACGAGAGGTTGGGGTATGTTCAATCCAGGCTATCATGGGGTGAGTTGGAAGTGGGGAGCGCCAAGGCACTCCATAGGCCTTGAGTGAGGACCTCAGCTGTAGATAGACAAAATATGATGACGCTGGAAGGACAAACTTAGTTTGGAGGTGCTGGAATGAAACTAGGCCATCATTGTCATACAGGTCTCTGAGAGTATTTACACCCCGAGAGCTCCATGTTTGCTGGTTGAATGGTCGGTTACCCGACATTAAGTTTTGGTTATTCCATAGAGGAGTGGAGGAACAGAATCGCAAGGAACCTCCCATGATTTTCTCAGACGCTTTCCACACCTTAAGGGCGTTATCTATAATGCAACCAAATCTATGACTGAGAGTCCTACGTCCAGTGCCTGAGAAAAGTAAGTCCTCTAATCTGACTGGACTGACCAGGCCTGCCTCTATTGACCTCCAAGGTACTTTTGAATTTGGATTCACCCAGGTGCGTAAGGCTTGAGTCTGGAAAGCTAAATAATACATCTTAAAATCTGGAATTGCCATCCCACCCGACAATTTGGGTTGTTGCAAAGTTGTAAGACGGATTCTCGAGCGTTTGCCAGCCCATATGAACCTTGAGACCAACGAATTAATATCATCAAAGTATTTGGGTGGTGGGGGTAATGGTAACATGGAAAACAGGAAGTTGATCCTTGGCAAAACATTCATCTTGATTATCGTAGCTCTGCCCTGAAGAGATATTTTGAGGCTATCCCATCTTTGAATGTCCGTTTTGATTTTGTTCAAGGTTACATCAAAGTTGTCTTTAATTATCCGTGGTATGGTTGGGTATATAGTGATGCCAAGGTAAGTAAATTTATCTTTCACTGGGATATGTCTAGGGAGACAGGAGGTTCTTGCTGAAGGACTAAGGGGCATTAGAATTGACTTCGTCCAGTTAATCTTATAGCCTGACAATCTACCGAAATCTTCAAACATTTCTAACACATGGGGGGCAGAAGTATCAATATTATCTAGAAATAATAGAATGTCATCAGCATATAATGAGATGTGGTGGCTATGATCTAGAATTGAAATGGGGGAAATGCAAGTACTCTGTCTGATGGCTTGGGCTAAGGGCTCAAGAGAGAGACAGAACAAGAATGGTGACAATGGGCAGCCCTGCCTCGCCGAGCGCTCCAGTTGGATTGGAGGGGAAATAACATTACCTGTGAGAACAGAAGCGGTTGGTGCATTATACAAAGTCTTAATCATAGCAATGAAATTAACCCCAAAGCCAAGATGGTCTAAAACAGCCCACATGTAGTTCCATTCAAGCCGATCGAAAGCCTTCTCAGCGTCAAGCGAGAATACTGCACAGGGGCTGGGAGAGCTATCGGTTAAATTGATGATATGAAGCAGTCTGCGCATATTGTCAGATGCAAGGCGTCCCTTCATGAACCCTGTCTGGTCTTCACTGATCAAGGCGTCTGTTACAGCCTCCAATCGTATAGCCAAAACCTTAGCATACAGTTTCTGGTCACACGAGATCAGGGAGATAGGCCTGTAGCTAGAGCACTCCAACGAGTCTCTCCCCTTTTTTAACAAAAGAGAGATAAGGGCAACTTTTTGATCTCTGTGAAAATCACCTCTAGATATAGCATCATTAAAGGAGTCCATAATAAGAGGACCTATCAACTCCCAAAGTACTAAATACAGTTCTGGTGGAAGACCATCTAAGCCCGGCGATTTTCCTTTCTGTAGAGATTGAAGGGCATTGTGTAGCTCCTTTAAGTCAAGAGGGCAGTCAAGAACTTCCCTTTCAGTCTGTGATATCTTAGGTAAATTGAGGCCATGAAGGAACGCCTTGCAGCGAGATGTATCATAATCTATGTCAGATTGGTACAGGTTGGAGTAAAATGTTTGAAATATACTATTCACAGCTTGGGGAGCAGTATGAACAGTGCCCGCAGAGTCTCTAATAGCATTTATAGAGGCTTTGCTTTCATTCTCCTTCAGTCTCAGTGCCAATAAGCGGCTGGGCCTTTCAGCATCAAAATATTATCTCTGTCTCGTTCTATGAAAGATAAATTCAGCCTTTGAGAGAGATATAGCATTATATTCTCCTTTGAGACAAGCGAGCCGTGTGGCTTGATCTTCTGTAAAATTTTGTTTTTGTAAATGTTCTACTGTTTTTATTTCCTTCTCTAGCTCATTAAAACGCTTGTTACGTGCTTTAGAGAGAGTGGAGGAGAACGAAATACAAAGGCCCCTGAGAAAACATTTGGTTGTTTCCCACAAAATTTGAGGATTGTCACACTGTGCTCTGTTTATAGCAAGAAATACTTCAAGTTCAGCTTTAAGAAAGATCGAAAAGTCAGGGTTTGTCAACAAAGTGGTGTTAAACCGCCACCTAGTGGCCTTGTCAGTATTAGCAGAGAGCTGAATCTTGCATGACACAGGTGAGTGATCAGACAACAGTATTGGCAGAATATCAATTGGGGACATGGAGGGAATGAGGGATGGGCTTACAAAAATGAAATCAATTCTGGAAAAAGATTTATGTCTGTTAGAATAAAATGTATAATTTCTGGCCTTATTATTCTGAATTCTCCACACATCAACAACGTTTAAATCCGTTATAAATGAATTTAGAAGTGCAGTTGATTGTGAGCTTACATTAACTGGAGAGGACCTGTCTACTGAGGGATCGAGGACAGAATTGAAGTCACCACCTACTATTAAATGATAGCCTGCAGAGTTTTCTAACAATGTGTTACTGATATCTGGTAGAAACTCTGCGTCGACTTCATTAGGGGCATAAATGGAGGCTAGCATCAATTTAACCTGGTTTATTCTCGTCTTTATGTAAACAAATCGGCCCTGTTTGTCATTTCTTATCTGATCAAGAGTCAAATGCAACCTCCTGTCAACCAAGACGAGCACACCCCGGGTCTTATTTTGAGCGCAAGAGTGCGCAATAACTTTAAAATGTTTGTTCTGAAAACGTGTAACGTCACATTCCTTAAGATGTGATTCCTGTATTAGAGCTATGGAGACTTTCTTACGGTGGAGGAATTCTAGAATCCGCGTTCTCTTTATAGCCGAGTTAAGCCCGTTCACATTCCAGCACATAAAAGTTAGGTCAGACGCCATGGGATTCTAATGAGCAAATACAGAATATCTGAATGAAATGAAAGTTCTGGTCATGACTACTTAGTATTTCTATCAGTACAGTAAAAGTCCAATCCGTTACGCGACTTGTCCGTTGGGAGGGGGAGGGAGAAAAACAAATGAAGAGAAAAATACAATGTACAAAAAAGTTAGCAAACCGCGAAGGTAACCTACAGGCTTGCCAAAACATAAACATTCTCTGAGACGTGACTCAGTCTATTGCAACGCTGTAGCCCACAAATCGGCTCAATACACCACCTGCTAGTTATAACAATGAGTCTTTATCGAACTTAAAGAATCATATCATCCCCTCAAAAAAAGGTAGCCTAGACATGGCATTAAATAATGAAAATAACGGGATATCAGCAGGCCATCATAATGGTGAAAAATGATAGTTTGAGATAGGGGAACATAACAACCATACCTCGTTAGACTCAGCGTTAGTCAAAGTAAACATCCATAAGCAATTGCATATCCTGGGGGAAAATAAAGTAAAATAGTCATTTCTATCGTTGAAATCTAAAGCAGTCCCCATGGCAATGTCGTGGCTGATTAGGTGGTCAGTTCCATCCCGTCACCATACTCGATCACCGGATCATTGACAGCGGTAGAGTCCTCTCGGCCGGGCCGCCTGGCAGGTGTGGGTCGCACGGGTCCTGTAGACAGCTTCGTTGTTGGGTCGCGCCGCACAGCACCGGCGTAGGATTCGGATTGGTGTGGCTGAAGTGGTGACTTCAAGGATCGGATGAAGTCCTCTGCTCTGGACGGACAGTCGAAGGACATCTTATTGCCATCGTGCTCCATTTTGAGAATAGCGGGATAGATTAGGAAAGGCTGCAGACCCATGGCATGCGCATCCTTGATAACCGTGTTGAACCCCTTCCTCTTGGTTGTAGTTGGGGCACTGTAGTCTGGGAAGAACAGGAGGGTGGATTTGTCTTGCTTCACTGGATATATCTTCCTAGCTTCCTTTAGGATGGTGGTCCTGTCCTGCCATCTCAGTAGACGGAAGATGAGGGTACGGGGGCGATTGCTGTTTTGCTCGCGGCCGTTATATATGCGGTGAGCACGGTCAATCTCGATGACTCGGCCAGCCAAGGAGGGAATCCACTTCACCAGGTTGGCTTTGATGTAACCTGCAGCATCCGAGCCCTCCAACGACTCTGGTAAGCCTACCAGACGTAGATTATTTCGCCGAGCCCTATCTTCCATGTCAGCTGTTTTCTCTGTGAGTTGTTCCACCTGCTTTCGGAGTTCAGCAATGCTATGTCTGTCCTCGCGCACAGCCATCTGAACAGAGTCGATGCGGCTCTGGGTCTTTTGGGCTAGCTTAGCTTGGTGCTCGATATCCGTTTTCATACCTCGGATAAACTCGTTGGTCCTTTCGATGTCGATTTTGATTGAGCAAAGCTGAGGGGTTAGGATGGAATCCACAGCATCTTTGATGGCCGAAGTAATAGCTGTGTTCAGGATGGATTGCTGTTCTTGCAGCGCTAGCCTGATACCGTCAGCAATGGCGGCGTCGAGGTCTTCTTTAGAGATAGATGTATGTTTACATTTCTTCTTAGTTGGAGAGTTTTCAACCTCTCTTTTGCGACTTCCCATAGCAAGTGATGTGGTCATTGCTGTTTCTAATATATTATTCGATAAATTGTAAAGTATTAGTGCAATTAAGTGGCAAATTGAGCGGACAAGAAGACTACGTGTGCATCGTCAACGAGTGGTCACGTGACTCGCATTTGACATTTTTGACATTATCCAAAGCGACAGCTTTACAACAAGTTAATTTGTCTAAAGTAAGTTAATCATCTATACATCAGCCATCATAAGCAGAACTCTATGCTAGGACAAGGTGCCATTGGCAGTTACAATGCTAGAAGAAGGAATAATAATAATATAGTTTTCCTGGAAAAACGAATCCTTTGTTCTCTTTCTACTATCTACTGTTGTTGCATTTTCAAAAAATGTGAATCAGAGATGTACACCATCCTCCATACTAATAATGAATAGTGAGGAGACATTACAAATACCGTATTTTCCGCACTATAAGGCGCACTTAAAAGCCTTTAATTTTCAAAAAAAACGACAGTGCGCCTTATAATCCGGAGCGCCTTATATATGGATCAATTGGTTAATTGGTTGATCCATACTGGTTGTACACGGCGCTCAAGGCGCTCTGTCAAAATGTTTCAGTACGACTGGTAAACTACAAAGCCGCACCGCTTGCAGCATTACGGTAATCAGTAAACACCGGTACTGTGCTTACTCACAGTCCCACACCACTTGTGTGTGTATAAAGACCCCAAGTAAAGAAGACTAAACAGAGTTTCCGAGGGAACAAAGCGAGATGGCCACAGTTAGAGGACAAACTCGAACAGTGGGTTGTTGAACAGAGAGCAGCAAGTAGAAGCGTCTCTACAGTCACTATTCGAATGAAGGCAACAGCGCTAGCACGGGACATGAACATCGATGAATTTCGAGGCGGTCCTTCTTGGTGCTTTCAACTTGAAGTTTTAAAGTACCCACTTGATATAATAAACAACAGTTTAACGATCACTAAACACTTATAATTTGTGTATTGGATTCACTATTCTCGTTTGCCGGAGGCTACCGGTAAGGGAGGGTTGACTTGTAAACATACTTTCGTTTTAGCTCGTGTTCAAAAGCAAGAACTGTGTGTTCATCTAGTTATGTGTAGTTATGTGTTTTTAGCATGTCGATGTTCTCCCAGCATGTTGTGATGTTATTAAAATACAGTTTAGACCTTCGTAGCGATGTGTTTTGTTAGCAGCGTTCGTAGCTGTGGCTGCGTTTAGAGTCACTTTTCTCCCATTCAGTGTTTGAGGTGAACCAACATTCAAATACGCCTGTCGTGTTCAATCATTCTCTGATTTGAATGTATGACACATCATTTGAAAGCTTACAATCTGTAGTTTAAGCATGTGTAAAAACTGAAAAATTACGTTGCACATTTCACCAGGAGCTGTCACATATTGGTTGTTGGTTATAATTGTATAGCCTATTGGTTGTTTTCTGGTGTTGTTTTATTGTTTTGCTCTGTTTGTAGTCTACTTGATGTATTTTTATCAGCTGTTAAATCACCACAGCGGTTAATCCACTAATAGAGATAATACCAGATTGAAAATGCTTGTACTACTCTATATCTCGTGGTCGCAGCTATTGCGAATTGCTATTCACGCGAGTCAGCTGTGAATCACCACAGGTCCTTGACGCTTGTTGCAAAAATGGATGACGAACGGTTGATACTTGAGGTGGAAAAATATATATTTTTGACAGTGGAGCAGGTAGAATGTTGACGGTGACGCAACGCTCAGGTGGAGCTTGGACAACGGGAAGTTGACACAACACCGATGGAGAGGTGACGGAACGCAGTAGGTGGAGCTTGGGCGTAACGCAACCCCAGTCAAACCAGGGTTTCCGTTAACCGGTAATTACCGGTCTTTGTCCGGTAAAATATGTTGAAGTCCGACATATTTAAACCTCTTCGGTCATAATGTCCGGTGAAAATAATTCCCTCTAAGCACAATTTGAATACAATTCGCTAAAGTTTAATTGTCACATTCTGATTCCTTCTATATTAAAAAAGACGAATATATAGGCTATGCTGTGTCTTGTTGTTCTCTAACTTACAAGATACACTTTATAATAATAATAACTCTGGTCTCTGGAGCAACGTTCAACGAGCATGTTTATTCAGCATCCCAACGACAACTAGACCACACTAGTCGATCGATGATAACATTGTCAAGATGTAATGCTACGGAGGCAATAGCAATCAATCCCAGATCTATGCTAAACATAGCAATATACTACAGGCTATATATTTCTTTTATTATTATATGATTTGACGCCGGCATGATGATGACTCCGCGAAACAGCGTTAGATGGGGAAGGAAAAATGTTCTGCTCACCGTGCAAAAAATCGGGGAGGAATAACGGATTCACGAGAGGAGCAACGAATATGAGAATGTTGCACTTTTCAATAAAATGTTATAAATCTAGACATTGTGGTATTTCTTTATATACGTATCCCAGCCTGCCTATCAATCGTTTCTCAATAAACAGTTATGTTCTCCTCATTGTCATACTCCTGAGTCCGAGTAAGTATGATTTGACAGGCAGCTAAACTAAATGCCTTCCCAACCAGCGAGACCTGGTTATAGAAAGGACGTTGTTTTTTTGATAAAAAAGGGTAAAACTGAAGAGAAAATAGAAAACACATTAATCCCAAACAATTTAACAGACTTCAGTTAACGTAATGTGGAGTCCGTTCATTGATCGATGCAGTCTGTTCAGTTCCCAGTGTGGCGCGCGTTCAGCGCTGGACATATGGCATAGCGCGCATGCGAATCATGAAAGCCTACCGGTATATTATTATATTTATTATATAGCTTGCATCTAATCGTATCGGATGAGAAATAGACATTAAACGGCATATATAGGCTACACAACAGTAATCACCGCGACAAACAGCTATATTATATTTTAATATGATGACCGGAATATCTCCCGTTTGTCCGGTAAATTGAAATCTTCCCGGACACGTTGACCGGCGCCAATTTTTTCTAACGGAAACCCTGAGTCAAACGTTTGACTGCAGTATCTTCTACTCTATGCGCCTTATAATCCGGTGCGCCTTATAGTGCGGAAAATACGGTACTTAAAGTTAGAAAATCTTTAACATTCAACTAAATACACAAGCATCTAAAAAAGCTTATCTCAAGGATTCATACAAAAATATGTTTTATTGCTCTTTCTAAATTAAATAGAACACTAAATCCTACCCAGCACAGAACCATTCCAACAAGACACACATAGCACCAACACACAGAGACACACACACACACACACACACACACACACACACACACACACACACACACGATGATGACATTTAAACGAGTAAAGAGGAAATGCAATGGTTATGAGCTTCAGATTCGATGTGGGAGCAGAGCCTTGACCTCATAACTTTGACAATAAAGTTATTCAAATTGAATGGGATTAGACAATACAACCTCCCACCAGTGTCATCATGCTGAGCCCTCGACGTAACATCGTGTAATTATATTGCTTTTCACACTATTAATAAATGTCTGAATGAGAGCATGAACCACGCTATCCAAACACACTGTGGCTCCTTGACCTAAATGTGTGTGTGTGTGTGTGTGTGTGTGTGTGTGTGTGTGTGTGTGTGTGTGTGTGTGTGCTTGTAAACCATTTAGAAATGACCCACTTTTTATACATACCCCTATTTCATTCTTTCAAAAGTATTGGTACAGATTAAGGAGTATAGAAGAGTATAGTCAGTAGGGATGTGCATAACTCAAATGTTTCATGCTCGAATAATAATAAACGGGTGGTATGAACGTCATTGCCGACATTGACAAACACAGCCATGGATCATCGACAAGAAATCGTTTAATATCTTAAACGCAAAAAAAAAAAACTTTAACAGTGAAAAATCGAATTTATTCTGGTATTAATTAATCCTCATTTCTTCTTCTGAATACTTAATTTAGGCAACATAACAATAATGCAGAACAGAAAAAGGCCGCTAATACCCTGCCAGACGTACTGCACTATATAAATTGTAAATATTGACTATGTTCTTGTCTTGTGGTTATATGTGTACATGTCCATGTGATAGTTATGTGCAATGTGTGTATGTTTTTTGACACTGCTGTATTGAGCTTTCCACCTGTACCGAAAACAAATTCCACCGACCTAGGTCGTGTGGTCATTAAACATTAAACGATTAAATGAAAACGAAACGGAGTGGTGTGCGCATTTTGTATAGCTGTCCAGCCGTTTCCAATTACAATGTTTACTAATAGTCTAGTCAACTCCAGCAGCTGCAGGTTTGCTTCTGAATTCCTGTCACTGCTGGACTGCTTCAACATCACGCAGCATGTCCAAGGTCCCACCCACACCAAAGGCCACACGCTGGATCTGGTGTGCTCCACTGGCCCACCTCCCACTCACCTACAGTGCCTGGACCTGGCTGTATCTGACCACCATGCCATCCTCTTCACTGTTCCGGTCTCCCTGCCCAGGCGCCCACCCCCTCCCCCCTGGCTCGCATCCTTGGCTTCGTCCTGGACCCCACCCTCTCATTTGATCCCCACGTCAGCTCCATAGTCAAGACCTCCTACTTCCACCTCCGAAACATTGCCAAAATTAGACATTGCCTCTGCCCCCCCACTGCTGAATCCCTCATCCACGCCTTCATCCTCCCGCCTTGACTATTGCAACTGCCTACTGCTTTGATAGTGGCCTTCAGCTTGTCTGCATATCCATGGAAAGTTGACTGGAAGAGAGTGTGGTAGGAAAAGGAGCACAAGCAACAGGGATGACCGCAGCCTTGCGAGGATTGTCAAGCACGGCCGATTCAAGAACTTGGGGGAGCTTCACAAGGAGTGGACTGAGGCTGGAGTCAGCGTTTCAAGAGCCTGTGTCGCATTCCTAGTGTGAAGCCACTCCTGAACCAGAGACAACGTCAGAAGCGTCTTACCCGGGCTAAGGAGAAAAATAACTGGACCGTTAGTCAGTTGTCCAAAGTCCTCTTTTCAGATGAAAGTAAATGTTGCATTTCATTTAGAAATCAAGACCCAGAGTCTGAAGGAAGACTGAAGAGGCACAGAATCCAAGTTGCTTGAAGTCCAGTGTGAAGTTTCCACAGTCAGTGATGATTTGAAGTCCAGTGTGAAGTTTCCACAGTCAGTGATGATTTGGGGTGCCATGTCCTCTGCTGGTGTTGGTCCGTAGTGTTTTATGAAGCCCAGAGTCAACGCAGCCAACCAGGAGATTTTAGAGCACTTCATGCTTCCATCTACTAACAAGCTTTATGGAGATGCTGATTTCATTTTCCGAGAGGACTTGGCACCTGCCCTCAGTGCCAAAACGACCAGTAACTGGTTTAACACTAGAACAGTCATTTGACCCTGTGAGTAATGTTTTTTTATATCATTGCACTCGATCAAATTTCAAGACCCTACTTTCATGACTTTTCCTAGATATGTGCGTTCTAACACCCAGTATCCTTACATTTAAAAAATCACATCAGGATAAGCTAGTATAAAGCTATTTTGCTGTTTTTCTGTGTAGGAAGCAGGCTAATTTACAAGCGGCCAACTAGTGGTCGTTGTGTGTAAATAACAGCATAGCATTGTAAAGAGGGGGTTATTTATCATTTGACCCCCGAGGCGGATCTTACAGTGGGTAAAAAGGCACGGCTGTTCTAGTGTACCATGGTAGTACTGTGCTTGATTGGCCAGCTAAGACGCCTGACCTGAAGCCCATAGAGAATCTATGGGGTATTATCAAGGGGAGAGACACCAGACCCAACAATGCAGATGAGCTGAAGGCCGCTCTCAAAGCAACCTGGGCTTCCATAACACCTCAGCAGTGCCACAGGCTGATTGCCTCCATGCCACGCCGCATTGATGCAGTAATTTGTGCAACAGGAGCCCAGACCAAGTATTGAGTGCATAAATTAATATACTTTTCAGAAGGTCGACATTTCTGTATTATAAATCCTTTTTTTGATTGGTCTTATGTAAAATTCTAATATTTTGAGATCCTGGATTTTTGATTTTCATGAGCTGTAAGCCGTAATCATCAACATTAAAACAAAAAAGTAGGGGTGTCCTGATCCGATCCACGGCATCGGTATCTGTGCGATATTGGTCCCGAATGCTGGATCGCAAATCGGACGGGAAAAAAAATATGCTCCGATCTGCGCTCCCGATCTGGCGTGTCACTCACGACACGACACGACAACAGTAGTAGTCAGTGATCACGTGAGAGTTGGCTAGTAGCTACCTGTGTGTAATGAATCTGACAATGTCATGATGCCAGCTGGTGAAATCATAAACCAAGTAATTTTTTGTTGTTTTACATAGTCTGAAACTACAGATTGTAAGCTTTCAAATGATGTGTCATACATTGAAATCTGAAAATAATTCAAGACGACACGAGTATTTGAATTTTGGTGCACCTCAAGAATGGGAATGCGACAGAATGGGAGAAAAGTGACTGATCAAACCACAACAACAAACGCTGCTCACAGCTGGTGGCTAACAGTGGCCTGTTGACATGCTAAAAACATAACTACACATAATGAGATGAACACACAGTCCTTGCTTTTGAACACATCCTAAAACAAAAGTATGTTTACTTTTGTCATCACTTACCGGTAGCCTACGGCAGACGAGAACAGTGAATCCAATCCACAAATTATGAGTATTTAGTGATCGTTAAACTGTTGTATATTATAGAGTGGGTATTTAAGTTGCCTGTTATGAGAAAAAACGAAAACCAGATATTGTTGACACCCGTACGATTCTGCGACTGGTTTATGGTCTCACCAGCTAAGACTTCATGTAGCTGGTTTGAAAATGATTTAACTCTCTGAACTCAAAACAAACAACTGAAGATGGCTGCAGGACAGACCTGGCAGAGCATCACCAGAGAAGATACCCAGCGTTGTAGGGTCAATGGGTCACAGACTTCAGGCAGTTATTGCATGCAAAGAGATTGTCAACCAAAAGTTTAAGTATTGAAGAGCCCACTCAATATAACAAACAACAGTTTAAGGATCACTAAATACTAGGGATGTAACGATGCACTCAACTCACGATTCAATATGATTCACGATACTGGGTTCACGATACTGGGTTCACGAAACGATTTACTCACGATTTTTCGAATGAGATTGCAGACAAATTCTGACTGAAAAATATGTTTTATTTTATTTATTTCAATTTTATTGCAAAATACTGTATTCTCTTAAAGAATCGCTTATTTGTACCTCTTCATAACCAACTAAATAAGGAGTTATTATACTGTATTGTTTGTTTTTGTTGACATATGGGATATGTTCAGCTAGGCTCAAATAATATTTTCAAAAGGTATTGCTGCTGATGTGTAGTTCCTTAAGCACAGCTGAAGACAGGTCATAGAAACGATCTATTTGGATGTTAAAACGCATTTTCCCCTGAGGGCTAAAACTCACCGGGGACCTTACGGCTGCGTTACCTGATCTCGATAGGAGAACCGTATCGAGTCCATTCGAGGCTGGTTATCTTTCCCATTTTCATACGGTCACGGGGACCATGTCGTTTTCGACAATAGCACCCCGGGAAGTGATGCAAAGTTTGCATCGAAGCGCACCTCCCCCCCCCCCCCCCCACCGCGCCAGGTAGCAGGTGTCTCTACTCGCAACAGGCGCACTACTCTGTGGCACCTCTCAGCCTGCGTTTCATAAATTCCTCAGTTCGAATGGAAAGTCCATTCAAAGTGTTTTAGCCTTCCCCCTTTCCACTGGTAATATACTGTATATAGAGGATAAAGACACTCTATTATACAATATAGAGGTAAAAGAGACTCTATTATACAATATAGAGGTAAAAGAGACTCTATTATACAATATAGTGGTAAAAGAGACTCTATTATACAATATAGAGGTAAAAGAGACTCTATTTGGGGCTAAACTGCAGTGTAGCCAGGGTCCTGGTTCCTCCAACAACCGGACACTTCCATAAATAACCAAACATATGTAATGTCCTCATTCTAATGTAAATATGTCATGTCCCCATTCTAATGTAAATATGTCATGTCCCCATTCTAATGTAAATATGTCATGTCTCCATTCTAATGTAAATATGTCATGTCCCCATTCTAATGTAAATATGTCATGTCCTCATTCTAATGTAAATATGTCATGTCTCCATTCTAATGTAAATATGTAATGTCCCCATTCTAATGTAAATATGTCATGTCCCCATTCTAATGTAAATATGTCATGTCCCCATTCTAATGTAAATATGTCATGTCCCCATTCTAATGTAAATATGTCATGTCCCCATTCTAATGTAAATATGTCATGTCCTCATTCTAATGTAAATATGTCATGTCTCCATTCTAATGTAAATATGTAATGTCCCCATTCTAATGTAAATATGTAATGTCTCCATTCTAATGTAAATATGTCATGTCCCCATTCTAATGTAAATATGTCATGTCCCCATTCTAATGTAAATATGTAATGTCCTCATTCTAATGTAAATATGTAATGTCTCCATTCTAATGTAAATATGTCATGTCCCCATTCTAATGTAAATATGTCATGTCCCCATTCTAATGTAAATATGTAATGTCTCCATTCTAATGTAAATATGTCATGTCCCCATTCTAATGTAAATATGTCATGTCCCCATTCTAATGTAAATATGTAATGTCCTCATTCTAATGTAAATATGTAATGTCTCCATTCTAATGTAAATATGTCATGTCCCCATTCTAATGTAAATATGTCATGTCCCCATTCTAATGTAAATATGTCATGTCCCCATTCTAATGTAAATATGTAATGTCCTCATTCTAATGTAAATATGTAATGTCCTCATTCTAATGTAAATATGTAATGTCCCCATTCTAATGTAAATATGTAATGTCCCCATTCTAATGTAAATTAGATAGTTCGCGATAAGGACAGAAATTTGAGACTCGCACCGCGGAGGTAACACAGCAAACACGCGTCTGGTGACGACGCAGTAAAAAGTCCAGCAAAAGTTCTGCCACGCACAGGTAAAGTAAGGTAAGGTCGGTGGTGGATTTTAGTGTGCGTGTGTCCACATATCTGTGTGTATGTGCTATCTGTGTGCAAGTGCCTCCCTGCATGTCTTTGTCTCTCTGTGTGTGTGTGTGTGTGTGTGTGTGTGTGTGTGTGTGTGTGTGTGTGTGTGTGTGTGTGTGTGTGTGTGTGTGGCAGGTCTGGAATGTTCTGGGTTCTGCCAGTAAACACAGCCAGTAGAATAAACAGCAGGAGTGGGCCACAGCCACTCAATCTGCTGAGACGGCCTCCAACCTTATGTGTGACTAACACACCACCACAAGCTGCAGGGAAGCTGCCCTCTAGTGGTGCTCTGGAGGAATTACAAGAGAACCGTGACAACATGTCACCAGTATACATTCAGTATACATTCTTTATTATAGTTTTTCTCGATTTCTTAAACCATTTGTATGAATATAGTTCTGCTATGTATGTGTAGTTCACATGCACCACAATAACATACATGAGCAGAACAGTAAAACATTTTGCAGTTAAGTCACAGTTAAGTCATTTCTCATTGGTTTCACACAAAAAGGAAACGTTAGCACATGCTATGTTAATGTATTTTGTCAGTATTTAGTATGTATATAGTTTGATGTAAAGAGCTCTCCCAACTGCAATACAAAAAACACATACAAAATCTTTTGAAAAGTACAATAAAGCTTTATTTCTTTTAACAAAGTGTGGTGTGCATCTCAACTACCAGCAGTACGATATCTGTAAACATACTATCTGTAAACTCTCCGCTGCTTCAGACTCTTCCACTTGTTGCGCAAAATGGACCAGGATTTGTCAAATCCTTTGTTGAGCATCTCGTTTCTTAAGTCCTGGTATATTGCGGCATTTCTTTGCTGCATCTAAGACATGTTTAGCAGACATGTTTTCATCACGAGCAAGGGAATACCCGGGATTCAGACAGGGACGCAGACAGGGAAACAGCTGAGTCACGTGAGTTGAATGTTCGCTACGTCAGAGTTTATTCGGCAAAGCTGTTTCCATTTAACTTTAAGCTCATTAACTCTGATTCGCATTAGGCAAAAACCACCTCAAGTGAGCATACAAACGTTTGTGTGAATTAAGCCGTTTCCACGCAACAGGTTCCCGTACCGTTTACTTTTAATGTGTGTAAATAACCGCCATCTTTCCATGAACCTCGTTAAAGGGGAAGTTCATCCCAGTTAAAGGGACTACTATTATCGCAAGCAGAGATCAGGCCCCAAACCCCTGCCCGATGATTCTGCTCTGCCTGGACCGCCGCCTCTACGTGGGTGCAGCAGTCACGCTGACCGGTCACCACTTTCACTGTCCAGGTGCCCCGCTGGTGGAACGAGCTTCCCAATGCTGTCAAGACTGCAGAGTCACAACCTATCTTTCGCCGTAGACTGAAGACCGATCTCTTCAGGCTACATCTTGACTGTCCCTCCTAAATACCTCTTCATACCCACTACCCCCCTATAGTTTCTCTACTGTAAATTAAAACATATATAATAATAATAATAATAATAATAATAATAATAATAATAATAATAATAATTCTTCCTTCTTCTAGCATTGTGACTGCCAATTGCCCCTGGTCCTAGCATAGATTTGTTTTTGTTATGTTGACTGATGTATAGATGATACATTTGTTAGTGTAGTAAGTGTACTTAAGTAAGTGTACTTACTCATGTACTTACTTTGTAAGTCGCTTAGTCGGTGCGTAAAGGCAAGTGCTCTACCACCACACCAGATTTAAGTACTTTGTTCAGACCAAAACAGCACTCTCCACTAAGCATTCTTTATCATGCAATCTTGAAAAAGAAGATTGAGGAATGCTTCCTGAGCAACGACTCCAGGCGGATGTGGCAGGGGGTTCAGCAGATGACAAACTTCAGAGCCAACAGGCTCACAGCCGCAGAGGACGACCCCCTGCTGGCGGGAAAGCTGAACACCTTCTACGCCCGGTTCGACGAGGGGCGAACGGAGGTAACCACAACACAGACACCACTCTCTCCAGCTCTCAGCAGCCTCACCCTCACAGAGCACGAGGTGAGACGCGTACTGAAGGCGGTGGACCCCAGGAAAGCCTCGGGGCCGGATGGCGTCCTGGGACGGGTGCTGAGAGACTGCGCCGACCAGCTGGCCGGGGTTTTCACCAACATCTTTAACCAGTCCCTGTCCCAGGCCACCGTCCCACCCTGCCTGAAAACCTCAACTATCATCCCAGTCCCGAAGAAAAGCACGGTGAGCTGCCTAAACGACTACCGCCCGGTGGCACTCACACCAATCATCATGAAGTGCTTCGAGAAACTAGTCCGGGCCCACATACTCACACGCCTCCCGCCCAACCTGGATCCATACCAGTTCGCCTACAGAGCCCACAGGTCCACAGAGGACGCCATAGCGACGACTCTCCACGCCACTCTATCCCACCTGGAGAGGGGAAACAGCTACGCGAGACTGCTCTTCGTGGACTTCAGCTCCGCCTTTAACACCATCCTTCCAGACAGGCTAGTGACCAAACTACTAGACCTGGGTCTATCACACTCTATATGTGCGTGGATCAAGGACTTCCTGACCGACCGCCCCCAGAGGGTGCGGGTGGGCCCCCACACCTCCACAGCCCTCAGCCTCAGCACTGGGTCACCCCAGGGCTGCGTGCTAAGCCCCATCCTCTACAACCTCTACACCCACGACTTCACCCCCATCCACCCCAGCAACTACATCGTAAAGTTTGCAGACGACACCACCGTGGTGGGATGTATCTCGGGGGGGGGACGAGGCGGCGTACAGGGATGAGGTAGAGCAATTGAGCAAGCTGTGCAAGGTTAACAACCTGCTGCTAAACAAGTCAAAGACCCAGGAATTCATCGTAGACTTCAGGAGGAAAAAGTCCGAGATCCTGCCCCTGCTCATCGACGGAGAGAGCGTGGAGATAGTCTCAAACCTCCGATTCCTGGGACACAACATGCGGGATGACCTGGCCTGGAAGGACAACACTAAAGGCACCATCAAGAGGGCACAACAGCGGCTATACACCCTGAGATGCCTCAAGAAACAACACAGCAAGAAGGAGATGCTGGTGGCCTTCTACCACGGCGCAGTGGAGAGCATCCTCACCTTCGGCATCTCCAACTGGTTCCACAGCTGCACGGCAGCGGAGAGAAGCGAGCTACAGAGAGTCGTGAGAACAGCACAGAAGATCACCGGCGCCCCCCTCCCCTCTCTGGAGGAGCTGTACAAAACACGCTGTCTCAGGAGGGCCTCCAAGATCTCCAAGGACCCGACCCACCCTGGGCACGAACACTTCGTCAAGCTGCCCTCGAACAGGAGGTACAGGACCCCGGCCGCTAAGACAAACAGACTGAAGGACAGCTTCTACCACAGGGCCGTCAAGGCCCTGAACACAGAAAAGGCCTAAGTTCTGGGCCCAGGACAGTCCGGACGGATTGTATGGCAGCTAGTGCTGAGGCACAAACATGTACATTTTCAAGCCTGCAAACTGTGACACTTTAAAATAATGTGAAAAAATACTTTCTTGTGAAATATGACAACCCTAGTTGACTATCTGTGCAGTATAGTACAGTGGATTGTGTACATAGCCTCTATTGATGTAAACCAGCTCCTTACCTTCTTGTGATTTTATGCATCTATGCTTCTTCTAAAATGTGTTTCTTTTTCCTTTCCTAAACACCAGGGGAGCCTCCCCTCCTAAATTTCGTTGTTTGGTACCTGTACTGTAGCAATGACAAATAAAGTCTATCTATCTATCTATCTATCTATCTATCTATCTATCTATCTATCTATCTAATTCCTTGATCGCTACTGATTTATCATGGAAATTTAGCACTGTTTTAAAGCTCAAAGCCTTGACTTTTTTCATGACATTAGTTCCAGCTAATTTACATTTCTGGCATTTAGTTAATTAATTAACTGGCTAACTATGTTGTAGAAACGGTGGCTGTCTTAAGTGAAACGTCCAGACACATCCAAGGTAATGCTATTTTGTCCAAACAAGTTGTTATTGTTATTGTATCTGAATTCATTACCACATACAAATCAACACCAATCTTCTGGGTCAAAAGATCACATTCCATGTGTGTTTTTTTGCTGTTCAGACAGCGAGCAAAATTGTATTTAACCTTTATTTTAGCAGGGAGTCCCATTGAGACCAAGGTCTCCTTTACACAAAATGTTCAATCATATGTATATACGTATATATTTATACACAAAAAGGGAGTAACTGAGTGATCTGTGGGACTTAAATCTTAGCTTTTTAATGAGCTTCTCATTTTCTAAATGTCAACTCTTTGTCTAACCAAATGCCCAGGTATTTATACGCGGGGACACACTCAATGTGGGCACCACATAATGCATAAGTCATCAAATACATTTTTAGTTTTAACTACCTGGTTCTTTCTGAATATTACCACTTAAAAAAATTATAATTGAAAAATAGAATACTTTTCCATCATTAAGTACTAATTTCAGTTCAACAAATGCTTTCAGTAGGACGATGAATGTAGACTGTAGCTCAGAAAGAGCAATCATGGGGGCAATAGCATAAACAACAGTGTCATCAGCATATAAATGCAGGTTACTATTTACAGATAATCCAATATTGTTCATGTAAATAGTCAAAAGAACCGGACCAAGAATTGAACCTTGTGGGATAACTTCTGTTATGTCCAGAAAACCTGATTTAACACCATGAGTAAACACACTGCTTTCTGTCCGGGAAATCATTTTCAAACTACCTACATTAAGACTGATCCAGGCCTATTTCAGACAGCCTCTGAATGAGTAGGTAAGGTTGACTGTATCAAATGTATAGGAAAGATCTATAAATAAGGCAGCAGTATGTGAGAGGAACAGAGTGACAGTAAGTGTTAAAAACTGGCCAGCAGAGGGCGGGCTCTAAAACACTAGAGCGAGAGAAGAACAACTGGCAGGTTGAGTGAGAGTTACGAAGGGAGAAAGTTAATAATACATATTAGTTTAACGGTCTAATACCGGAGTTCAGATAATGTTGTTTACGAATTGTGAGTTGTGCGTCCATGATAAAGTAAGTCCTCCTCTGTGTTTCCTCAGCATTGAGGGTAGTTCTGTGAGGTAGAAATGCTAGGATGTTAGCCGGGAATATTGCCTCTGGATGTAGTGTTAGCTATAACATGTTTACACCGTTCATGGATCATCCCGTTTGTTATAGACTAAAGAGAGTAAAGTAAATATTATAGTAAAGATAATTGGAATTGTGTTATGATAATTAAGGGTATATGGATGCATATTAGATGTTGAATGTTTGTCGGTTGGTGAGATTGCGTGAGGTTAGGACTGGCGCATGCGCACTACTGCCCATATGCTGTGTCTGTGTGTGTGTGTATGTGGCATATGTACACTACCGTTCAAAAGTTTGGGGTCACTTAGAAATGTCCTTATTTTTGAAAGAAAAGCACTGTTTTTTTCTATGAAGATAACATTAAATTAATCAGAAATACACTCTATACATTGTTAATGTGGAAAATGACTATTCTAGCTGCAAACATCTGGTTTTTAATGGAATATCTACATAGGTGTATAGAGGCCCATTTCCAGCAACCATCACTCCAGTGTTCTAATGGTACATTGTGTTTGCTAATCGCGTTAAAAAGCTAATGGATGATTAGAAAAACCTTGAAAACCCTTGTGCAATTACGTTAGCACAGCTGAAAACGGTTTTGCTGGTTAGAGAAGCTATACATATGGCCTTCCTTTGAGCTAGTTGAGTATCTGGAGCATCACATTTGTGGGTTCGATTATACTCTCAAAATGGCCAGAAAAAAGAGAACTTTCATATGAAACTCGACAGTCTATTCTTGTTCTTAGAAATGAAGGCTATTCCATGTGAGAAATTGCCAAGAAACGGAACATTTCCTACAACGGTGTGTACTACTCCCTTCAAAGAACAGCACAAACAGGCTCTAACCAGAGTAGAAAGAGAAGTGTGAGGCCCCGGTGCAGAACTGAGCAAGAAGACAAGTACATTAGAGTCTCTAGTTTGAGAAATAGACGCCTCACAGGTCCTGAACTGGCAGCTTCATTAAATGGTACCCGCAAAACGCCAGTGTCAATGTCTACAGTGAAGAGGCGACTCCGGGATGCTGGCCTTCTAGGCAGAGTAGCAAAGAAAAAGCCATATCTGAGACTGGCCAATAAAAGGAAAAGATGAATATGGGCAAAATAACACAGACATTGGACAGAGGAAGATTGGAAAAAAGTGTTATGGAATCGAAGTTTGAGGTGTTTGGTGTTTGGATGCCATCTGTCAAGCATGGTGGAGGTAATGTGATGGTCTGGGGCTGCTTTGGTGCTGGTAACGTAGGAGATTTGTACACAGTAAAAGGGATTTTGAATAAGGAAGGCTATCACTCAATTTTGCAACGCCATGCCATACCCTGTGGACAGCGCAGTATCATCAGTATCATCTGTATACTGTTTATCTTTACAGAACCACAAGTTCACGGTTTCCATTAAAGCCTTTAATAATAACTTGGCCTGGTTATTATACCCATACTTCAAGGACATCATAGTTCTAACCGGACAATCCACAGTTATTTGAACTATCCACCAGTCAAGTTTATCTATATTTTTAGATAACACATTTTAACATTAACATTTTTAGACACAGATGCACACTACCTTGTTTTTGCTGTTGGCGAGGTTGATCCTAAGGACGCCCATCCCATGCAGAACAAACTTCATAGAGGTCAGGAGGTTATCCAGGACCGCTGGCTGTGAGAGGTCAAATGGTAGGGGTCAATCATGAGTCACCATGGAAACAGTAGAAGCACAGTCAGAGTACAGAAACTTTTCACAGCGAGAAAGTGGGGTAAAATCAAATCCAAATCTGAAAGTCCAGGGACAACATTCTGCAGGTTGTGTCAGTGTCACATTCATACAACAGGCTAGAGCAGAGCAGGGGTTCCCAAACTTGTCCATGCCAAGGACCCCCCAAATTGCCATAGCCTCTGGCTGGGCCCCCTCTATTGTGAAACGGCTTTTAAAAAAACACCCAAAAAAACATATAGGCCTACATTACACTGGCAAATATAAAAATCAAACAAACATACAGCTTCTTAATATTTCCTTATTTTTATTCATTCAAACTAACTAATTTGTCATTTGTATTTTACAATATTCATATATTATAATATTACAATTCTTTCTTTTAGTAACGTTTTTCTTAAATATTATTCATTTAATTTCACCGAATTACTAATGAATACTTCAATATTTCTGAAATATTTAGTGCCTGTGTGTGTGTGTGTGTGTGTGTGTGTGTGTGTGTGTGTGTGTGTGTGCGTGTGTGTGTGTGTGTGTGTGTGTGTGTGTGTGTGTGTGTGTGTGTCTTGTGACATCCCTCTCACTACTGCCCCAAAGTCAGGGGTTCAGCACCTGGGAAAGCACCCCGGACCCCCAGGCAGAGCGGTCATCGGGAGGTACTGTCCGTTCGCGCAGCTGTCCCGCATCCGCCAATCACCGAGGCACCAACCACAGGCTCATCAGCGGATGTGAGACAGCTGTGCCCGGCGACGACGACCCCCCCGCATTAAGAGAGGAAAGGAAGAGGGAGAGCTACACCAATGCCAGACACACATGCGATGACTGAGGGCCGGTCTCCGGCGCTAACATTTCAATCCAAATAATAACAGCTGTAATCTATGTGACAGACCGAGGGAACGGAGGAGAGAGAGTCGGAGCCAGAGCTCGACCGATCGACCATGAGCGAGACCCTACAGACCAGACGCTGAATAACTAAGGGACCCTTAGTTATTCATCCTTACATTCTTGAGTTGGACAATACGGCAGTGCCGTTTCCGAGTGGGCAGAGCCCCCCCCCCCCCCCCCCCTACCTTCGCTTCAAAGCGCTTTGAGTTGCATTTCATGTAGGAAAGGCGCTATATACAGTAAATAAAGCTTCACTTACTTACTTACCTTCGGTTAGGAATAAATACGCCGGTAATGGCTGACTGTTCTCCTGTCGTCTCTAGTTTGTGTGCAAATCCCCACAGTCTCAGTGAGAGGGTTGTCACAGTGTGTACCTCACTAGTGGGAAGGGGGCCTTGGCTGCTTGATGAGTGCTGTGACTTTTTGGCCGTTCATGGACGCTGCCCCGTCAGAAATTAATCGGATGTACACAAGCAGTTGTGCAGCATTGGACACGTCTGTGCTCTCGTCCAGCTGAAGTGCAAAATACTCGCTGGCCCCCACCTGCTTCAAATGCTGATTTGTCAGTCTCTGCTCCAAGTGTCGTTCTAGTTTAGACAGCTTCAAACACTCAATCGGGAGGTTCTCGAGGCAGAGAACACATGGACAGGAAGATCATGTCCATCCTTACTGGCTGAGGTAAAGCCATACTTTATGTACCCTTCCACATATCTTCTTTCTTTTCAAAAACGTGTCTATTATTACAGGGGTGCAAACTGGTCATGGTCCAAAAAGGTGACACTTTTTTTGTTGTTGCCCGAAAACAAGACCACTTTCAAGATACTTTAAGACCTATTGAGCAAGTATTGGTATTAGATTTGTTGATTCGTTCGATTACATTCGTTGATTCTTTTCATTAGCGAATGCGCTATACAAATAAAATTTGATTTGATTTGATTTGATTAGCAATGCTGGCAGGCGCGGATCTATGGGTGGCCCAGATTGACAGCTGGCCCACCCAGTCAGATTCATAAAAATACATATTTTTTTTATAATAAAATATTTTTAAAGTTTAATTTTCACTAACTAACTGTAATGTGAATAGTTTTGTCTTGGAAATGATTAAAAGTATGTATTAATACTAATAATATTCAACTTCCTCTCTTACGTTTACATTGCTTCCTCTTTTACGTTTACTCTGATTGTTCAGTTGACCTTGACCAGTTGTTCAGTGTGCGCGCTACGATGGCTAAACAGCTGAGCTAACATTGTCCCGCTTTCTTAAAAAGCCACGTCTGGAAGTCAGTGAAAATAATGAAAGTTTGGACCAGGCCTTGTCTAGAAATCTTATTTATTCACAATAACAGATGATGACGCCACACGCCGACGTGCGGAGAGTCCGAGACAGCGCTGTAATAGTTCGGTGAAGTATATATTTTATGAGACTTTCCAAGATTAAAACGAAGAGGGAAACATTTGTGTGGAACAACATTGTGTATGCCTTCACTGGATATAATAATATAATACAATAGAAGCACACAACTTTACACAACAATATGTGTATACACCAGTTTACGTAAATCCCCTAATAAGCAGCGTTAGGTTTTGTAATAAAATGATGGATCACCACAACTGGTCCGAGCCAGGTACATGTATGATTCAACTTGAGCTTTCGGTTTGCACTGGACTGTCAACACCCACAGTTAAAAGCTTGCAAATTATAATACAGGCATTTCTTATTACAATTTCTATACTTGGTCCTCCATAGTTGATGGTTATTGGTTAATTCATTGACTATTGCGTGCGCTTGAATGCCTTGCGTGTGTGTATTATAATAACTTGTTTGGCTGTCCGTTGCATTCTCTGGGTAGACAGGTACTTTATTTATTTTCCGTTCGTTTCATGGTCTGCATAGTGATCTCCTCCAGTCCCTGCGAATATTTTGCGTGTGTGCGTGCGTGCGTGTGCGTGCGTGTGCGTGTGTGTGCATGCGTGTTGGTCGTACCCAAATGTTTCGAGCACCCACGGGCAGAAACATAAATCGGCGCCTATGATCGCGAGCCCGGTTGTGTTCCATCCATCTGGCTGCTCATACATAGGTCTAAAACGTGCGGTGATGAGTTTCACTCAGGCCTACCCAGATTTTTCCAGGCCTACCCATCAGCCACTTTCTGTATCCGCCACTGAATGCTGGGTGATCTGTTCTGTTGCATATAGAACTTGTAAGTTAGCCTACTCTATCAATTTCTTGATTAATTTCCATTGCTTCTCAACACAATACTCGATATAATAGCATAAATAACAGAATAAACTCACACACTTACTTACACTCAAAAGTGTCAAGGTTCAAGCTTACATACAGATATATGACACACACATACACTTCTCACAGGTGGGACACACACACACACACACGGGGGGGGGGGGTTGGGGGGCAAAATATAGATCCGGCGATTATCGTATCGTGGCCTCTTGTCTTATCATTTCACATGGGAAAATATCGGGGGGTTTTGGCGGCAGCTTAACCAATGTCACGCAAGCAATACGTGTGCATGTTTTTTTTTTACATGTTGTCTCTCATCCGCACGCGTCGTATCCCCATGCAGTGGGTCTGACTCTGGCGACAATAATACATTTTCCAGTCTGACTTTTTAAATAAAAATAAAATCGATTCTACGCAAGTTATTTTGAAGGTCTCACCCTGCGTCTGATCCTGATGTTATAGAAGCAGCGTAGCAGCAGGGTAGAAGCTAGGTAAAGGGCTGTAAAGTACGTGAGACAGTCTAGGTATATCTTCGTATATTCGCTCTGAGAGCACCGGAGGGCACACTGGGCTCAACGTCATAAAGGGACCAAGTAATTTGATTGGACAAGAGGCATTCCATGACTGCTGATCAGATTTCCAGAGCGAATTTACGAACGCAGCCTAGACGCAGCCTAGAACGCAGCTAAACCACTCGCACTCGTTTTTTTTCATAACACAAAACTTGAAGTTGTAAAGTACCCACTAACGATCACTAAATACTTATAATTTGTGGATTGGATTCACTATTCTCGTTTGCCATAGGCTACTGGTAAGGGATAATTTTGCTAATACTTTCATGGGGCTGTATGATCATCTAATTATGTGTAGTTATGTGTTTCTAGCATGTCGATGTTCTATCAGAATGTTGTGATGTTATAACAATTAAGAAGATGAATGGCTGAAATGGCGCAAAGCGGGGAAAAACAAATATGACATCTAAAGTCTGGAACGATTATATTTCAAAACAAGGCTTCCCTTTAACTCCCCGAGGGCTCTGACTATTACCAAGTCTATCTGGGTTTATTTGCAATACAAACGGCAGTTTACAAGCTAATGTTAGGTCAATTCGCTAGAACTAACCTACATACCCTGGTTCAGAAGAATAAATCAGTCCTTCGTCACTTACATCGTCGTCCTCTGTGAATCTTTTAGGTGGTTTGGTTATCCTAGATGGTCTTCGTGACATTTCACAATCACAAACATATACTGTATGTACAGAAACTCACTAAAGTATAAAACACTGCTAAAATACCGCTTCTCTTCAAATCACTCTCTAGCTCCTTTGAGGTCAATGCATTTGTTTTTTAGAATAGAATAGAAAGTGCAATGTCTCAGAAACGTTTGGATTTTTTTCGATTGCACACATAGTTCAATAATTACGATAGTTTGAACGAACCCTGTAAAATCCTGTTGAGAAGTTATCGCAACATAGAAATAACTTTTATGTTATTTTATTTTATTACTTCTTATGTTTCTACTTCCTTAAGACCTTTTTAAGACGTTTTATTTCAACCCAAGCAGAGTTTAGCAGACAGGAAGATGTTAGCTCGGGCATCATGTGACTTGGATGAGAGGCAGATCTACATGATTCATGTGGGTCACCTATTATGAAGCTAGGGAGCACAAGCATCAGTTGTCGGTTAATAGTGACGCTGGAGCCGTTAGCAGTTCAACAACACTTTGACTGACAGGCAGACGGTTATTGGCTGATTGGCTAATTGATAGACGGGCATGAAAAGATTTATAACAATTTATATTTTATTTTAAACCAGCACAATAATCTATTATTATTAACAAATTATGAGTTGATTTGAAGTTAAATTTATTTTTTATATATTTTTCTTTTTTTGCGTCATTTTCCATTTTCCTTTCCCTTCCAATTGGCGCCCCCTAGCGGCCCCCAAGTGTCAGGCCTAGGGGTGTAACGGATCGCCCCCCACGGTTCGGCACGCATGTGTACCGCGGATCAATTGCAAAATGTAATAATAATATGACTTAAAATTAGGCACGGAAAAGGTAGCCCGACAACTTCTGCTAATGTAGGCATTTTTTTCATACCATGTTCAAAGGAAGGGTTCACTTTATTATTTAGTTAAAAGTGGCATAAAACATGTGTATTCGTCTGCTTTAAAGAGCCAAGTGATTCACTGCTGCAACCGGGCGCCTCCCTCTCTCATATTGCACTATTATATAATTTAAGTTGAATGTGTATTTCACTATAATATGTAATTTTGAGTGTAGATATGTTATATATATATATATATATATATATATATTATTATATATATATTACCAGTTTTGACATCTTGAATGTTGTTGTTTTTTTTTCACATAATGAAAGTGCTGTTTTTACAGAATTCAAGGGAAAAGCTGTTTTTATGTTTGGTATGTTTGGGTATCATATCCAAGATGGCGTCGCGCTCAGTCGCGAGGCTCGGAGTGGCTTCTACGCTGGTGTTTCTTAGTGTTTTTAAGTACATTTGTATGTACACTTTTATTTTAGTACTTATAGGGAACAGTTGTGTAAATAGTACCTACAGCAGGCTCGACTTATTAGAAGTCGGCACGCAAAACGACAAGACAGTTACAGCGGAGTTCCTGAAGCAAAACAGGATATATCACGAGATCGCCCGTGTACCCTCCCTGAGGCGAAAACGCCGGCGGCGAGACCGTAAGCAACGACGGGGCCGCCGGGGAGGCCTGCTAGATAGGCTAAGACGGAGCCCTGACAAACCTGCTTTGCCGAGTATTGTCCTTTCCAACGTCAGGTCCCTGACGAACAAGATGGATGAACTGAGACTACAAGTTGCTAAAAATAACATCGTGGGAGATAGCTGTGTGATTATTCTGACCGAAACCTGGCTAAATGACACCATCGTGGACTCCGCAGTTAGCTTGGAGGGTCGGACACTACACCGGGCGGACCGCACGCAACTCAGCGGCAAGTCAAGAGGGGGTGGGATCATAATATCGACGAAGGATAGCTGGTGCTTAAACACGAAAACTGTAAGTAGCCACTGCTCCCCAGACCTGGAATACTTGACTGTTAAATGCCGACCCACATACCTCCCGAGGGAGTTTAACGCGGTATTCATAACATGTGTGTACATAGCGCCTAGCGCGGACGGTAGCCTAGCATTGGCGCGGCTATATGACGTCATCAGTGGTCAACAAAGCACTGATCCACAGGCTATTCACATCATAGCAGGAGATTTCAATCATGTCGACCTGAAGGCAGTACTACCCAAGTTCTATCAGCATGTGAAATGTGCAACAAGAGGAGAAAAAACACTGGACAAGGTATACACCAACATCAAACGTGCTTACAAGGCTAGTCCGCTAGCTCATCTAGGCATGTCTGACCATGTAATAATTTATAATTTAATATAATTTTGCCATTTAGCAGACGCTTTTATCCAAAGCGACTTACAATTACGAATTACAGGGACATTCCCCCTGGAGTAACTGAGGGCTAAGTGCCTTACCCAAGGGCACACTAGTAGTGGTGTGGCTTCAGGCGGGATTTGAACTCACAACCTTCCGATCCCAAGTCCAACTCACTATCCACTAGACCACCACTACCCTGACTACCATGTGTCAATCCTCCTGATCCCTGCATACACTACCATGGGGAAAAGTGCTCCCATCACCACTAAGACTGTCAGAACCTGGCCAGAAGGGTCCGCTCCACTGCAGATCTGCCTAAATGACACCCTATGGCAGGAATATGAGCATGAGGACCTGGAACAGTACACGTCGTCGGTTCTGAACCACATAGTGAACTGCACCAACTCAGTCACCGTGGACAAACGGGTCCGGGTCTACCCCAACACGAAGCCCTGGATGACTGGGAAGGTCCAAAAACTGATCAACGAGAGGGACAACGCCTTCTTCGCAGGGAAGAGCACACCGCTGTACAGCTCCACCAGGGCCAACCTAAAGCGCGGAATCAAAGCGGCCAAGGCAGACCACAGAGAGAAGATTGAGGAATGCCTCCTGAGCAACGACTCCAGGCGGATGTGGCAGGGGGTTCAGCAGATGACAAACTTCAGAGCCAACAGGCTCACAGCCGCAGAGGACGACCCCCTGCTGGCGGGAAAGCTGAACACCTTCTACGCCCGGTTCGACGAGGGGCGAACGGAGGTAACCGCAACACAAACACCACTCTCTCCAGCTCTCAGCAGCCTCACCCTCACAGAGCATGAAGTGAGACGCGTACTGAAGGCGGTGGACCCCAGGAAAGCCTCGGGGCCGGATGGCGTCCTGGGACGGGTGCTGAGAGACTGCGCCGACCAGCTGGCCGGGGTTTTCACCAACATCTTTAACCAGTCCCTGTCCCAGGCCACCGTCCCACCCTGCCTGAAAACCTCAACTATCATCCCAGTCCCGAAGAAAAGCACGGTGAGCTGCCTAAACGACTACCGCCCGGTGGCACTCACACCAATCATCATGAAGTGCTTCGAGAAACTAGTCCAGGCCCACATACTCACACGCCTCCCGCCCAACCTGGATCCATACCAGTTCGCCTACAGAGCCCACAGGTCCACAGAGGACGCCATCGCGACGACTCTCCACGCCACTCTATCCCACCTGGAGAGGGGAAACAGCTACGCGAGACTGCTCTTCGTGGACTTCAGCTCCGCCTTCAACACCATCCTTCCAGACAGGCTAGTGACCAAACTACTAGACCTGGGTCTATCACACTCTATATGTGCGTGGATCAAGGACTTCCTGACCGACCGCCCCCAGAGGGTGCGGGTGGGCCCCCACACCTCCACAGCCCTCAGACTCAGCACTGGGTCCCCCCAGGGCTGCGTGCTAAGCCCCATCCTCTACAACCTCTACACCTACGACTTCACCCCCGTCCACCCCAGCAACTCCATCGTAAAGTTTGCAGACGACACCACCGTGGTGGGATGTATCTCGGCGGGGGACGAGGCGGCGTACAGGGATGAGGTAGAGCAACTGAGCAAGCTGTGCAAGGTTAACAACCTGCTGCTGAACAAGTCAAAGACCCAGGAAATCATCGTAGACTTCAGGAGGAAAAAGTCTGAGATCCAGCCCCTGCTCATCGACGGAGAGAGCGTGGAGAGAGTCTCAACCCTCCGATTCCTGGGGATGCACATGCGGGATGACCTGACCTGGAAGGACAACACAAAAGGCACCATCAAGAGGGCACAACAGCGGCTATACACCCTGAGAGTCCTCAGGAAGGAACACAGCAAGCAGGAGATACTGGTGACCTTTTACCGCGGCGCAGTGGAGAGCATCCTCACCTACGGAATCCGCAACTGGTTCTCCAGCTGCACAACAGCGGAGAGAAATGCGCTACAGAGAGTCGTGAGAACAGCACAGAAGATCACCGGCGCCCCCCTCCCCTCTCTGGAAGAGCTGTACAACACACGCTGTCTCAGGAAGGCCTCCAAGATCTCCAGGGACCCGACCCACCCTGGGTACGTACACTTTACCAGGCTGCCCTCGAAAAGGCGGTTCAGGACCCTGGCCGCTAAGACAAACAGACTGAAGAACAGCTTCTACCACAGGGCCGTCCAGGCCCTGAACACAGCAAAGACCTAAGTTCTGGGCCCTGGACAGTCTGGACGGATTGTATGGCAGCTGCTGGACTGAAAAAATCAGGTGTAGTGCTGAGGCACAAACATGTACATTTCAAGCCTGCAAACTGTGACACTTTAAATAACGTGAAACAATACTATTGAGCAATATGACAACCCTAGTCGTCTATCTGTACAGTATAGTACAGTGGATTGTGTACATAGCCTTTATTTATGTAAACCAGCTCCTTCCCTTCTTGTGATTTTTTTTTTTAAGTGTTTTTTTTTCCCTTTCCTAACACCAGGGGAGCCACCACTCCTAAATTTCGTTGTTTGGTACCTGTACTGTAGCAATGACAATAAAGTCCATTCATTCATTCATTCATTCATTCATTCATTCATTCATTCATTCATTCATTTATAAAAAATAAAAAACAATTGTGATGATCCGAAAAATGATCCGATCCGTGACTCAAAAAACGTGATCTGATCCGAGTTAGGTGATCCGTTACACCCCTAGTCAGGACTGTGTGAGAGAGCATTCCAAAGACAGGAAGTCATATAAGTCATATAAGTAAACTGGTAACTAAACTAAGCTGCTTGTGACTGGATGTGGAAAGCTGGATGAGTCTCTGTATAAAGCCCAGTTTACGCTCCTGCGTAAAATCGACGGTGTAGGCTACGGCGTAGCCTTGCGTAGCCTACGTAGCCTTGCGTAGCCTACGGCGTAGATTTACGCGCTCCTCTCCAAAAATGTAAGTACGCGTCAGTTTCTACGCAACCGTAAGCTCTGTGATTGGTCCGCTTGGTAGCACATGATTCTGACAAGATTCCGACTCTCTCGTCGGCCAAAATGCGGAAGCCATGACAGAAATGACATTTACTTTTTCTGTAATTACTTGTTAATAAAGATTTGAAAAATGATGATTACCATCGTATTATCTTAGTTTAATGTCATTTCAATGCATCATAGAACTTTTATTTACAACAAGCATAACAAAAAAAAATCGCTATCATGCCGCTTTGAGTAGAGCACCCTATGGAAGCGTCAGGCACAGCCTTCCTATAAGGAGCGCGATTCACATTTACGAGATGTACAATCCTGTTTATTTAGAAATAAATGATTAGTTACAGGGAGCCCTATGGCTGTTCGTTGGGTTTAAATTATATTTATGATAGACATATTTAATGTTAAGTTATCTATAAGAACTGTGATTGGTCCGCTTGGTAGCGTCACATTCCGACTCTCTCGTAAATGCGGAAGTCATGACAGAAATGTCATTTACTTTTTCTGTAATTACTTATTAATAAAGATTTGGAAATGTATGATAACCATCTTATTATCTTTATTATCTTAGTTTACTGTCATTTCAATGCATTATAGACATTTTCTTTACAACAAGCTTAACAAAAATACGTTTTTTGATCGCTATTATGCCGCTATGAGTACACCGACCGTCGGCATTGTCAGAATGATAGCTAACCGGAAGAGGCACAGCACAGGGGCATAGAAAACACACTGCCACCTAGCGATGTGACAGTGTAATTGCAGAGCGACCTACGTAGAAGTGTAAAGTGCAAGACCCCTTACGTAGGCTACGGCGTAGACGTAAGTAAATTCGACGCAGAAGCTTAAATCGGCCTTTAGTCTCACCAGCGCCGCCCGCCCCCCCCCACCCTGCTGCCCCCCCGCCCTGCTGCCATCTCTCTCTCTCTCATTCTCTCTTTCCCTCCCAGAGAGAGGCATTCCATCCTGATTTTATCATGACCGTCTGTATTTCTTTCTTTCTTTCTTTCTCACTCTCTTGTTTCTCTCTGACGTTTCTTTGTAATGTTTTACTTCCTCAGTTGTGTGAGTTGTGCGTTCTCAGATATCTCTCTGGGAGTGACACGTCACCTCAGCTTTTGTGTTGTGCTGGGCAGCAGGCTGTCAGGGCAGCATGATGTCAGGGTGTCAGGGCAGCAGGGTGTCAGGGCAGCAGGGTGTCAGGGCAGCAGGGTGTCTGGGCAGCAGGGTGTCAGGGCAGCAGGGTGTCAGGGCAGCAGGGGGTCAGGGCAGCAGGGTGTCAGGGTGTCAGGGCAGCAGGGTGTCAGGGCAGCAGGGTGTCAGGACAGCAGGGTGTCTGGGCAGCAGGGTGTCAGGGCAGCAGGGTGTCAGGGCAGCATGCTTTTCCATCTTTTTCCTCTCTGTCTCGAAGCTTATCCACAGAGAGGGGAGAGGGCATTCAAAACCATTGACATCTCATCAGGTACTTCATGAAAGTGGTTATGAATTCATATTAATAACCTTTATGATAGGGATGTCCCGATCCGATATTGATATCGGATATCGCTGCGATATTGGTCCTGAATGCTGGATCGCAGATCGCACCGAAAAAAGAAAAAAAAGACTGTGATCTGCGCTCTCGATCTGGCGTGTCACTCACGTGATGACAACAGTAGTAGCCTGTGGTCACGTGCATGAGAGTTGGCTAGTAGCTACCTGTGTGTGAGTCATGTCAGCAGTGTGAGAATACTTCAGTCTTAAAGAAGAAACAAGTCCATCAGCGGAATGCAAAATTTGCAAATTAACAGTTTCGAGGGGTGGCAGCGATGTTAGTCGTGTAACACCACTAATTTAACACTAGACACGCGACGTTTTTTCACCTACTTTTGGCGCGACGAGGTGTCGAATCACACGACCACTCTTCACAATGGGGGAGTGTGTACTGACGCACAAAGATCGCTGGATGGCGATGTCACACAAGAAGAGAAAATGACAAGATCGCTACCTCTAAAAATGCATAAAGTTCCTATGCTCAGAGAAGCAGGTAAAAAGAATAGTAATAAATATTGCAATATTGTGTTATCATAGTTATGAGCTTCACAGTGATAAAGTCGGTTTATTTGTCGTGAACTTCGCCGGTAACGTCAGCCTGTCAGCCCCTGCAACTGCTCACAGGGGTTGTTACATGTGATTATATGGAATGGCTGAATATGTTCATTATTTTTATTTTGATTACATTATATAATTGTATTTGGTATAATGACAAATAAACTTGAAAGTTGAATGATCTCACAGGAGCGCGTACCTGCATGCGCCGTACCTTCATGTGCCGCAACCTGTTATAGTTAGTTTCATATATATATATATATATATATATATGCTATATATATATATGCTATATATATGTATATGCTATAGTTAGTTTCACCTATATTAGTGAAAAGAGCTGAAAGAAAATACATGAAAGAGTACAGAATGATAAATCATTCAGAATGTTATTGGTTTTAATATTTCACAATCTGCCAGAATAAGCACGCTCCCTCGCACGCCCAGCCCATCATTTTTGATGCCGCTAATGTGTGTAATGAAAAGTGTGACAATGTTGAAAAACCTGGTTGGATAAAATAAGATTCTGTTGTGATTGTGTTGACATTGTTGTGATGTCAAAAGAAATCTTGGTTATGTAATGTGTAAAGTGGAGAGGAGATTGATTGAGACTGCGGGAGCTTTACTAATGAATAAAAGTTGATTATCATTATTAAAAAAGAATAGTAATAAATATTGCAATATTGTGTTATTATAATTATGAGCATCACAGAGATGCACAAGCCTGTCGTGTTTATTTGTCGTGAACTTCATGCCGGCCGTAACATCAGCCCGGCGACTGCTGTAAGCTTGTAAGCTTTGAAACCCGCTTGGCTCCCTCATGAATTGGCAGCCTTTGTTTGCTGATGGGAAACGATCAAGAAACAATTATCGAGAATAAGATTACCCTCCCATGCATCAACCATTACATCAAGTGATTGTAACTCACTTTAGAAACTAGTTCTTAGCCTACACGTTTATTTGCCAAATACATGCTCTGCATGTTTCTCTAAAAATGCATAAAGTTCCTATGAGCAGAGAAGCAGAGAAGTGGGGACATTATTAGAGCAATCTGATATGAAGCTTGAGTCAGCTGAAAACGAACTATGGAACAGATTAAATGCTATTGATTGATAGCGAGGAGATTGATTGAGACTGCGGGAGCTTTACTAATGAATGAAAGTTCATTATCATTATTAAAAAAGAATAGTAATAAATATTGCAATATTGTGTTATCATACGTAGTTATGAGCTTCACAGTGATAAAGTCTGTTTATTTGTCGTGAACTTCGCCGGTAACGTCAGCCTGTCAGCCCCTGCAACTGCTCGCAGGGGTTGTTACATGTGATTATATGGAATGGCTGAATATGTTCATTCTTGTTATTTTGATTACATTATATAATTGTATTTGGTATAATGACAGATAAACTTGAAACTTGAATGATCTCACAGGAGCACGGAGCGTTCATGTGCCGCAACCTGTTATAGTTAGTTTCACCTAAAAGAGCCGCTAATGTGTGTAATGAAAAGTGTGACAATGTTGAAAGACATGATGTCATAATCAAAATATAAAACCTGGTTGGATAAAATAAGATTCTGTTGTGATTGTGTTGACATTGTTGTGATGTCAAAATAAATCTTGGTTATGTAATGTGTAAAGTGGAGAGGAGATTGATCGGGACTGCGGGAGTTTTCATTACTAACGAATGATGGTTGATTATTATTATACAAAAATAATAGTAATAAATATTGCAATATTGTGTTATTATAATTATGAGCTTCACAGAGATGCACAAACCTGTCGTGTTTATTTGTCGTGAACTTCACGCCGGCCGTAACATCAGCCCGGCGACTGCTGTAAGCTTGTAAGCATTGTAAGCGTGTAATACACGCTCTTGCGTGTTTCCATTCATGATGATATGTTTCTGTAAACTTTGAGTGGGACTGCCCCACTCAGAAAAAAACATTATACAATAACATTATATACAAAAAAAGCATTATATACAATATTATAAATATCCGTTCGTTATATAATATTCGTTGATGAGTACAGGCATAATCAAACGTAGGTTACTCCAATTACTTTGCTGCGGTAGCTATGCATGCACCACACAACTTGATAGGTACATACTGTGCAGTGTATCATTCATAACTGTACATAGGCTACACATATCATAATATCTTATCACTATTGCATGGAACTTGGGTAAACCCGCTGTGAAAAAAAACCCTCAGCTCCAACAAATCTGAAGGGATTAGGAGACATACTGTACAGTTTATCATTTTCATAATTGTCTGTACATATACATATCTTATGTATCACTATTGCTATATATAGCCTATATATAAACACAATATGTTACAAATATCAGTCTTATCCACTGTATCTAATTCAGCACTGAAGCCTGAAGGTTGAGCACAGTGTGTGTCCCCTTGCTACCTCTGCTGATATAAAAGAGAATTGCAGCCTTGGAGAAAAAGATGGCGGCCGAATCCCAAGGCAAATACACAGACACACACTGAAATACTGCAAAATCGCTTTATACTAACTCAATTTTGAAAATGTAAAGATGCTGGGTGGTAGAACGCACATATCTAGGAAAAGTCATGAAAGGAGGGTCCTGACATTTGATCGAGTGCAAAGGTAGAATTGTTTTTGTACTCACTGGTGCCCTACGACACCTCACGGCTTTCCTAGTGTTAATCAAACATTTAAAAAAGCACCACATGGAACAGCACCAGGCATATCTGCAAGCGTCTGCTGCTACTGCAAAAAAAGCCCCTGCAACAGCAGACATTGCTAGCATCAATACAGAGGCAAGAGAAACTCCCCCCAGACAGCAAAATTGCGAAAGCGATCACGGAGAAATTAGTTCAGTTTATTGTGCTCGACGACCAACCACGTTCGGTGGTATAGAATGTGGGATTTCAGAGCTTAATTGAGCACCTGGAGCCGCGCTATACTTTGCCCAGTCGCCATCATATAACCGAAAAAGCCATCCCTCAAATGCACAACGAAGTTTGTGAGTTCCTCTCCAAACTCTTGGAGAATGTAGGCGCTTTTAGCTTCACAACAGACATCTGGAGCTCAGATGTGTGTCCAATGTCCTTGTTGAGTCTCACAGCACACTGGATATACAGTGCCTTGCAAAAGTATTCACCCCCCTTGGCTTTTTACCTATTTTGTTACATTACAACCTGTAATTTAAATGTTTTTTAATCAGAATTTTATTTGATGAATCTGCACAAAATAGTCTTAGTTTTTAAATGAAATGAGAAATATATATATAAAAAAAGAATTTAAAAAAATAAAGAACTGAAAATTGGCATGTGCATATGTATTCACCCCCTTTGTTATGAAGCCCCTAAAAAGCTTGGTGCAACCAAGCACCTTCAGAAGTCACATAATTAGTGAAATGAAGTCCACCTGTGTGTGTGTGTCACATGATCTGTTAGTATATACACACCTTTTCTGAAAGGCCCCAGAGGCTGCAACACCTAAGCAAGAGGCACCACCAACCAAACACTGCCATGAAGACCAAGGAACTCTCCAAACAAGTCCGGGACAAAGTTGTTGAGAAATACAAGTCAGGGTTGGGTTACAAAAAAATATCCAAATCTTTGATGATCCCCAGGAGCACCATCAAATCCATCATAAACAAATGGAAAGAACATGGCACCACAACAAACCTGCCAAGAGAGGGCCGCCCACCAAAACTCACAGACCGGGCAAGGAGGGCATTAATCAGAGAGGCAGCACAGAGACCAAGGGTAACCCTGGAGGAGCTGCAGAGATTCACTGCAGAGACTGGAGTGTATGTCCATAGGTCCACAATTAGCCGTACACTCCATAGAGCTGGGCTTTATGGAAGAGTGGCCAGAAGAAAGCCATTACTTTCCGCTAAAAATAAGAAGGCACGTTTTGAGTTTGCAAAAAGGCATGTCGGAGACTCCCAAAATATATGGAGGAAGGTGCTCTGGTCAGATGAGACTAAAATTGAACTTTTTGGCCATCAAGGAAAACGCTATGTCTGGCGCACACCCAACACATCCCATCACCCCAAGAACACCATCCCCACAGTGAAACATGGTGGTGGCAGCATCATGCTGTGGGGCTGTTTTTCAGCAACAGGGACTGGGAAACTGGTCCGAGTCGAGGGAAAGATAGATGGTGCTAAATACAGGGATATTCTTGAGCAAAACCTGTACCAGTCTGTAAGTGATTTGAGACTAGGACGGAGGTTCACCTTCCAGCAGGACAACGACCCCAAGCATCCTGCTAAAGCAACACTTGAGTGGTTCAAGGGGAAACATATAAATGTGTTGGAATGGCCTAGTCAAAGCCCAGACCTCAATCCAATTGAGAATCTGTGGTCAGACTTGAAGATTGCTGTTCACAAGCGCAAACCATCAAACTTGAAGGAGCTGGAGCAGTTTTCCCTTTAGGAATGGGCAGAAATCCCAGTGGAAAGATGTGGCAAGCTCATAGAGACTTATCAAAAGCGACTTGCAGCTGTGATTGTCGCAAAGGTGGCTCTACAAAGTACTGACTTTAAGGGGGTGAATAGTTATGCACATTGATATTTTCTGTTATTTTGTCCTATTTGTTGTTGTTTGCTTCACAATAAAAAACACATCTTCAAAGTTGATCACACATCTTCAAAGGCATATTCTGTTAATTAAATGATGCAAACTTTCAAACAATCCATTTTAATTCCAGGTTGTGAGGCAACAAAACACGAAAAATGTCAAGGGGGGTGAATACTTTTGCAAGGCACTGTACTCAGGTTTTACTTTGAAGAAAGCGGTGCTGCATGCCCGTGAGTTCCGTGGCTCACACACTGGGGATTCCCTTAAGGCAGCCATGGAGGAGATGCTGCACGAATTGAAGATTAACAAAAGCAAAGTCCATGTAGTTTTAAGAGACAATGCAAAGAATATGAAGGAGGGCATGGATCAACTTGGAGTGGCGAGTCTGGGATGCTTTGTGCCACTATGCAGCTTATCACTATGCAGCTTACCACTATGCAGCTTATCACTATGCAGCTTATCACTATGCAGCTTATTGTGCATGAGGGACTGTTGTCGCAGCGCAGCGTGAGTGATGCACTGGCCAACGGGAGAAAAATGGTTAGGCCATTTCAAACACTCGCCCTTGGCATATTCACGGCTGCAGGATATCCAAGTAGAACTAAATATGCTGCCTAAGAGTCTGCAGCAGGACGTTCAAACTAGGTGGAACAGCACCTAGAACACACACCACTACACACCACTACACACCACTACATGATTGAAAGCCTCATTGCGCAGAAACGGTCACTCTCTGCGTATGTGGCTGAATATGACCTGCCAGCGACGCTAACAGCAAACCAGTGGGGGCTGTTGGAGAAGACTGCCACGGTTTTGGACCCTTTTGAGGAGATGACAAGAGAGGTGAGTGCCTCATCCGCATCACTAGCTGATGTCATCCCCATCGTGTGTGTCCTGAAACGTGTTCTCAGTCGGGAAAACGACACTGACCAGGGGATTAAAACTATGAAAAGCACCCTCCTCCTCGACGCACTCAACAGACGTTTTGACAACCTTGAGTCTGAACCGTTATACTCGGTTGCAACCCTGCTGTGTGTGTGTGTGTGTGTGTGACAAATAACTTGATTAAGGAAATTATTTGACTAATATTAGCTATTTTATTATACAGGTACTTCACAAATGCAGACGCTTTGAGGCTTGCAAAGACAGCACTAATGGCAGAGGTAGGGAAGATGGAGGAAGTGTTGGAGGATGGAACTACAGCCTCTGAGCCAGCAGACAAGACTCCACGGTCGGAGGCGACAGGCACCAGTACCAGCAGCAGCTGCCTTGGCAACATATTTGATGAAATTCTGGAGGAACGCACAGTAGGCCTACCTGATCCTGGGATAAATTCAAGTGCAGACCTACCTCAGTGAGGCACCTATTCCATGGTCAGACAATCCCTTGCTTTTCTGGAAAGTCAACCAACCTCGACTGCCCTCCCTGCCCTCCCAGCCACAGCAGCTACATTTCTCTGTGCTCCTTGTACAAGTGTAGAGAGTGAGAGGCTCTTTAGCACAGCCTCAATTATTATTATTGATGACAGAAGGAACAATTTGACTGCACAGAATGCTGAAAAGCTAATCTTCCTGAAGAAGAATCACTCCCTCATGGTTAAGTGAACAATATGTTCAAGAGCTTTGTTACAAAGAAACAGCACATAAGAAACGTTTGTTGTTGTTTTTTGTTGTAGTTGTTTTTTTTTTTACAATTGTTAAAGCAGATTTACAAGGCCTCTTATTTATTTGGAATACTATACCTATTTATTTGGGAAGTTATAATTAAGTTATGTTTTACAGCCATTTTGTTTTTACTGTTACCGGTAGTTGCTAGGCTACAATTGAAAAAAGGGTCCTATAATTGATTCGCCATTTGTAAGAGAAGATAAATACCTGAAGGCACTAAAACTAGAAATCAGACATAACTATTTTTTCTACAATGCTGAATGCTGCTGTTTAAATTGTTTTAACTTTAAACCAGTTACTGAGTACTGGTCACTGAGTACTGCAGAGTACTGTTTTTGTTGCTTGAATAAAGGCTGGCAGTCTTAATTTAACTGTTGTTGTGGACTATATACTGGGGAAGTATTTGTTATTATTCAGGGGTAAAAAAAAAAATTATAATATCGGATCGGTATCGCAGAGACTTGAAGCCCAGGTATCGGTAGTGAAAAAGTGGGATCGGGACATCTCTACTTTATGATATCATAACTTTTACAACCTGACATGTTTCACTGTTTGACCTCACTGTAGGTTCCAGCCCAACCCGTATACTTTAGGACAGGGGTCGGAAATTAAGTTTGGCCTTGGGCCAAAAAAATTCTGAGCCACTAGATGGTGGGCCGGAACATAATCAAAGGCTAATTTAAGTAATTGATTGTTTAAAAATGTGACACGTTCTAATGCTTTGACTTTTCATGTGTACAAAAATGTACACATCGCTAGTCAACTAACACAGCTTGTTTTGTGAGCCTGCTAACAATGTAAAGTAGTGTTCTAGTTAACTAGGTAGCAGTCCAATCCATTATGTTGCAGTATTTTGGCTTGACTAGCGAGTTTGTGTTGTGATTCTCAACAACGTTGAAACGTAGTTTCACCCTTTTCCATATTTTTGAATAATAAATGTGTGGACTGACGATGTAGCGCAGCCTAACTTATTCTAATAATTATTTAACATACTTTTGTTCTGATAATTATTCCCCCCTCCTCCCAGACAAGGTCACGTTATTATTGGATTGGTTGTTTGCGTGTCGGGTGAAGTTAGCTAAACATTTAACCTGCTAGCTAGCAAGACAAACATAATGTCACTCTCCAAAGGTCTAAAGAGGAAAGTTGACGGTGAAAACAGGGCATTTAAAGAGGAATGGACAGCAAACTATACGTTCATCCTACCTGGTTTCATCAATGCAAAGCCGTTGTGAGACTCACATTTTACGTGCTCACAATGTTCCCTTTCTATACATGCGAGTCGTCCTTTTCGTCAATGAATGTGATAAAGACGCACGAGAGGAATCGATTGATGCATAAAAACCTTGAGAACTGCCTGCGGATTAAAGTGACGTCCATATCACCAGATATCAAGCAAATAGTGACCGATGGGAGATGCTTTTTGTTTGCGCCGATTTTGTTGTCAATGTTTTTCAGAAAATTAAACAGAATTTGCTTTGTTACTGTTCATATGTGTGTTGCAGTCACATATACGTAAACATTACGTTTGAATGGTTTACTGAGCTCGTGTTATTTTTTTCAAACCACACACCACATGTCAACTATTTCAGCACCACGCGTTGTCCACCTACCGTATTTTCCGCACTATAAGGCGCACTTAAAAGCCTTTAATTTTCAAAAAAAACGACAGTGCGCCTTATAATCCGGATACTGGTTGTACACGGCGCTCAAGGCGCTCTGTCAAAATGTTTCAGTACGACTGGTAAACTACAAAGCCGCACCGCTTGCAGCATTACGGTAATCAGTAAACACCGGTACTGTACTCACAGTCCAACACCACTTGTGTGTGTATAAAGACCCCAAGTAAAGAAGACTAAACAGAGTTTCCGAGGGAACAAAGCGAGATGGCCACAGTTAGAGGACAAACTCGAACAGTGGGTTGTTGAACAGAGAGCAGCAAGTAGAAGCGTCTCTACAGTCACTATTCGAATGAAGGCAACAGCGCTAGCACGGGACATGAACATCGATGAATTTCGAGGCGGTCCTTCTTGGTGCTTTCAACTTGAAGTTTTAAAGTACCTACTCGATATAATAAACAACAGTTTAACGATCACTAAACACTTATAATTTGTGTATTGGATTCATTATTCTCGTTTGCCGGAGGCTACCGGTAAGGGAGGGTTGACTTGTAAACATACTTTCGTTTTAGCTCGTGTTCAAAAGCAAGAACTGTGTGTTCATCTAGTTATGTGTAGTTATGTGTTTTTAGCATGTCGATGTTCTCCCAGTATGTTGTCATGTTATTAAAATACAGTTTAGACCTTCGTAGCGATGTGTTTTGTTAGCAGCGTTCGTAGCTGTGGCTGCGTTCAGAGTCACTTTTCTCCCATTCAGTGTTTGAGGTGAACCAACATTCAAATACGCCTGTCGTGTTCAATCTTTCTCTGATTTGAATGTATGACAGATAATGACACATCATTTGAAAGCTTACAATCTGTAGTTTAAGCATGTGTAAAAACGGAAAAATTACGTTGCACATTTCACCAGGAGCTGTCACATATTGGTTGTTGGTTATAATTGTATAGCCTATTGGTTGTTTTCTGGTGTTGTTTTATTGTTTTGCTCTGTTTGTAGTCTACTTGATGTATTTTTATCAGCTGTTAAATCACCACAGCGGTTAATCCACTAATAGAGACAATACCAGATTGAAAATGCTTGTAGCTAACTACTCTATATCTCGTGGTCGCAGCTATTGCGAATTGCTATTCACGGGAGTCAGCTGTGAATCACCGCAGGTCCTTGACGCTTGTTGCAAAAATGGATGACGAACGGCTGATACTTGAGGTGGAAAAATATATATTTTTGACAGTGGAGCAGGTAGAACGTTGACGGTGACAACGCTCAGGTGGAGCATGGACAACGGGAAGTTGACACAACACCGATGGAGAGGTGACGCAACGCAGTAGGTGGAGCTTGGGCGTAACGCAACCCCAGTCAAACGTTTGACTGCAGTATCTTCTATTCTATGCGCCTTATAATCCGGTGCGCCCTGTATATGAAAACAGTTCTAAAATAGGCCATTCATTGAAGGTGCGCCTTATAATCCGGTGCGCCTTATAGTGCGGAAAATACGGTACTTATGATTCACCATGAGGGGTTCAGTGTCAGTGCGCTTCGCTGCCTGATTGTCTGTCCCTGTGTCATTCACTCTCAAAGTACAATAAGCATTATTCAGGTGGAGGTCGATTCTCTATTCGGACATTATAGGCGCTATATGTGGGACTGTCGGTCCGATATTGTAAAAAAAAGAAAAAAGAAAAAAAAGTGGATTCACAAAATAATCTGCTGGGCCAAATATTATTGGTGATGATTTTAGCCCAAAATTATTATTTTATTGGAAATATGTACAGTTTTCATCATGAATTCCAAATCTGTCTCCAGACTCTCCTAAATGGTCTCCTTAAAAGGGGAGAAAGCGTCCACCGCTTTTGGGAAACAGCTGAGGTATGGGGGTATACGAGGTATGGGGCTATACGAGGTATGGGGGTATACGAGGTATTGGGGTGTGTGAGGTAAATTCCCTTACAAACCATCATATAGCAATTACACAATTCAACCAGTAGATGGCAGATTATTCCAACAATTACAACCAATCATGGCCGGCGAAGAAATGGCAATGTTTCAACTAAAAAAAGCGTGTACGATTTGGAAGTGGTTACATTCATACATTCCACTTATGAGCCAAAAACAGAGTTAAACAATGTCAACAGAACGTGTTCAACATGGAAAATCATTGGAAAGGAGAGAGGTCCGACCTTTGACAGAGAGTATAACTACAAGTTAGTCGTTTTAGGAACAATACAACTGTGCTGATGACGCTTAACCAGTGTCTCAGGCAACGTTACTCATTACTCAGCACGCCTCGCCTCTGTTACCCACGTGCACAGACACAGACAAAGACGCGCACGCACGTACACACACAGAATACAGTGTGACGGTTAAATCCTCCACCCACCCTCTCCCCGCCGAGCCAAAACAAACATAACACATTCCAGGCCCGGTTTCCTGCTCTCTTTGTTTGAAGTGAGATCAGAGGTAGCAGCGCTTCCTCGGACAGAGGGAGACAACCCCCTTTATTTCAAAGCTGTTTTGTGTTCTCTGAACCTACCAGAGCAGCAACATCTCTCGCTAGGCTTTGTGTTGAGGTGGCGGGCAGGGGGGGGGGGGGGGGGGGGCTCCATTGACTGGGGACTTAACACTGGGAGCGCCGCGGATCGCGACCTTATTCAAGCGCGATGAGGTGTGCTTCAGCACTATGATAGTTTAACATAGAGAAGAGTGTACTGACGCACAAAGATCGCTGGAGGGCGATGTCACGCAAGAAGCGTGAACACGCAACACACCGCGGGGGAAACCCGATCTCTTTGTTCATTGATCAGAGCGCATGTCTTATCGCTGGAACAAGACTGACTGATACACACCACACCTCTGCCATCATACATCGGTCCCACATGTATTTATTTACCATCATATTTTTCAATATAAAACGGTATGATATGGTAGCCTACATTGCAGTCGTCCCGCAGTTCTAGTAGATCGCCGACATCATGTTATTTGATGTACACATTTCACACACCCAACAATTGTTCGTTCACTAAACATTATAACATGAACACAGTTATAGCACCTAGTTTCCTAGCACCAGGGGAGCCCCCCCTCCCAAATTTCGTTGTTTGGTACCTGTACTATATCAATGACAAATAAAGACCATTCATTCATTCATTCAAACAATGACAGTTACAGTCTCGCTCAAACTGTAGCGAGATTAGGAGACTACTAATTGAGAAAAAGAAAAGAAAATACATGAAAGAAAGGAGAGAAAGAGTACAGAATGATAAATCATTCAGAATGTTATTGGTTTTTATATTTCACAATCTGCCAGAATAAGCACGCTCCCTCGCACGCCCAGCCCATCATTTTTGATGCCGCTAATGTGTGTAATGAAAAGTGTGACAATGTTGAAAGACATGATGTCATAATCAAAATATAAAACCTGGTTGGATAAAATAAGATTCTGTTGTGATTGTGTTGACATTGTTGTGATGTCAAAAGAGATCTTGGTTATGTAATGTGTAAAGTGGAGAGGAGATTGATCGGAACTGCAGGAGTTTTCATTACTAACGAATGATGGTTGATTATTATTATACAAAAATAATAGTAATAAATATTGCAATATTGTGTTATCATAGTTATGAGCTTCACAGTGATAAAGTCTGTTTATTTGTCGTGAACTTCACGCCGGCCGTGCCCGTAACATCAGCAGACAATCGACTGCTGTAAGCTTGTAAGCGTTGAAACCTGCTTGGCAGCTTTGAAACCCGCTTGGCTCGCTCATGAATTGGCAGCTATTGTTTTGCTGATGGGAAACGATCAATAAGATTACCCTCCCCCGTCAACCATTGCATCAAGTGATTGTAACTCACTTTAGAAACTAGTTCATAGCCTACACGTTTATTTGTCAAATACATGCTCTGCATGTTTCTCTAAAATGCATAAAGTTCCTATGAGCAGAGAAGTGGGGAAATGATTAGAGCAATCTGATATGAAGCTTGAGTCAGCTGAGAACGAACTATGGAACAGATTAAATGCTATATATGGAGAGGAGATTGATTGAGACTGCGGGAGCTTTACTAATGAGGATTCTTAATAGGACTGGTTGTTAAAATCCCTAAATATTCAGCACAACAATTGAGTGGAGTTGGAGATGTCCTCTTGGGTGGAGTGGAATTTGGCAATGATCACGTGGTGCCACCAGTACGACACATCTTCAGTTGTGGTCCCCGACCTCATTGGGTGTTTCGGCCAGTTATCACAAGACACCCTCTGCCGAGGTTGGCCCACCACAGGCTGATCAGGCCTGGGTGTGTGTCGCACGGTGGCACCACGTGGTCATTTGGGAGCCCATGTTGGGTCCCTACGTTTCAGCCACAGCCAGTGACTGCTCCGTTCTGCTGCAGTGGACAGTTCTCTGATTGCCTTCCGTTGGGCCTGTCCTCTGATCCCTACTGCCCTCAGGAGCCTTGTGGTGGAGCTGGCTACAAAGCCTCTGCAGCCCACCTCCACTGGCCACACCTTCACGTTCCAGCCCCGCCCCTCTGCTTCGACTGCTAAGTTGGCATACCGCAGCCTCTTCCGTTCGAATGCCTCATCGATGGCCTCCTCCCATGGGACCGTCAGTTCTACGATGAAGACACGCCGGCAGGACTTGGACCAGAGGACTAGGTCTGGGCGCAGGTTGGTCGCTGCAATTTCGGGTGGGAAGGTGAGCCTCTGGCTGAGGTCTACCCGCATTTCCCAATCCCGGGCTGCGTTCAGTGGGCCTGAGTCTGGAGGTGATGGCTTGGTCCGCTGTTTCTCCCTTTCCCGGATGAAGGTTGTTTTCCGTGGAAAGGTAGTCTGGGCATTGAGAGGCATGGCGTTGGTGGTTACCCTCTTGTGCTCAAGTTCGGCAGCCAAGCACTTTAGCACTTGGTTGTGGCGCCAGGTGTATCTTCCTTGAGTTAGACTGGTCTTGCAACCCACCAAGATGTGTTTGAGGGTTGCTGGGGCTGCACACTGGAGACAGGCTGGGTCCTCTCCATACCAGAGATGTAGGTTGGTAGGAGAGGGCAGGACATCATATGTGGCTCTGATGATGAAACTTAGCCTATTAGACTCCATGCTCCACAGCTCGTTCCACGTGATTTTCCTCCTCTCCACGCTCTCCCACTTCATCCAGCGGCCTTGCTGGGCTTGGGAGACTGCCTTGGCGCACCTGGCTGCTTCCTCCTGGTGGCGCACCTCCTCAACCACCATCTTCCGCCGTTCGGTTGGAGTAGCCTTTTGCCATGTGGGTGTTGTTGTTTCCAAGCCAAGGCCCCCTCTGCCATGTTGGACATGCCCCACTAACCCTTGATTATCATTATTTAAAAAGAATAGTAATAAATATTGCAATATTGTGTTATCATAGTTATGAGCTTCACAGTGATAAAGTCTGTTTATTTGTCGTGAACTTCACGCCGGCCGTGCCTGTAACATCAGCAGACAATCGACTGCTGTAAGCTTGTAAGCGTTGAAACCTGCTTGGCAGCTTTGAAACCCTCTTGGCTCGCTCATGAATTGGCAGCTATTGTTTTGCTGATGGGAAACGATCAATAAGATTACCCTCCCCCGTCAACCATTGCATCAAGTGATTGTAACTCACTTTAGAAACTAGTTCATAGCCTACACGTTTATTTGTCAAATACATGCTCTGCATGTTTCTCTAAAATGCATAAAGTTCCTATGAGCAGAGAAGTGGGGAAATTATTAGAGCAATCTGATATGAAGCTTGAGTCAGCTGAGAACGAACTATGGAACAGATTAAATGCTATATATGGAGAGGAGATTGATTGAGACTGCGGGAGCTTTACTAATGAATGAAAGTTGATTATCATTATTAAAAAAGAATAGTAATAAATATTGCAATATTGTGTTATCATAGTTATGAGCTTCACAAAGTCTGTTTATTTGTCGTGAACTTCACGCCGGCCCTAACATCAGCAGACAATCGACTGCTGTAAGCTTGTAAGCTTTGAAACCCGCTTGGCTCGCTCATGAATTGAATCAAGTGATTGTAACTCAGAAGTTTGTAACTTAGAAACGAGTTGTCCCATACAGTGATTGTCTGAACGAACATTTATTTCACCATATTACGTGACTTATGCACCTTAGGTTTTTGTGAACGGGACGATCAGAAAGAGATTAGTTTACCACGAAACAAGGAATGCAAAATCAAAAAAACAATGCATAAGAAGGATATCAGCGATGTCATGTTTTTGCTCTACATTGGACATGGTGTCTTGATTGATAAGATTATCCATTGTTGACTGATTATTCATTGTTGACATTTGATCATGTTCTCTTTTACTGTGCAATGTGTTAGTAGGCTTTGGATGCTGCCTTTGAATAACAACCTTTTGAAGTGGGGTTTTAGGCACTGTTCCTATATTAGCATATTCAACCGGTGATTGTTCAAGATTCATAGACACAGATTGTCCCTTTTGCATATCATCATAATAGGCATTCGTGTCATCATGTTCTTTACACATTACATAACCAAGATTTATTTTGCAATCACAACAATGTCAACACAATCACAACAGAATCTTATTTAATCCAATCAGGTTGTATATATAATCTATATATATAATCTATATATTGGTTTCAATATACCTCCATAGCAGTCTACAGTCTAATTTAGCTATATCTATAATTACATTATGAGAACATCAGTATTTTTACGCCTTTGGTTGTATTGTCTGAACGAACATTGATTGGGAGACATACTGTACAGTTTATCATTTTCATAACTGTCTGCACATATACATATCTTATTTTGATTGTTATTATAGCCTATATATAAACACAAATATCAGTCTTATGCACTGTGTCTCATTCAGCACTGAAGCCTGAATTTGAGCACAGTGTGTGCCCCCTTGCTACCTCTGCTGATATAAAAGAGAATTGCAGGCTTGGAGAAAAAGATAGCAGCCACAAATACACAGACACACACAGAAATACTGCTAAAACGCTTTATACTAACTTGATTTTGAAAATGTAAAAATGCTGGGTGGTAGAACGCACATATCTAGGAAAAGTCATGAAAGGAGGGTCCTGAAATGTGATCGAGTGCAAAGGTAGAATTTTTTTTGTACTCACTGGTGCTGTTTAACACCTCACGGCTGTTCTAGTGTTAAGCCTCAATGTACAGTCTCTGTCTGTCTGTCTGTCTGTCTGTCTGTCTGTCTGTCTGTCTGTCTCTCTGTCTCTCTGTCTCTCTCTCTCTCTCTCTCTCTCTCTCTCTCTCTCTCTCTCTCTCTCTCTCTCTCTCTCTCTCTCTCTCTCTCTCTCTCTCTCTCTCTCTCTCTCTCTCTCTCTCTCTCTCTCTCTCTCTCTCTCTCTCTCTCTCTCTCTCTCTCTCTCTCTCACACACACACACACACACACACACACAGAGGAGAGAGGAAAAAGTAAAGGAGGCAGAGAACGGGGGAAGGAGGCAGACGGCGAGAGTATGAAAAAGAGGCAGAAGGAGAGAGCGAGAGAACAATACTGTACAACAATACTGTACAACAATACTGTAGAGTAATACTGTACAACAATACTGTACAACAATACTGTAGAGTAATACTGTACAACAATACTGTAGAGTAATACTGTACAACAATACTGTACAACACTAATGTAGACTAGAGTAATACTGTACAACAATACTGTAGAGTAATACTGTACAACAATACTGTAGAGCAGCGGTTCCCAACCTATTAGGACTCACGGCCCACTTTACAGATATGTCCAGTTTTTTGGGTGGAATTAGCGGTTTTAGACTGTGGTTAGGGTGGAAAATGTCGATCCCATCTGGCAACCCTGTTCGCGAGTCCGGGATGGAATGTAGCCAATCAAGAAGCGAGCTGACTTCTTCTTTTCGGATGGAAATATCGGCGCACACCACACACAATACGATCAAGGCTGTTCAATCCAAGATTTTTTATCTTTTTAAAATTAAAACGTTTTTGTAACAAAAAAACGTCAATAAAACATTTTTTTTGCCCATGATTTGGCGGCCCACTTGCAGTACTCAGGTTGGGAACCGCTGCTGTAGAGTAATACTGTACAACAATGCTGTAGAGTAATACTGTACAATACTGTAGAATAATACTGTACAATACTGTAGAGTAATACTGTACAATACTGTAGAATAATACTGTACAATACTGTAGAGCAGTGGTCACCAACCTTTTTAAGCCCAAGATCCCTGACCTCGGCCTTGATGAAGGCAAGATCTACCTATTGAAGCGTTGAGAGAAAAAGACAGCCAAGATAGTACTTTAAACTTAATGACGTTTATTTGCCTGTATTTTAATTAGATGCAATGCATTGGTCCAACATTAAAATGTATGCAACAACAAAAAAAAGACTATCAAGCATATCAGGCAGCTGTCTTGCTTTAAGAATTGTACATAACTGAAATTCAATTCAAAGTTTGATTATGTCATTTCATTACAACACAAAAAAATAAAGGCATGGAATGATGGAATGGAGGAATGTATGATAAAATCATTTTGTTCATAGTAACGTTAGCTGACATTCTTGACATTTTGACACTTGACTGACTTAATTATTATTCTTACTTATTAACATTGACAAACATATTTACAATTAGCATTTTATAAAGTAGAACTGTAATGTGTACTTTCTCAGTCAGTGCTAAGTACAGTCATCTTATGCAGCATCACTTTTCACATCAAAACAAAAGTAAAACTAATGTGTACTTTCTCATATTATTAACATTGACAAACATAATTTACAAGTATAGCATTTTATAAAGTAGAACTGTAATGTGTACTTGTGTCTCAGTCAGTGCTAAGTGCAGTCATCTTATGCAGCATTACTTTTCACATCGAAACAGTCATGTTACTCACTCAAGTCAGTGTGATGGTTGTGACTGGATACTGTCTACAAGTGCTTTGTAGTTTGGCTCATAGCTACTGACTGCCAGTCTGAGACAGTCTGTGAGGTGTCTGTCAGTAAGGCGGCTCCTGTACTTTGATTTGATTATTTTCATCTGTGAAAATGACATTTCACAGAGATATGTGGATCCAAAGTAGGCACTCACTCTTAGTGCACATGCAGTGAGAAGAGGAAACTTCTCTCTGCTGACAAGTCCCCAAAAGTCACTGTCCCTTGACCTGGCTTTCAGCTCTATGTCATTTTGTAAATCAACCGTCTCCATGTCAACTCCACTTGGCAAAGTAAATACTTGCTGGAATTTGGCTGCTACCTGCTCTATATCAATGGGCACAAATGGGTTTGAGACAAATGCAGCAATATCTCCCATGACATCTAACTCACCAAAACGCCGATTGAACTCTGTTGCCAGTTTGTCCAGGGGAGCACAGTACTGCTCAGGGTGAAAAGCATCATTGTCTTCCAAGGCCTGTGCCATTTTCTCCAGGTTGGGAAAGTGTGTCAGCCTCCCATTCTTTAGGTGTGTGTGGTCCAAACACCGAGCTTGGCCTTGAACCCATTTACTGCGCTTATCATGTGGGGAAGGTGTCGGTCTTTTCCCTGCAGCTCGTAGTTGAGTGCGTTCAGTTTTGCGGTTATGTCTGTCAGGAACCCCAGGTCCAGTAGCCACGCATCGTCTGCCAGTTCCTTGTGCTCCTCGTTCCTTGTAAGTAAGTAGGCCTAAGTAAGTAAAGCTTTATTTATATAGCACCTTTCATACAAGAAATGCAGCTCAAAGTGCTTTACAACAGGAATAAGAACATAAAGTGAATAAAAACATATATAAAAACATATACATGCATAGAATTAATATAAAAGCAGGGGGAAACAGTAAAAAGAAAAGGTAAAGATCTGACTTTCCACACCAATTTAAGTCCTTTGCCTATGAAAATATTTACTACCACTTGCCTTGTCGACAGGAACGTCTTGATCTCGGGCAGCAAGTCGACAAATCGCTGCAGCACTTTGCCGCGACTCAACCACCGCACATCAGCATGGAGAAGCAGGTCTCCGTAAGCAGCGTCGAGCTCGTCCAATAACGCTTTGAATAAGCGGTGCTGAAGCGCTTTCGCTCGAATCGAGTTGACTAGTTTCACCACCAGTGTCATTACATGGGAAAAGTCCAACACCTTACCAGCCAAGGCCTGCTGATGGATCACACAGTGATAATTGACGAAGGAGGGAAAATCAGGGTCATTACGACACAGTCCAATAAATCCATTGCGCATTGCTGGGGCCCCGTCAGTAGTAATCGCCACTAGTTTATGAATGGGTATGTCATTTTCACCGACATATTTTTTGAACTCATTGTAAATATCCACACCCCTCGTTTTCTCCTTTAAGTGCAAAAGAGTGAAGAAATCCTCCTTTGTTGTAGAATCCTGGAAAACCATTTTGACAAATGTTTTTTTTGCGAGTCACGTAGCAGTACTATTCTCTTATCTGATTGGTCACTTTCATGCAGCATTTGCGACACAACAGTTTGCTCGAGAGAGAGAGAGAGAGAGAGAGAGAGAGAGAGAGAGAGAGAGAGAGAGAGAGAGAGAGAGAGAGAGAGGCGCGTGCAAAACATAGGCTCTTTGTGTATTTTTATTTTTTTTAAATAAAAAATAAAAAATAAAAATGTTTTTATTTTATTTTTATTTATCAATCAAAGATCTACAGGGAAAGTCTCAAAGATCTACCAGTCGATCGCGATCGACGGGTTGGTGACCACTACTGTAGAGTAATACTGTACAATACTGTAGAATAATACTGTACAATACTGTAGAGTAATACTGTACAATACTGTACAATACTGTAGAGTAATACTGTACAACAATACTGTAGAGTAATACTGTACTACAATTAGGGGTGGGACGATTAGAAAATGTCATGTCACGATTATCGTGGGCAAAATAATCGCGATCCACGATATTATCGCGAGAATTTTTTTTTTTTTATGCCAATAAAACACACTGTAATCACTTTAACTTAGATTTTGTTGTATTTTTAGGACATTTTAAGTCAGTAATTCAAATTCAGATTCTAGTGGCACATATCTCTGGCCATAATCCGGGTCCTTAAGAAAGAGCAATTCCTTTTCGGCCAATCAGCACCTTTCATTAACGTACCCAAGGAAGTTTAAAGAACGCACTCCCAGTGTTGCCAACTTCCAGAGCCCCTTGGCGACTTAATTAGTCAAAAGCGACCAGCGACAAATCTAGCTTCCTTTTCTGGTCATTTGGGGAATTACTGTAAAGCATCTAACTTGTATTCCACGGTTCACGTTACAACCGAGCTCAGGAGAGACGAGTAGGGATACAGTCTATGGCGAGCGAGGGTTGCCGTCTCCTCTCTCCCTCAACACTCACTCCCTCAACACTCTCTCCCTCAACACTCACTCCCGCGGCCAGTCTGATAGCAGCCGCGGGGAGCGTACCGTTGTTCCCCGGGTCCTCGCAGGGGGTTCGGGCAAAGTTCGGGAAATAACGGACGGTTGTCATGTGTTTATACAGCATGGATGTTAAGTGCCTAATGCCTTTGATGCGCACACTTGCTACTTGCCGCTTTAATCATTGTATTTAGCCTATAGCACAAGTCATGCATTGAATGTAACCTCAAGTGCTGAACAGTATTAAGTAAACCACAATATATTTGCTAAAGCTTAGGGGCGACCGTGCCTTTTGCAGCCATAGACTGTCACTGCCTGGTAATAACAAGGAAGGCCAATGACAGTATCCCGTCTAAAGTTTTTCACCAGCCATGGTGAGTAGGCTAGCATACGTTACCTAGTGACTGACTGACAAGGCTGACTTGACAGTAACGTTACCCATGCAGGCTGAACAATAGCGCGAGACAAGTTCTGTGAGGATATTCGTGCGCGGCTCATGTGAGGAATTGCAATTATATTACAGTAACAGTCGCTAACTTGACTGCAAAAGTAATGTAGCCTAGGCTGAAAAATAGCACCAGACATTTGTTAAACACAGTTTATTCATAACATACGATTATGACGATTATTCAAATAATTAAAATTCTCCACGATGAAGTTATCGCGGGTGTTTTTATCGCGATTAACGATAAAAATGAGAATCGTCCCATCCCTAACTACAATACTGTAGAGTAATACTGTACAACTTTGAGACGTGCGGCTCAAGCGGGCTGGCTGCTCTAACCTGTTAACTTGGGCACCGAAATGACACACGTGCTGCTGAGGTAGAGGAATGACACACGTGCTGCTGAGGTAGAGAAATGACACACGTGCTGCTGAGGTAGAGGAATGACACACGTGCTGCTGAGGTAGAGAAATGACACACGTGCTGCTGAAGTATAGATAGACGTAGGATAGGATAGACGATTTATGCTTCTGCGTCGAATTTACGCGCGTCTACGCCGTAGCCTACGCAAGGGCTCTCGCAATTTATACTTCCGCGTCGCGTTGATCCGCTCCGTTGGAACGGTGTACTTATAGTGGCATAATCACGATTTTTCTTGTTATGCTTGTTGTAAAGAAAATGTCCATAATGCATTGAAATGACATTAAACGATAATACGATGGTTATCATATAAAATCAAATCTTTATTAATAAGTAATTACAGAAAAGGTAAATGACATTTCTGTCATAGCTTCCGCATTCCTACGAGAGAGTCGGAATGTGACGCAACTAAGCGGACTAATCATAGTTCTTATACTAATAACTTTACATTAAATATGTCTATCATAAATATAATTTAAACCCAACGAACAGCCATGGGGCTCCCTGTAACTAATCATTTATTTCTAAATAAACAGGATTGTACATCTTGTAAATGTGAATCGTGCTCCTTATAGGAAGGCTGTGCCTGACGCTTCCACAGGGGGGCTCCGTTGGAACGGTGTACTTAAAGCGGCATAATAGCGATTTTTTTTTGTTATGCTTGTTGTAAATAAAAGTTCTATGATGCATTGAAATGACATTAAACTAAGATAATACGATGGTCATCATAATTTTTCTAATCTTTATTAATAAGTAATTACAGAAAAAGTAAATGATATTTCTGTCATGGCTTCCGCATTTTGGCCTACGAGAGAGTCGGAATCATATCGGAATCATGTGCTACCAAGCGGACCAATCACAGAGCTTACGGTTGCGTAAGCACTGCCGCGTAGTTACATTTTTGGAGAGGTGCGCGTCAATCTACGCCGTAGCCTACACAAGGCTACGCGGGCCTACGCAAGCTACGCCGTAGCCTACGCCGTCGATTTTACGCAGAAGCATAAACTGGGCTTTAGGCAGGACACATTGGCCTCCAAAGCAACATACAGGATCCTCCATAAGTATTGGAAAGAGGAAGCATTTTGTCTTATTTTAACACTATACTCCAACAGTTTGAATTTTAAATCAAACCATCACTATGAGGTTAAAGTACAGATTCTCAGCTTTAATTCAATGTTTTCTTTTTTCAGATTGGTTTCACAATTTAGAAATGACAATCCTTTTTATACATAGGCTATAGGTGTTCTGTCACATAATGTGTGCAGGCATAATGTCTGTCAAGTTGAGAACCAAAGAGACATCAATGAAAGTCAATAAAATATCAGCAGAATCTAAAAACATAGCCAAAACCTTACCAAACATAGCCAAAACCTTAGCAAACATAGCCAAAACCTTAGCAAAGTTATCAAAGACTTACCAAAATCAACAGCTTGTAAAATAATTTAGAAAGAAAGAAAGCACTGATGAGCTCAGACATCACAAACAGGCTGGTTATACGTCACCAGCCCAACTGCAAGGTGCAAACCACTAGTTACCCTCAAACCACTAGTTACCCTCAAACCACTAGTTACCCTCAAACCACTAGTTACCCTCAAACCACTAGTTACCCTCAAACCACTAGTTACCCTCAAACCACTAGTTACCCTCAAACCACTAGTTACCCTCAAACCACTAGTTATCCTCAAACCACTAGTTACCCTCAAACCACTAGTTACCCTCAAACCACTAGTTACCCTCAAACCACTAGTTATCCTCAAACCACTAGTTACCCTCAAACCACTAGTTACCCTCAAACCACTAGTTACCCTCAAACCACTAGTTACCCTCAAAAAGGATTGTCAGGTTACACTAACAGCAGCAGCAGAATGTATTCTGAAGTGCACAAAACATCTTCTCTGCTCAAGTACAAGCAAATGCCTCAGATACATTAGATGATACTTAATCGTACAGTAAGACAATGACCACAAACATACTGCCATAGCAACTAGGAGCTTTTCAGGGGCAACAAGCAGAATGTTCTTCACTGGCCAACTCCATCTTCAGATTTAAATCCAACTGAACAGCATTTTCCTTTACTGATGAGAAGAGTTTAGGCAAAATGAACACACAACAAGTGAAGATGGCTATAGTACAGGCCTGGCAGAACATCACCAGAGAACATCTCCAGCGTCTGGTGGGGTCAATGGGTCGGAGACTTCAGGGGAAACATCAGGCCCAGTCGACTGAGAGATCTATATATACCCAACCTAAATTACAACCCCCATTTCATCCCTTACAATAGCAACGTGTCACTCCACTATAATAACATGGCTTGTGAACTCTTGACCAGAGAGGTGGGCGGGATAGCAGAGCCACGTTCAAACCACCTGTTATTAAAACAAAGGTACCCTGTTATAAAAAAATAATTAGAATAAATTAGAAAAACAATTAAACCACTTTTATATCTGCCAAGGGATGTGCATAGACCAATTTGCGGAATTAGGAATTATTACGGACGTAGACACCAAACATCTGACAAGTAGGCTAAAATATCTGCTTTTTTTTTAAACGCACCCAACCCGAATCTGGCGAGTGGCAAGCCCATGGGCTCGTTGGTAACGTTAGTCCGCCAGTAGTCTCGCATAGCCAGATCTATCTCCACACTTCGCGCTGGACACACTCGCACACAAGATTGTGCATGCGCGACGCGAGAGAGTTTTTGCAGGGTGAGATGTCTGCAGATGGAAAGTAAGCAAGTTGAAACGTTAGCAAATATAATTGCTGAGTGTTCTAACAGAGCAAGTTGGTTCAAATTGGTTGTTATTATGGATGCACTTTATTATTTTACTTAAAGTAGATATACTATCTTTCTTATTCTGCTAGAATTGGGCTTCATGGTAATACCATAATGGCATATTTACAGTACATGGACAGTGGATTGAAGCATTGGAAATGTTTTTTATAGTTGGACATACGATTTTTTTTCAGGTGAGAGAGTAAAGTCAAAATGACATTATCTGACTGCAATGCCCACAGCAATCCAATATTCAATTATAATTATGTTCTAATTCGATATGGATCAATTTATACCTCTTATTAAATAAATACTCTGGTTGTTATGTTTGCCTTTTGGTTGACAGCAAAAGAGGGAGAAAGGAGGATAGAGAGGGAGAGAAGGAGAGAGCAGGATGGTGCACCAGAGAGAGAGAGCAAGAACTAGGTGAGAAAGTGGACAGGTAGTCAAGACCACATAATTAAGTAGCCTTAAGAACAGATGGTTCTCCAGCCTAATGGCCCATAGGGCAGGAGACTATCTCCTGTTTCCGTAGCATGAGGCGGCTTAATGTACAAGTTAGTACACCCCCTGGACATGATGCTGGTATGTCGCAGGGTCTTACCCCCTGGGGGGGGTCCATGCCACGGTCCATGCCACCCCCCCAAGGCAGCAAACCTAGGGGAAACACTGAACTCCATTGGTTTTCGTCCTCTGCAATGTCCTTTTATTGTGGGAAACTGTATATCTGTGGGTTCAAATATGTGCCTGTCACCTGCCACCTGCAAGAGATGCAGATAGTCTTTCTGCTGTGTGTGTGTGTGTGTGTGTGTGTGTGTGTGTGTGTGTGTGTGTGTGTGTGTGTGTGTGTGTGTGTGTGTGTACATGCGTCGGTTTCTACAAGTGTGTGCTGGAAGCGATGTGTGAACATTCTGGTGATCCTCTGCACCTCAGCATAGTGTTCCTTACTGCAGAGTAATCCTGGTCACACAGGACCGTTGTTTCAACATTCAACATTGTATCATTCTCCAAACCCAGAAGAGCCACTGGTACCCAGAAAAACTGCAACTCGATAACACACATGCTGGTGTTCTTCTTGTTACTTCTGGACAATGCTACAAAAGTAACGTGGGATGTAGCCGAACTGGCGGTGGTCTTGCATTTAATCATTAACCCGACTGTTAGATTATGTGAAGCTGAACACTAATCACTTTTCACTGCACACACATTCTCTAGACCCGCGGATTCCTAAACTTTTTCACCCCATTTCACCACTGATATTGTGTTGCCTTCAAGGCATAATGTTGGAGGGACTTTTATTTTGAAAAGCGTTTGTTGCGCTAGTTCTCAAAGCTCACTTCCTATTAGTTTGTTGTTGTTAAGGAAATCAGTTGAAGCTATTCATTCTATCCACGCTGTACACGCCACAGAGGCAATGTCGTAAGTTAATAATTTCATAGTTACACTTAATGTTAATGATAAGAGCATATTTGCATAAAAAGGCATTTGATTTGTTTCTAGTAAAAAAAGATAGTTTTTGTACATAAGTTACATTAGGAAAAGCATGCTGCCAACAAACAGTAGTAATAGCTAATTGTTTCACTTTCTGTCTTGTTACAGTTTTCACTCTGTCTGTAAGATGGTGTAAAGAACCACAGTAAACAACGAGTAAAGTTTACTACGTCTCAAGTCATAATTTTGCAAGCAAGAGTTTAGCTAGTTGGATAGCTGCAGTTCCTATGCTGTAGTGAGGACAACACAGATATATAGAATCTTCTACACTGTTCGAGAGGATAGAATACATCCTATCTCACCTTTCTAGAACCTTCAGATGATAGACAGATGAAGACATTCGAGTCTAGAATCCCACAGAGTTTTAATGCCAAATCAAAACAGGATGTGCACGTTCATGTCAAGTTCAAGATACGGTGGCTTAAGTCAGTAATGGGACAGTGAAATATTAGCAACGTTAGATTTTAACAATAGTAGAAAGACAGGTAAGTAGAGATTCTTAGCTTTTATTTGAGGGTATTTGTGTACATGTTGGTTCACCATTCAGAAATTATACCATTATTACATTACACCGTATTTTCCCGACTCTATAAGTCACTCTTTTTTCATAGTTTGGCTGGTCCTGCGCCTTATAGTCAGGTGCGACTTATATATCATAATATACAGTATATAATTTCATACTGACTGACATGAACCAAGGAGTAAACATTACCGTACAGCCGCGAGAGGGCGCTCTGGGCCGCTCTGGGCTTGTGACAACTATATGCTGCTCCTGTACCACTGAAGAAATTAACTGAAACATTAACGGGAGCTTGGTGAACTTGCTTACTGGTAACTTGCTTGTTGGACTCGCTGGCTTGTTATGTTAATTTAGCCTATTCAGCCTCCCAGGTATGTTCTTTATGCTATTGTGTAGCTGAATAACTGTTAATGTGTTACGTTACCATACCGGACACCTATTCAGCCTGTTGTTCTGTGTTCTATTGTGTAGTTGAATAATTTGCCTTTCCAGATTAAATTTCTGTTCTTGGTCTTGGATTTTGTGAAATACATTTCTAAATAAATGCGACTTATAGTCCAGTGCGACATATATGTTTTTGTCCTCTTCATGACGCATTTTTTGACTGATGCGACTTATACTCCGGTAGTCCTTCTATTTTAGGCCACCAAAAGTGAAGGGACAAATGCATCAAATGTCTAAATTAAGCATTCCTGTTTAGTATTTGGCATATTTACTACAATAACTACATGAAGTCTGCAACCTATTGACCCCACCAGACGTTGGGTATCATCTCTGGTGATGCCCTGCCAGGCCTGTACTGCAGCCATGTTCAGTTGTTGTTTGTTTTGAGGATGTTTTGCCTGAAGACTCCTCTTTGGGAAATTAAATGCATGTTCAACAGGATTTAAATCTAAAGACTGACTTTTTGGACCTGAAAATGCTGCTATGGCAGTATGATTGGGTCATTGTCTTGCTGTGTGATGAAGCGCCGTCCAAAGAGTTTGGAAGCATTTGCGCGTACATGGGCTGACAAGATGTTTCTCTACACTTGAAATTCATCCTGCCTCTGCCATTAGCAGTTATATCATCAATGAAGACAGGTGAGCCCGTTTCAGTGGCTCTACACTCTTGCCACCACTCTGGTAGATGTTAATCATTGTCTCATCTGTCCACAATACCTTTTCCAGAACTCTGTATGCTCTTTTAGGTACTTTTTAGCTAACTGTAACCTGGCCATCCTGTTTTTGTGGCCAACAGGTTTGCACCTAACAGTGAAGCTTACAGTGATGCATCTGTATTTCTGCTAGTGAAGTCTTCTACAGACGGTAGTCTCTGACACATTCATATCTATCTCAAGAGTGTTTTGGTGTTTTTCTTAATCATGGTGAACATTCTTCAGTCATCCACTTTAGAAGTGTTCCTTGGCCTACCAGGTTGTCTGATTTCTGATCTCACCATTGCTTTCCCTCCATTTGATGATGTTCCAATCTATTGATTTTGGTACGTCTAAGGTTATGGCTATGTTTCTGATTGATTTGTTTAGATATGTCAGCCTCATAGTGGCTCCCTGACTTTCATTGACGTGTCTTTGGCCTACGGCAATCTCAAGGCCTAGAATCAACACTAGACATTGAGAGCTCTACACAAATGATTTGACGGAACACACCTGACGATCCAGAAACACCTGACGATACCATAAAATAAAAGCAGAGATTCTACCTGAACCTCATAGTAATTGTTTGTTTTCAAATGCAAACCATTGAAGCGTAAAGCCAAAAGAAGAAAACATTCTTCACTGTCCCATCACTTACTTACTTGGATTTCAACGTACGCACAATGAACTCCCCAGACAGAACCAAGCTACAGGATCCAGGGCTTGACATTAAGCTTTTTCAGGTACTTTCAGGTACTTTCAGGTACTTTCAGGTACTTTTTCAGGTACTTGTCCTTCGGCGAACTTATCTTTTACTTGTCCGAGAGCTCAAGTTACTTGTCCAAATCCAAAGATTTTGAAAAAGCAATAATATGAATAATAATATATTATACTCTCACCGGCCACTTCATTAGGTACACCTTTTCAACTGCTTGTTAACGCAAATATCTAATCAGCCAATCATGTGGCAGCAACTCAATGCATTTAGGCATGTAGACATGGTCAAGACGATCTGCTGAAGTTCAAACCAGCATCAGAATGGGAAATAAAGGTGATTTAAGTGACTTTGAACCTGGCATGGTTGTTGGTGCCAGACGGGCTGTTGCGTGATATTATAGTGTCAATATGGACCAAAATCTCTGAGGAATGTTTCCAGCACCTTATTGAATCTATGCCACAAAGAATTAAGGCAGTTCTGAAGGCAAAAGAGGGGTCCAACCCCAAGGTGTGCCTAATGAAGTGGCCAGTGAGTGTATGTGTATGCAAATAACACATTTGACTACTATTGATTTGATAATGATGTATCCTTAATTTTCAAATGTATTCAATATTTTGTAATTATTTAAAAACGTAACCCCTAACCCTAACCCTTTTAGATTAAGATTGTTCACAAAAGGGATGAATATCTAGGAATATTTACAAAAAAATGTTTGTAACTATAGTCTCTCCCCAATGGAAGCAATCTTATTTGCTAGCTTTTGGATAGTAGCCTATCCTATATTCAAATTGAGAAATCTATAATTAGTGTCATTCTGAAGTTCGTATTGCGATGTGCTGGTCTTAAAACTTCAAACCTAAAATATACGATCGCATCGAACTACATGAAAATAAGCGGCATTGAGAAGAAGCGAATACGCGTTCACGTGAATGGCACTAGTGACAGGAGACCCACAACACTATGGCTGCGTTCGTAAACTCGCTCTGGAATCTGATCAGCACTCATGGAATGCCTTTTGTCCAATCACGTCTTTATGACGTTGAACGCAGTGTGCGCTCTGGCGCTCTGAGCGAATGTACGAACTATGACGATAACGAACTACGAGAGACTGAAATAGCGAGAATGAGGCGCGGCATCGCTTTGCTTGCTATTTTTTTTTACTATTCAGATCGGAAGGAGGAATTCATGTTTGCAGATATTAATACATATTGATTTCTTTTTTTGTTTTGACTTGTCCATCGGACAACTGCAGGAGGAAGTCAACTTGTCCGAACATAAAATGTACTTGTCCCGGACAAGCGGACAAGCCTTAATGTCGAGCCCTGGGATCACCCTAAACATGCTCCCCACCACTCCTTAGTTGACATAGTGTGAGGAGTGTGGGACGACAGTATCTCGCCCCATACTTACCCTCCCTCACAGTTAAAACATTTAATCGCCTCTGGCTGGGATCTGAAGCAAATAAAAGAGGGATGAGACACAGAGGAGCCCCCTTTCTTTCTTTTCCTCTATCTGTCTATCTTGTCACGGTGCTAACATAACAGAAACCAAGCAAACAAACAGAGAACGGGTTTCTGAGTTCTAAGTATAAGTAGCAAACAACGACTGCCAACAGCCCCGGGCCTGAGCCTACTAAGGCTGGTGTATTTATGATTCACTTACTTAGTCAAATGGATTTATATAAGTTGGAATAAGGCGTCTGCTAAATGCCAAAAATGTAAATGTAAGGCAATATGTATGTGTGTGTGTTTGTAATTTAAATTGAAAAAAGCATCAAAATGATTCAGCTGTTGTTTTATATATTGCTTCATAAACCTGATGCCATGGGAGAGGAACATGAAATATCTGTCACCAGTAATATGGCATAATGTATGGCATCATGTTTTACCTTAAATGAAACAGGTATACTGATCTATGTATACTTCTCTTTTTCAGCCATTTGTGATTTTTAATATGAAGAACTAACTAAAACCTTCTCCTTTTACAAATGTCCTCTTCCAATATTGTGGCAAGGCTGCAATCAGTTCATTCTAATCCTTCATAATATCATTGAAGAAGATGACTCTTTTTTTTCTTCTTTTTTTTCCAATCAGTATATTTGAGTTGAACCAGATTATCTGCTGTAATACTTGATCAGACTTTTGTGGAGGATAAAATTGAATTTGTAACCAGCTTTGTATGACTTGTAAGGATGATATTTATACAGTATGTATTTTCAACGAACCGAAAATGAGAGGCCATTTTTAAATAGACGATGAGTTTCTCGTAGTAATCTGCTAGAGAACCAGTTTGGGTGTAATATTGTTTTTGGCTTAAGCTATTAAGGAGAGGTTCAATGCTTTGATATTTAATAATTGCAACCCCCTGTATTCATGTTTTATTGCACATAACCTTTTTTATGGATTGGACTGTTACAACTTCTTTAGGTGTGTACCGGTAAATGTATTGATTAATTGGCCAATGTCTGGTCTAAATTTCATGTGAATAGCTGCAATGGAAATATTTTAGAATGAATTATTTTGTGTATGTGTTGAATACTTATTTCCCCCATTGTATTCACCTCAGTAACCTTCTGGTACCAAACACTGTTTTAATGAACAGCTTCTTTTTACCATTAGCTTTAGCTTATATTTTACCATTAGCTTTCTTAGCTTCTTCTAACCATTTATTCAGCTATCATCTATTAGGCAGGAAATAAAGTAATTAGGGTCAGACCGACGTGTGTGTGTGTGTGTGTGTGTGTGTGTGTGTGTGTGTGTGTGTGTGTGTGTGTGTGTGTGTGTGCGTGTAATTGTGGTATAGGAAATGATGTCATCATGGGTCAGAGAGTTCACCACCTCATCCCAAACAAGTGTGGCAATGTGTGTGTGTGTGTGTGTGTGTGTGTGTGTGTGTGTGTGTGTGTGTGTGTGTGTGTGTGTGTGTGTGTGTGTGTGTGTGTGTGTGTGTGTGTGTGTGTGTGTGTGTGTGTGTGTGTGTGTGTAGGAAGGGGTAGAAGTCAGATACGCATGTGTGATTTCTCCCACTGGTAAAGGGGGTCTTATCAATCTGGGACAAAGATTTAAATCACATCCCAACAACAAGAGTGGAAAACTATTGTTGAAAACAGTATGAGTAGTGGAGGTAGAAATGGGAGGATGGGCTCATTGTAGTGCATGGAAAACGTGTGTTTGACACCATCCCTCATTCCATTGTATGCATTTCAATGAGCCCGTCCTCTGTTCTCTGCCTCCACCAGCCTCCCCTGTGGTATGGCAGAAAGCCTTGAGGACAGAGTCAGCCCAGGGTATTCCATCAACGTCGCTAAAGGAAAATCTAGGCTTATTTTTGAAGTCTCAAAATAAGCCTGGATTTTCCTTTGATGGAATACTCCCCAGGACATCCCAGGACATACTAATGCCTTCTGGGTAACATGCTCAATCAACGGGCTAACAACCATAGACAGTAGCCCTTACCTAACCTACACCCAAAGTAGTAGAAGATAACCTCCTCCCAGACAGCTAAGAATCTTGGGGTGATCCTTGACAACCACTTATCCTGGTCAGTGAACATCACAGTGACAGCGCTCCTGTAGATTCTTCCTCCATGATGAATATGTATATTAATGTTTTAATGTATATTAATGTATGAATATGTACATGAATGTATTAATGTATATTAATGTATTAATGTATGAATATGTATATGAATGTATGAATATGTATATGAATGTATGAATATGTATATGAATGTTTTAATGTAGGAATATGTATATGAATGTATTAATGTATGAATAAGTATATGAATGTATTTAAGTATGAATATGTATATGAACGTATTAATGTATGAATGTGTATGAACGTATTCATGTATGAATATGTATATGAACGTATGAATATGTATATGAATGTATTAATGTATGAATATGTATATTAATGTATTAATGAATGCATATGTATATGAATGGATTAATGTATGAATATGTATATGAATGTATTGATGTATGAATATGTATATGAATGTATTAAACACAATGTTTCTGTTTTCTTTTGTGTAAATGTAGGTTTTGAAGTTTTCACACTCGTTCATTGGAGGCACATGCATTATGGAGATGAGGCTAATATGGGGAGGAGGTGAGAGAGGGAGAACTAGACAGGGAATAAAAGCGTACAGGGAGTGAAGGGGAGAGAGGACCAGTGAGTGAGTCAGGGAGGGGTCGAGGGGGTATGAGAAAGATGAAGTGTGTGGAAAAATAGTAAAGAAAATGTTGTAAAGCCTGGTACATACATAAAGATTTTCTAAATCTTAATAGATTTTTTATCTGAGAGAGACCCCACACATGAAAATAAAAAATCATGGATTGAACAGTTTTGATCGTATTGTGTGTGGTGTGCTCCGATATTCCAGTACACCACATACATAAAGATCTGTCCTACGACTGTCGAGAGACAAGAGACCTGTTAGGCAAGTATGCACTCTCGTTCTCTCTCACACTCACACACAGCAGAAGGACAGGGTTCCCACACCTTCTGAAACATCAAATTCAAGCACCTTTCAAGGACTTTCAAGGCTCAATTCCCTCAAATTCAAGGACCCAACACGGCATAGTTTGAGACAGATCTAGATGAGAATATATATAATAGGAACTATCCGCTCACACACAACAATTAAAAATAGAGGCTTGAATGTGTGAACACTAGATGGTCTCTTGCCTTCTCTACCACAGCACAGTAAAACAATATATTGTGAAATATGTGTAAAGTTAAGCAATACAGAGACTTATTTACTAGTTGACAAGTTAAGTAAAAATATATATATATATATATATATATTTCTTTAGAGAGAGAGAAAGAGAGAGAGAGGGGGGGGGGGGGAATTCAAGCACTTTCAATGACCCATGTCTATTTTCTAAAACTTTTAAGGCCTTGATTTTATTTCTCAAATTCACAAACTTTCAAGGATTTCAAGGACCGTGGGAGCCCTGGACGGAGTGTCTGCAGATGGCCGGCTTATGCAGATGACAGGCAGGGATCTGAACCCACAGATATACAGCTTCCCCTCAGAGAGCACTAGGTCAGACTCAGTGTGTGTGTGTGTGTGTGTGTGTCTGATTTTGTCTCTCACCTTGAAGCTGGTCAACTCCTGGTTGGTGAAGCCGTTACTGTGGATGATCTTCATCTGTTTGACCAGCGTGCTTTTACCACTCTCTGCAGCACCTATAGGAGAGGGAAGGAGAGAGACAGACTTTGATTTACACCAGAAAACACACCATACATACCGATAATTCAACAATGATTGTTTTGTGTATTCATGTTATAACACTAAGTGGATAAAATATTCCCTAACCATTCCAGGAGGCAATTGGATTGATGACTGATCGAAATATGAAACATAATAAGTGAAGTCACTCATCAGGCCTAGTGTTGTTGTTTGGTAGACGGTGTTAAGTGGATTCATTAGATACGCCACAAGTTAATGTCCTCACAAGCCACAACAGACTACAGTGTGATTCAGTGTCCTCACAACAGGAAGGAAGTCTCCACAGCTGTGAGTAAACCTGCCCAGCCTCCTGCCGGACAGCACACCCATTAGCTCTCTCATTTCATTGGCTTGACAGAGCTTTGTGACTTCATTCAACAGGAGTACCTGTTTCTGCATCATTTCTCCCAGTTTTGAAAATATCCACGTACTCTCCATCACCAGAGGTTCTCAGTCTAGCCCCTCGAAATATCCAAAAGCAAGCTTAATATCCATACCTTAATATCCATACCTTAATATCCATACCGTACAGTATTCACTTTTTATACCTGTCATTACCCAAAGCTACGATGGAGACACACTGGTCACTTTTATTCCCGTCGAACAAGACAACCACCAGAGTAGTGAGTGAACAAAGGATTTTCTTCCAAATTATGGCTTATTTTTTGCTCTATACATAACAGACTCCCACTCCATCTATCCATTGGTCTGTATAGGAGGATGCTATCTGTCAAGCCAATACCACGACACTCCATCTCATGAAATGACATGTGTCATAATGTCACGTTGGAGCTAGGTGTTCATCCATCTCCAATGGTCTCCTTTCTGGTCTTCCGAAGAAAGCTATTGGCCAGCTGCAATTAGTCCAAAATGCAGCAGCGAGAGTTTTAACCAAAACAAGCAGAAGAGCTCATATAACTCCCATTTTAGAGACTCTACACTGGCTTCCTTTTAAGTTCAGAATAGATTTCAAGATTCTTCTGCTTGTTTATAAAGCTCTCACTGGCACAGCACCAGAATACCTGAAAGACCTTTTGCTAGCATATCAGCCCAACAGAGCTCTCAGGTCTTCTGATGCTGGTTTTCTCTGTGTACCACATGTACAAAAGAAGAGATTTGGTGAGGCTGCATTCTCATTTTAGGCACCCAAATTGTGGAATGCACTGCCAGTTTACATTAGGGATGCAACCTCAGCACATATGTTCAAGTCAAGACTAAAAACTAATCTTTTTAATATTGCCTTTAAATAATTTAATAATTATTGGAGCACTTTGATCTGAAACGTTTGCAGGAAAAGTGCTATACAAATAAAGGTTATTATTATTATTATCTAGATGTGATGGAATAATGTATTCAACAGCCAACAAACAGCCAACTCTCAATGGGGTAGTAGCCTCTATTTACACAGGTAACGTATGTAACTATTTAAAAACAAGAAATAACTTCAAAACGACAAAACTGTCAACAACTCTCACACAAACAAACATCGCTCTACTTTGCAATCCAAGTTTGTCAACTCACCCAGCATAAGGATTTTGACCACGTTCATCTCACGTTTGGCATATTCGTACAGGTCCTTGTCTATCTTGGCACTCTGAATCCTCGCGGTTTTCCCCTCCTCCGTTACTTGGGATCCGAGACACAGTCCCATCTCACTCATCTCCTCCTGCTCCGTCCACAGGCCAAAACAATGCGGGAAATCCAAGTTTTTTGATCACCGTAGGTGGATAGCAAAAGTCGATATGAACATCTTTATGATTCAAGTGTGTTTTCTTCTCTTATATGTCATTATAAAGTGTGTGTTGTGTGACGGATATCGGCAAGAATCGCTACAGCTCAAATATCCGATAGGGACAAAAAAAGAAATTATTCAAGCACCCGTGAATAGTGATTGTTCCACCGGTTCCGAGGGAACGCGTCTGCCGTGTCCGCGCGTCACCTGAGCGGAGTAGCCGTTGGGTTCATGCGGTGAAAAACATCGTTGAAAATGCCAACCCAAAATGCCTAGCTTGCCTAGCTTGCCCCTCAACCGCCCTGTCAGCAAGTTAATAAAGACGTTTCCTCAGTGTGTCCCAAAGAGGTTTATTGAAAGTCATAGTGCTCTAATTGTGTGTTTCAAATACGCACACGGCCACGATAAAATCTAACCCCCGTGAAAACTTTCCCCATATAGATGGTTCAGGACAGGAGTTCCCTCCTACATTGTTCGTTTCAGGTTTCCCAGGGAAGTGACGTTCTAATACACCTTGTGTTGTGTCCAATGTGTCTCCATAGAGAAGTCGTGATGGGCATAGATATCTACAGTAGATACCGCGTTTACGCATTGACGTGCGCTGTGGGTGGCCATATTGGGGCGGTCAAGAGTTCTAGTGTAGTAGACCACATGGAAGAATGCCTCAGGCATTCATCAGAGCAAATGCGCGTCATCTCCCTGTCATCAGAATGATCACACCCCTTTTTGGGTGATAGAAGTATAGAAGTTTGACTGGCGGTCAATGGGAATTTCTGGTCTTCGCTACTTTAATCCGATAAAATAAGAAAACCGTAGTGCTTTTTAGATATTAGGAGCCCAAATCCGATGGCCAGTTAGGCAAACTATTATATAGTGTCGTTGCCGATCAATGATCGACGTCGTTATATAGAGAAAATTCATGAAATAGGGGTTGATTCATCAGATCAGTCATACGTCATCTCCCTGTCATCAGGGATTTGTAGTTCTTCATTTGATTTGCCGTGTAAATCCCCAGACTGCCCAAATCCGATGCCAGTTAGGCAAACAATTATATAGTGTCGTTGTCGATCAATGATCGACGTCGTTGTATGGAGAACATTTATAAAATAGGCAATGAATGTGTGTCCTTTCAGTCTGCCTCCATCCATGTGGATGAACCACCCGACCCAAAGGCCTGAGGTGTTGTAGGAGGCATGAATATGATTTAGGGGGTATTTAGTATAACAGGCTAATGGGTTTATTGTGAGTTTACTTTGATTGTTTGTTTATTGCCTAGATCACCGTATTGAGAAGTCATATGGTTATGGGGGGTGATATTGCAAGGTAATTTAAGCACCTGCGCACCTTGCATGGCGGTAGTGGAGAGAGAGGGGAGCGATGTATTTTTGTTGACCGCATTATACGCATATTCTATACGCATAGTTTGTTATTTTTCTGGTTTTGATCGCTTATGGATTATTTTTGTACGTCGCCAAATTTGATTGTTCTATTCAATAAATGCTCTAAAACGTACTTTTCATCTCAGCGGATTGTTTAGCGCGTCATACAATTACCAGCCCAGACCCTGCTTGCGTCTCTCAGCTACTTTGTACTTTTGGCTCTATCTATCTATCTATCTCGCTACAGGTGTCATATAACCCTAACCCTTATCCTGTCATATAAAAGTAGGCTACCTTATTGAATCTCCAGGTAATGTATTTCTGACATCCATCACTTTTGCTGTCGTTAAGATACTTTATTTTTCTGTTTTGGTAGTCTGTCCAATGTGACAATTGCCCTCCTCCACCGGCCCTAGTTTTGGATCTAGCTTGCTGTTCATTATTTTCATGATAAAACGTCATAACATCTTCATATACATGTACACCATACAGGATAAATACTGATTAACAGTAGGCTACTTTGGCAAATGGCCATTGAACAGATTTATTTATTGTCCTATCTTAAGAAAACTAATGTAACACTCTCATCTGGGGATTTACACGGCAAATCAAATGAAGAACTACAAATCCCTGATGACAGGGAGATGACGTATGACTGCTCTGATGAATCAACCCCTATTTCATTAATTTTCTCTATATAACGACGTCGATCATTGATCGGCAATGACACTATATAATAGTTTGCCTAACTGGCCATCGGATTTGTGCTCCTAATATCTAAAAAGCACTACGGTTTTCTTATTTTATCGGATTAAAGTAGCAAAGACCAGAAATTTCCATTGACCGCCAGTCAAACTTCTATACTTCTATCACCCAAAAAGGGGCGTGGACATTACGGGAGGGGAAAGTACCCGGATGCGTTGCTCTGATGAATGTGCGGCATTTGGCTGTACAAACAGACAAAACATCGAAAACAGGAATAACTTTTCACAAGTTTTGACAAAAGTTTTGTGAACGTGAAATATATGGAGGATGAAATACAATACACACATCGAAATGCAACACACACATCGAAATGAAATACATATGTAACAATAAATGGGTCAATGACATGACGTGTACATTTTGTGTCCGAATGTAATCTTTTCTAAAATTAACAATTAATATATGTATATATATATACATTATGTTAACTAACACTATTTGCTCTCCTTTATTGAATACACAAAGAGTTTATGGTGATTTGTTACAAATTCAGGCACTTAAAAGGGTTGAAAAGTCATTCGGTACAACCGTCCGAACACAAATGCAACCAGCTAATGTGCCATTAAAATATCTAAAATGATATTACAACTATTATATAAACATTCTGGCATGATTTTACAAGGGTTTATAACAATATACTGCAAAATGCTTAAGGATGTTTATGTAGAAATGTTTGCTTTTCCTCAAATCACTTTTGACGAAAAATGTATTTCACTGATGTCATTCGGAGCAACAAATTTCAAGGCACCATTTTGGATCAAATCAACTGATAATCATCATGTGACAGGATATGACATCATTAAGATCCCTGCAGCAGACCCTCTGATAGGGCGTTCACACCGGCAAAGAACCGTGCCGGTTCGCGTTCGCGAACCAAGTCTGGAACCGGCCGGCGCGTTCAGACCGAAACTCACTTGGTTCGGAGCCTGAAAAGTTGGTTCGCAGCGGGAACCAGAAAATAGTGGTTCTCAAACGCAAACCAAAACGTAGAAGAGTCACGTCGTCAGTGGGTGTTTCCTATTCTAGGCTGCAAAGACCAGCAAGAAGGAAGTAGACAAAATGTAATCTAATCTAAATCTAATCATTAGTGATCAAAAACAATATCAAAAGTTACATCATTCTCTCTATCTTCCTCACATGCTCAGCAAACACACACACTCACACACGCGCGGACATGCGCGAACACGAATTTCGTACGCGATTTCTATTCCAGTAACAGAGCAGCTGATTAGTAAGAGAACGCGTGTAGAAAGTGTCTTGTGTTTTGTTTCATAGAAAATTTTGTTTATTTCAGATACTGTAGTGGAAGATATTATCCTAATTTCCAGTGAAGTAGCTGCCATCTAGTTGTGACATTTTTGTTTATCCCGCCCCTTCATCACCCATCGTTGATGACGCGGATGGTTCTGGTTCCACTGGTATGAACGCGGGCTCGTTCGCCAGACAGCACCAACGTTCGGAGGTTCCCGAACGCGAACTGGCACTGTTCTTTGCCGGTGTGAAAGCCCTATGGGTGAGAAGAAAAGTAGCCAGCTCTCTCTTAAATGTTTGACAAATGCACTTTTCCGCTCCCTGTTATGAATGTCCTCAAATATCACATCATTCGGTACAACCGCTAAAACACACTGAAAATGTTGAAATATTTTAGAAAGATATATTTAATATGAATTCTTATATTGCTAAGTTCAAGCTCAAGGTCAAGTTCCCACATAGGTAGCTAAACATGTGCCTGTTTTAACTGTTTACTTGAAGAAAATCATTAGTTACAACCAGAAATAATCATTCGGTACCCAAAAAAATGATTTGGTTGTACCGAATGATGACAATCTATGCTAGGTGCAAAATCTAGCGATGTTAATGTAAGACAAACTAGAAAGACAACATGTTATAAATTGCACAATCAGTGTTTCCTCTATATGCATTGATTTGTGGCGGGCCGCCACAAATACATTTTCTCCGCCACTAATTGAGGCTGCGCAACGAGAAAGGCAGCGAGGTATTATGACCGGAGAACAGAAAAAAAGCAGATTGAAGCTAGATTTAGGCCACTTTCAGACCTACATTTCGTTCCGATTTAGGGAGTAGTAAGTTACAATATGTTACATTGTTGCAATTAACCTCGTCTCGGTTTGTGTTCGCACTGCAATCGAGACTGAATCGCTCTCAACGCGCGCGAGTTGACGCGCTTGCAAAACTGTTTTGTGATTGGTCCGAATTTAGCGGAACATTTGGATTTCAGGAAATCCCTCTCCTCTCCCTTCGCCCGTCCGTCGCTGGTCCCTTTAATCCCGTATCCTAATCGAAAACGGAGCATCCTCAGCGAGGACTGTGGGTTACTGCATTTACTGCTGTTCTCTGGTGCATGTTCTTATACCAGTGCTCAGTATACAAGTATTTTAAATGAACATTCGTAATGTAGTCTCTGATGTTCATGGTCAACTAAATCAGGCTATTTTGTGAAACAAAGAATGTTCCCGGCTAACTGAGCAGCCTCGCACTAACGCTAGCTTTGAACTATTCATAGCATAAACGTTGGTAAACGTCATGAACGACACAGTATTGGCAGGGGAAAAGAAGGGGAGTCTAATTTCTATTGACAACTGATTTACATGCTGGAAAAACATGCAGCTAAAATTCAGGGAACATTTGGACAATAAGAGACACAAGGTGTGGTCGCATGGTCTAATTACAGGGCAATATGCGCGGGGCAAAAATAATCTATTGCATCTAAAACCATTACGAACAGAACGGCGGAGGTACGGGAAAACAGGGCTCATGTCGGTGTCATCAAAGGTAGCCTAAGAGTTGTTTTTCTTTAACTCAGCTGATAATATGCATTACCTTGCTGTTGGTTGTTTACCGAATGCTCCATCTGACTGTCACACTGTGATTTTACTTGTGTAAACAATTAATGAGTAACGTATGTTAGCCGGTTTTGTGCGTGTACTCTCATGTAGGCCTATTTCGTATTGATGAGCTGATGATCTTTCAGTGTGTGTATGTATGTATGTATGTATGTATGTATGTGACTGTCAGTCACAAGTTTATATTCTACGGATGTTGTTCAGTGCTGTAGTATGCGCGTTCCCGGTTCCATGTGTACTCTTGTACTTCATAATCGATGAGCTGATTATCTCTTGTGTACTTCATATTCGATGAGCTGATGATCTTTCACTGTGTGTGTGTGTGTGTGTGTGTGTGTGTGTGTGTGTGTGTGTGTGCAGTGGCAGATTAAGGTGGTCAGTGGCCCTAGGCTACTCCTTTGTGAGAGCCCCCCCCCCCCCCATACATGAGCCTCCCCCCTCCCCAAAATACACAACCCACGAGCACCCTGCACACACACACCACTCATAATGCTTTACCATAAAACACATTGTGCTTTAATAACATAATGCAAACAATTTAAAAAAAGTTCAGTGCATTAAGGCCAGGGCTGGACTTAAGGGGGTGGGGGCCCCTGGGCTTGAGTCATTGTTCGGGCCCCTACCTACACCAAAAATGATAAGCTACAACTACACCAACCAGAACCTATGACCAGAAACACACGTATCCCAATGGAGTATGTTATTGGCATAAAGCACATGAAGAAAAAGCAAGGCCGTTCTGTGAGGACAACAGAAAAAACGTAGGAGTAGGCTATACTTGAATAGCAAGTGGTCCCTCAGCAGAGAGAGAGAGAGAAAGAAAGAGAGAGAGAATGCCATGTCAGACCTTAATGAGTTCTTTCTTAGGGAAAAAAAGACTATTCATTTATTCATTTTTTTATACTCATAATGTTTTTCCTTTAACATGAATCAATTAATTCAATTAAAGTAAAGTATACTGCCTTGAGCTGCTGGTCATCTTTTCTTTAACATGAACGAAAATTAAATTAAATTAAAGTGTACCTTCTTATTATCATACAATATTTCCTTGAACATGTAAACTCTATCATACAGTTGTCTTTCTATTAGTTGTCTCTGTCATACTGAACTGTTTGTTATCATCCTGAACTATCTCTGTTGCTCACCTCACCTCAGTTCTGTCTCTATTGCTGTCCTCTCCTGTTGTCTGTCTCTCTGTTGCTGTCCTGTTGTCTGTCTCTCTGTTGCTGTCCTGTTGTCTGTCTCTCTGTTGCTCTCCTCTCCTGTTGTCTGTCTCTCTGTTGCTGTCCTGTTGTCTGTCTCTCTGTTGCTCTCCTCTCCTGTTGTCTGTCACTGTCCTGTTGTCTGTCTCTCTGTTGCTGTCCTGTTGTCTGTCTCTCTGTTACTGTCCTGTTGTCTGTCTCTAGCGACACCCGACCCAGTGCTAACTGCTTTGTGGCTCTCACTCTCAACATTGGTCGTCGCAGCTGCATTATTTGAAGAAAAAAAATAATCTTGGGCAATTTAGCTATATTTAGTTTGGCCCCCGTTTTTTGGCCCCACTATTTATACTTCTGCGTCGAATTTACGCTACGCAAGGGCTCTCCCAATGTATAGTTCTACGTTGGTCGGTCTGCGTCGCCTTGGTCGGTGTACTCATCAGTGGCGGCTGGCCGATAGAGGGCGCTGGGGCGCCGCCCCCACCTTCACTTCCTAGTTGCGATTTGTAAAAGTTTTTTTTTTAAATAAACATTGTTTATTCACAAAATGCGGCTGATATTCTGTCGGCGCCTATCAGCATTCATTAAAAATCCTCCAATACAATAAACATTTTTATCTGTGTGTGTGTGTGTGTGTAAAACTCACTGTTAAAATACATAGGGGGAGAACGCGGGGCGCCGGTCAATGCAAGTCTATGCCAGGACGAATACTTTTCGCTTACACGTGAGCTGTAGCAGCGCTCCAATTGGCTGTCTCTATTTCTTGGCCAGGGCGCACAAATGTGCGTCCTGAATCTCCGGTTGTATTGCAGACAATGCATTATGCTGAGGACTTCCGACTTCCGGTTTTCCGGACTTCGGGCTTCCAGAGTATTTTAAATGAACATTCGTAATGTCTGTCTCTGATGTTCATGGTCAATTAAATCAGCCTATTTTGTGCAACTAATAATGTTCCCGCTAATGGGTTAACCAAGCAGCCTCGCACCTAACGTGCAAGCACCTATCTTCGAACTATTCATAGCAATATGCGCGGGGCAAGGCGGAGGTACGGGTAAACACGGCTCATGTTCTGTCATCAAAGGTAAGAGTTGGTTTTCTTTAACTCAGCTGATGCATTACCTTGCTGTTGTTGTTTACCGAATGCTCCATCTGACTGTCACACTGTGATTGTACTTGTGTAAACAGTAACACAGACGGGGTGAATTTCATGAATGAAAGTGAAAGTTCTGTCACAAAACGACGTGTTTTATGCGCGTGCACGCGGAAAAAATTATTGTGCACGCGGAAAAAAATCGCATGCGCTGCGCGCGCGAAAGAGGACCCCCCCGCCACACTGCTGTGCCCCACCCAAAAAAATTTGCACCAGCCGCCACTGGTACTCATAGCGGCATAATAGCGATTTTTTTGTTATGCTTGTTGTAAAGAAAATGTCTATAATGCATTGAAATGACATTAAACTAAGATAATACGATGGTTATCATAATTTTTCAAATCTTTATTAATAAGTAATTACAGAAAAAGTTAATGACATTTCTGTCATGGCCTCCGCATTTTGGCCTACGAGAGAGTCAGAATGATGTCGGAATCATGTGCTACCAAGTGGACCAATCACAGTGCTTACGGTCTGCGTAGGCACTGCCGCGTAGTTACATTTTTGGAGAGGTGCGTGTGAGCCTACGCGTCCGCTTAATTTTTGCAGCTTTCTCTTACGAATTTAGCCTAGGCTATGGGTAGCCTACGTCCTGCGTGACTCAGTAACGTAAACTGGTGAGATGAGATGCGCGAGATTTCTTCTCTCGAATCAAATATATATATATATCTAAATATCTATAGAAAACCTGGATTCCGCGGGCATAAAGTTGCCTCATGAATTAAATAAAACTGCCTCGCTGAGCCTGTGGGGGGGCCTCTTTTTTATATCCAATGTTTGGTGGCCCCCTAGTGGTGGTGGCCCTAGGCTGCAGCCTAGGTAAGCCTATGCGTTAATCCGCGCATGTGTGTGTGTGTGTGTGTGTGTGTGTGTGTGTGTGTGTGTGTGTGTGTGTCAGTGTCTTGGGCGTATCTGTCAGTCACATGTATACAGTATTATACGATAACCTATGTTCAGTGTATACCTGTCAACATTGGGATTTGAAAATAAGGGATATCCCCCGCACGCCCCCCCCCCCACCGTCCACAAACCATACCCCTTACATTTAGACAAGGGTACACATAGTCAATCCTAACATCACCACTAGACAACCATAGGATACCTCTTACATTTAGACAAGGGTACACACAGTCAATCCTAACATCACCACTAGACAACCATAGGATACCTCTTACATTTAGACAAGGGTAGACACAGTCAATCCTAACATCACCACTAGACAACCATAGGATACCTCTTACATTTAGACAAGGGGACACAGTCAATCCTAACATCACCACTAGACAACCATAGGATACCTCTTACATTTAGACAAGGGGACACACAGTCAATCCTAACATCACCACTAGACAACCATAGGATACCTCTTACATTTAGACAAGGGGACACAGTCAATCAACCACCTGCTTCAGTGCAACAAGAATTGGGTTAACTAGTTCCTATGATTAAGTAAGTGACTACAGGTGATCAGAATCAGATACCTGGTTGAAAGTAAAATACTTTGAACATCCCTGCATATATATACATGAAAACACAAAAGGGCATATCAATTCAGCACATTTATTTATACATTACTTGACACCATGATGTCAATGGGAAAAGAGCGGCGCAATGCTACCAGCGATCATTTCAAAACGGAGATAACCGAGGCTGCGTTCGTAAATACGCTCTGGAAATCTGATCAACACTCATGGAATGCCTCTTGTCCAATCAAATGACATGGTCCCTTTATGACGTTGCACCTAGTGTGCATTCCGGTGCTCTCAGAGCAAAATTACGAACGCAGCCCAAGAAACGAGAGGAAACAAGTAAACTCCGACATGGATATAACGATTGTGCGCATGCGACAACATCCAACAATTAAGTGTTAAATTATATTTTATTATAGGTTAAAAATACGGGAGATTTATGGGAAAATATTTAAACGGGAGCACAGCGGGAAATAAAGGTAAAATACGGGAGAATCCCGGGAAAAACGGGAGGGTTGACAGGTATGGTTCAGTGCGTGTTCCGCATGTTCTGCTCCAGCTGTATAGCCTCAGGATACCTTGGTGTTTGATCACCTTCTATATAAAATCACCTGCTCGGCTTGGCTAAACCGCTATTTAAAAAATAAATAAATTTGCCACCTTCTAGTTTTTGGTGAAATAACGTCTTTGTTTTAAGTGCCCGTGTTCGTTTCATGCGCGTGCACGCGGAAAATCGGCGTGCGCAAAGACTCACCACCCCGCCACTAATGTGAAAAATCCTGCAGGAAACACTGCACAATGTTGATTTATTCAACTATAGACAATGGCAGTGGCGGGCTGGCCACCGGGCATGCCTGGCAAATGCCAGGAGGGCCGCGAGACTCTGGGCCGCTCAGAATGTATTATCTTTTTTTTTTAAATACTGTATATATATATATTATTTGTAATTTTGTCTCTGGTGATTTTCATTGAAAATAACTTATTTCAGCAGACCGCGGCCCAAAACATTTTATATCGGCCCGGCCCATACACGCTGTTCTGCGGATGCCCGGGCCGCGAATTTGCGGAACCTAGGATGGTAGGGGATGGTAGAGCAATACCGCTACCTGATTGGTTGGCGAAGCACTCGTGAAGAGCCCCCTTATTGGCTGGCGAGTCTACCATCTAATTAGCCAGACTCCTTGCTATAAGCTAGCAATATTGGGCTAACGTAAACGTTATCCAATAATGCGTTGTCCATGTGTTGAATAGAAGTGATGATAGTTGAGTATGGTTGAAGTCTGCAGACTAGTTACTGCTCCTAAATAGTGTTACTTTATTAGATGACTCAGTGTTGCTTCTGAAGAGTCCGGAGGGAGCATGACTATGGGAAAGTGAAAGAGGGGAGCGGTGCACAGCAGAAAATGAACACACTCCCCTGAAGTTGCGTCAACACAGTAATATGGTTTGTGGGTATACAATGTGACAAATTGAATGTTAACAAGCTGGTTAATATCAGAATAAAACGTGCAGACTGCAGAATGAGTGTTTCTGGTTTATTTTATGAAGCTGGTTCACATGACCAAGGTCAGGCTAGTACTGTATTTACACTGTGTTGCCCAGTCAATAAACATGTTTCCTTATGACTTCTAACCTTTCTTGGTGTAGGTAGGGGCCCGAACAATGACTCAAGCCCAGGGGCCCCCACTAGGTAGGGGCTATGCTTGGGAAATGGAGTTCAATATAAGATCTAAAGAATTAGCCTACTTGTTGTGAGTTTGATTTCAGAATTTAGTAGTTGGCATTGTTTCTCATGTTTTGGTCTGGCCTATTTGTCCTGAATGTGCCTTATAGCATACTACTGGTTATACTATGCTCTCAATAACGTTGTGTGGATTGTTGTCGGCACTCTGAATTCATCAGCGATTGTAGTGTGTCAGTTGCGTGTGCGTGTGTGTGTTACATTTGTGTTCCAAATGTCTACATTCGATTCTAGTCAGTCTGGTTATTTCAAGCTTTTTATGTTAACAATCCGTGTTGATGTTGTGTTTGGAAATAGGGCTGTTGTGTCGCAAATGCCAGGGCTGTTTTTTGATCCCAGTCCGCCCCTGGACAATGGGGATTGATGGGTGAACTGATACCTGTGAGAGGACAGGGGGAGCAGATAGAAGGTTACACATTTCTGCTGCTTGATCATAATAAATATGTAGGTGATAGGCATACTGTTTGCTTTACTTACTTACTTATACTGTTTGCTATGTGAAGCGATTCGAAGTACTATAACTCTGGGTGAGATTAGGCCACATGTAACGGGACATAACGTTACCTAACGTTAGCTTAGCCTAGCAGACAGCTAGCAGACAGCTAGCAGCTAGCTTGCGTTTTCGTTTTCTAATGGCTTGAATAGTACGCCGGGGGCGTTATAAGGGTCGGTGATGTTGAATCTATTTAGTTTAGCGATGTAGCGTTCTTTGTCTTGGTCAGTGAAGTGGGACGTAAACTCTGATGGTCTGAAGTTGCCACTGGCGCTGGTGGGGGCATCCATTGTTTTCTATTCTGCCAATATGGCGCCGTAAACAAAGTTTCGTGACTCGAGTCACGTGACGTCCGGAGCTCTATTGGTACTCTATTGGTACCCCGCCCAACCCCCCCCCAATGGACTATCACCCCCCCTCCCCGCCCCGCCAAATCCCCCCCCATGGAGTGTCATACCCCCGCCCCTCCCCAACCGATTTCCCCCCCGATGAACTGTCGCCCACCCACCCCCCCACCCCCAGGTGGCCCCAGAGGAGAGTAAGGCCCCCAAGGTACCTGAGAGACTTTGAGTGGTCACTCGGGGCGAGTGACTTTGTGGGGGGGAGGTAGTGTAACGGACTGAGTTCTAGTGGGTTAACATTACTGTGGCTTTAAGAGTTGTTGTTGTTGGATGACGTTCATCCGGGGGAGGGAGGGTTCTGGGGCTGAGAGCGGAAGAGGAGGGGGGGAGTGTGAGAGCGCGGGAGAGAGAGATGAGAGTGGTCGAGTGCTGGGTTTTGGTTAAGATTGAGTGTGCTATTGAGAGAGTTATACCTTGTTATCAAGAGAATAAAGCTGGTAATCAAGAACCCTCCGTCTGGTTTGTGACAACGCTACAATATGTTATGAATGAATGAATGAATGAATGAATGAATCGTTTAATGACCACACGACCTAGGTCGGTGGAATTTGTTTTCGGTACAGGTGGAAAGCTCAATACAGCAGTGTCAAAAAAACATACACACATTGCACATAACTATTACATGGACATGTACACACATAACCACAAGACAAGAACATAGTCAATATTTACAATTTATAAAGTGCAGTATGTCTGGCAGGGTTAGTGCAGTGAGTCAGGTGTTGAGAATCCTTATAGCAGATGTTTTAGCAGTCCTTATAGCGGGATGTTTTGGTGGCCAGGGATCGGTAGCGCCGTCCAGAGGGCAACAGTTGAAACAGGTGGTGAGCAGGGTGGGAGGGGTCAGAGATAATTTTATGTGCTCTATTTGTGGTGCGTTTGAGATATAGTGATTCAACTGATGGGAGAGGGGTGCCGATGATCTTGGATGATTTTCTTACTATTCGCTGTAGTTTTCTTTTTGATTTACTGTCCGAGCTGCCGTACCAAACTGTGATGGATGAGGTGAGTATGCTCTCAATGATGGCGGTGTAGAACTGAAGGAGGAGGTTTTGTTTTACTTTGAATTTTTTGAGCTGTCTGAGAAAGAATAGTCGTTGGTGGGCTTTTTTGGTGATGAAGTCTGTGTTGGTGTTCCATTTGAGGGAGTTACTGATGTGAGTGCCAAGAAATTTGAAAGAGTCCGTTATGATTATGGGTTCTCCAAAGATGTTGATGTTTTTTTGGGGGGGAGGGGCTGTGCCTGAAGTCTATGATGAGTTCTTGTGTCTGATGAGTTGAGCTGGAGGTTGTTGTTGAGGCACAAAGTGACTGCTTGGGCTATCTGCTCGCGATAACGGTCTTAATTATTATTTGTTATGAGTCCGATTATGGTTGTGTCATCTGCATATTTCAGAATGGTGACTGAGCTGTGGAGGGATATCAGGTGGTTGGTGTAGAGGGAGAAGAGCCAGGGTGAGAGGACGCAGCCCTCGGGGGCGCCTGTGCTGAGGGTCAGGGGTCGAGAAGAAAGGCTGTTCATCTTGACCCTCTGTCATCTTTTCCACAGGAAGCTCTGTATCCAGTGGCAGATGCAGGGGTCAATGTTCATGTCCACCAGTTTATTGAAGAGATTGACCGGGTCTATTGTATTGAAGGCTGAGCTAAAGTGAATGAATAGGATGCGGGCGTAGGTGTTGGGTGACTCCAGATGTAGTAGTGTGTGATGGAGGGCTAGATTGACAGCATCCTCAACAGATCTGTTGGCACGATAAGCAAATTGATAAATGTCCATCAGAGGGGTGTGGGTTTTTAGGTAGGAGAGGACGATGCGCTCACACGCCTTCATGGCCACAGATGTCAGAGCGATTGGCCTGTAGTCGTTGAGGCCGGAGATCTTGGTTGATTTTGGCACAGGGATTATGATGGAGTCTTTGAAACACTGAGGAACTGTGCATTGGCGGAGGGAGGTGTTGAAAATGATTGTGAAAATTGGAGCCAGTTGATCAGCAGACATTCAGGACAGCTGAACTGATCCTGTCCGTGCCTGCTGCTTTCTTTTTGTTCGTTTTCCGGAACATGGCCCTCACTTCTGCCTCCTGGATGTGAAATGGGGGGTGGGGGTGGGGGGGGGGGGGGGGTAAGGTGGAATTGGGGACTGTTCAAACCTCCCATAGAACTCATTGAGTTTGTCCGGGAGGTCAGTGTCAATGTCAGATGTAGGGGGGGGATTTTTGTTGTAGTTGGTCATAGACTTTATTTATTTCCAGATTGTTCTAGTGTCGCTTGATGCAATCTGCTGTTCCAGTTTTGTTGCATAATTAGATTTGGCTTTCCTGATTGCAGACCTGAGTTCATATTTGGCAGTTTTATATTGATCCCAGTCTCCACTAATAAAAGCTGAGTTATTTTCCTTGCGTAGAAGTTGAATGTCTTTGTTGAACCAGGGTTTATTGTTGCTGTGCATTTTCACTGTTTTGGTGGGAATCCACAACTCCTCACACAAGTTGACGTATGACGTCACACTGTTGGCGAGTTCATCGAGGCTGTTTGCACCTGCACCAAATATGTCCCAATTTTTGCACTCGAAACAGCCTTTCAGAGTATCAGTGGCAGTTGCAGTCCAGGACTTGACGGGTTTGTATGTCGTATTGCAGGATTTAAGTTTCTGTCTATATTTCGGGACGAGGAGCAGCATGGCATGGTCAGACCTTCCCAGCGGTGCCCTCGGGAATGAACGGTAAGCCTCGTTGATTGTAACGTAGCAGTGGTCTCGTATGTTAGCTCCTCTGCTGGGGCATGACACCTGTTGTTTGTAATTGGGAAGTTCGGTGTGCAGGTTGGTGTGATTAAAATTGCCAAGCACAATAACTGCTGGGTCGGGATTAGAGTTTTCCACAGAGGAGATGTAGGTGGCTAGATCTGTGATTGCTGTGTTAGCATTAGCCGACGGTGGGATGTACACCCCGACCATAACAACTGAGGAGAACTCTCTGGGTAGATATGATGGTCTGCATTTAATACTGATGAATTCAAGGTGGGGGGAGCAAAAATTGCTGAGCATTGTAGTATTTGTACACCAGTGTTGATTGACCATAAAACAGATACCACCACCTTTGGTTTTTGTAGAGAGCTTGGCTGACCTGTCGACGCGGTGAAGAGAGTAACCAGGCGGGGTTACAGCCTGGTCCAGCACGGTGTCGTCTAGCCAAGTCTCGGTCAGGCAGATGGCAGAGCAGTCCTTGTAATCCTTGCTGGTTTGGGTTAGAACATCGTTTCTCAACGGGGGCGTTCAGACAACATCGGGGGGCGCTGGAACAAATATTTTTAAAAGGGGGGCGTTGAGGTGTTCTTGGGGGGCGGTGACGCATAAAGTATTTTTCTCATGAAAAACAGCTGTCAGCAGTGTTATTACGTTCGTAAATGCACGAACAGTCAGTTCACTCGGACAAACCGTCTTTTCAGTCAGAACACCCGTCTCTGAGCGCTCCCAGAGCGCAGTGCTCTGAACTTGGCCGGGTTCTGTGACGCAGACAAATACTCACTCCCCGCATATACACACTACCCTCTGCGCTTATGCGTTCGCTTCCTTTCAATACAGCTTATTTAATTTAGTTAAAATGAGTGCTAATACCATACCAAGATACCAGAACATCACAGCAGGAGCAACCTATCACAAAAAAGCGATAATATTGTAATGACCCAGTCGGGAAAGGGCCCTGTCGGTTACCAAGAATATAACCGAGCAATCAGCTACGAATGTCCCCTCCCCACGTTCATCACAGTATAATATTACATAAATGTATTACTATTAAGTGCTGTTGTGGAAGTTATCCCTAGTGCCATTCTGAGGTTAGGATTGCGATGTGTTCGTCTTAACGTTTACAAACAAAAATATACGATCGCTTTTTAGTGATCTCTTGTGATGTCCTGGAAACGAACGCATAAGCACTACTCTGCTTGCGATTGGTCAGCTGTCAGCAGTGTTATTAACAGTGGCGTGTCCAGACCTTTTTCACTGGGGTGGCCCAGGTGGGGCACCTTGTTATGCATGGGTGGCACCATTTTGAGAATTTAACACTTAATTCCCTGCATTCTGGTGAATTTGTACACACCATTTTGTGCTTTTTATTACCATTTCTGTCTCCACTCCCCATTGTATACTTTAATTGGGCTACTAAGGTCATGTTCTTACATGAACATCTGAATCATGACCCAGAGCAAGCGGATGAGTTTGCAACATTTAAACAAAGTAACATAGGCAATTGAAGCAACAGACGTGGTAGTTGATTGGTCAGGAAAATAGAAAACTGCCCGTTCGTCCCCCTCTTATCCAGATCAACACGCATGCGCTGTTGTTTTACTATGGACAGCCTCGATGCGTCGTTTCTAACCGGAGCGAAACCACCCTTTTTAAGCGGAGCATGTGTTGGTTGTTTGCTCCGGGAGTGACTTCGAATGTGTGTTCTCACAGCTCCAAACAACGCAGAGCAAAGCGAATGTTATCCTAAACTCTGATTCCAAGTTAAGCAAAACGTTTTAACCACTAGCACAACACCGTAGCCTATATGTAGCTATGCAAAAGTCTAACGTTATTAATGGTACTCACATTTCTTCAGGAGCGCCAAGACCACACCTCACCGCTGATCAAAAATGTGTTCTGTTCGAAAAGTTCGTCTCGTGGCGCGAAGTGGCCTCTGCTCTGAGTGACTAGGCAGATAGCCAATCAATCAGGGTGGCACCTAGGGTGGCCAATCAGATTTCAGGGGTGGCACGAGCCACCCCTGGCCCCCCCCTGGACACGCCCCTGGTTATTAATGGTACGTTCGTAAATGCACGAACGGTCAGTTGGACAAACTGTCTTTTCAGTCCGAGCACCCATCTCTGAGCGCTCCCAGCATAGCATTATAAAACAACTAAAATCATATTATATCATCAAGATGGCCGCGAAAAAGGTAAAATGCAGACAGTACCGGTACTCTATTGAGTATCTTAGCTATGGCTTCATACCGTCTCCTAACAATGACCAACTCCCAATGTGTTTACTGTGTGAACAAGTATTTTCCAATGAGGCAATGAAACCCTCACGTCTAAAGGAGCACCTTAACAAGATACACCCGGACAAGGCAGATAAGCAGCATCCATTCTTCCAGGCCCTCAAAGAGAAACATGGTAAGGCAAGGCAAGGCAAGGCAAGGCAAGTTTATTTGTATAGCACATTTCATACAACAGGGGCAATTCAAAGTGCTTTACATGCATTATTTAAAAATACAGCAAGAGGAGCATAAGAAAATAAAAATTACAATGAATAAAAGCAAATATAAGAAGTAAGTAGATAAAACATTTAAAAAGACAATAGTTAATGGAAAAAAGACATTGATAGAAGTGTTTGTGTTTAATCATAACTGGTGCAAAACATGAAGGTTTTTAGCTTAGATTTAAATATTTTAAGGGTTTGGGCCTGTTTGATTTCTTCAGGGAGTTTGTTCCAGGAGCATGCAGCAGCGTGACTGAAAGCTGCTGCACCGTGTTTTGTTTTTACTCTTGGAATTATTAGCTGATTTGTCTCAGCTGACCTTAGGGACCATGCGGGAATATAGGGTGGGAGGAGATCTGATATGTATTTTGGTCCAAGACCATTTTGTGATTTGTAGGAGCACCATCAGCAGTCTCTTCGCTAGGAAGACCACCCAGACTGACAGCGGGCTAATAGCATCCTATAATATCTCCCTGCTGATAGCCAAATGTGGGCAGCCGTTCACAATTGGAGAGAAGTTGGTACTCCCTGCCACCAAAGAAGTAATATCTACTGTGATGGAGCGTGATACCACACAGGTGCTGAAATCCATCCCACTCAGCAATGACACCGTAGCACGCAGGGTAGATGAAATGGGCGCCGATACAGAGGAGCAGCTGTGTGCCATCCTGCGGGAAACTCCATTCAGCCTTCAGCTGGATGAGACAACCACTGCTGACAATAATGCTCTGTTGATGGCCTATGTCCGCTATAGTGCCTCCAACAGTCAGGAGATGGCTGAGGAATTTTTATTTTCCAAATATCTGGAAACAGACACCAAGGGCCAGACCATTTTTAATGCACTGGATGCATATCTACAGGAGAAGTCAATCCCAATCAAGAACATCCTTGCATGTGCCACTGACGGTGCCCCGTCCATGGTTGGCAGGTACCGTGGCTTCACCGCTCTGCTGAAGGAGCAGGTCCCGCATGTCCTCACAGTCCACTGTGTCTTGCACCGCCACAACCTTGTGGCCAAATCTAAAAGTCCACCTCTCCATGAGTCTCTCAATGTTACAGTCAAGGCAATAAACAAAATAAAAGCCCACGCCCTGAATACCAGATTGTTCAGACAGCTGTGTCAGGAAAATGACGAGACCTTTGAGCGTCTTCTTCTCCACACTGAGGTCCGCTGGCTCTCAAAAGGAAACTGCCTTGCTCGCTTTTGTGAGCTGTTTGACAGCATCGTGGAGTTCCTGGAGGAGGTGGATGCAGCTCTTGGGGAACAGGTGTCATCCAGCCGCTGCGACATCATGTACCTCGCAGACTTCTTTGGAAAAATGAATGAAGTCACACTGAAGCTCCAAGGAAAAGGAGTTACTCTGGTCCAGAGCAAGGCGGTCATCCAGAGTCTCACCTCCAGGCTGGATCTATACAGGCAGAGCATAGGCAGGAGGCAGTTTGCCTATTTCCCGCTGTTGACCAAGGTAATCTAGCCTAGGCTACTAAATTATGATAATAATAAATAATACATGTAATAAATGTAGGCTACTCTATGCAAAACTATATTTGTGTTCCTGGTTAGTATAAATAACTTATGTTCTGTGTTCTTATGTATTATGAGTATAAACTTTAAGAAACATCAATTAGTTAACATTTTACGTTTACATTTGTCATTTTTGGCATTTAGCAGACGCCTTATTCCAAAGCGACTTACAATCAATACATTTGAATACTAAGCATGTGAATCAGCAATCCACCATTCGTTGCAGGAAGAGTAATCTAGCTCGGGCCCGGGGCCACTGATAGAAGAAAAAACCTTCTCCCTATCGCCTTCTACTAAAACTTCTTTTTTTTTTTTTTTTTTTTTCTGGAGAAACTGAGAAACAGTACAAGGGGGGCAATAGACGTTCTTAGGGACACAGTAGAGGGGAAAGCGGGTGTCTTAGGAGACGTAGTGGTGAGGGTCAGAAGATGTCTCAGGAGGAGCAGTTAAGATGTAACCTGAAGAGATGGGTCTTCAGTCTACGACGGAAGATGGGTAGTGACTCAGCCGTTCTGACGGCCGTGGGGAGCTCATTCCACCAGCGGGGAGCCAGTGTTGTGAAGAGACGTGATCGGGCAGCCCGACTGCTGTGTAGAGGAGGTGGGGCCAGTCGGCCAGCCGAGGTGGAGGAGCGGAGTGAGCGGGCAGGGGTTTGGGGGGTTACCATTTCCTTCAGGTAGGCAGGGCTGTCCCTTTAGCTGCCTGGTATGCAAGCACCAGGGTCTTGAATCTGATGCGAGCTGCTATCGGGAGCCAGTGCAGGGTGCGAAGGAGAGGGGTGACATGCGAGTATTTGGGGAGGTTGAATACCAGCCGGGCAGCAGCATTCTGGATGAGCTGCAGAGGTCTAATGGCTGAAGCGGGGAGCCCAGCCAGGAGTACATTGCAGTAATCCAGGCGGGAGATGACCAGTGCCTGGGTCAAGAGTTGCGCTGCCTCTCTGGTAAGGAATGGTCGTATCCTTCTGATGTTGTAGAGGAAGAATCTGCAGGAGCGAGCCGTTGCTGCAATGTTCTCCGCACAGGATAGTCGGTTATCCAGGATCACTCCAAGGTTCTTGGCTGTCAGGGATGGGGTTACAGTAGAGTTCTCCACTGTGATGGGGAAGTCTTGGAGAGGGCAGGCTTTCCCGGGGATGAAGAGGAGCTCGGTCTTGTTAAGATTGAGCTTGAGATGGTGGTCAGCCATCCAAGTTGAAATGTCAGCGAGACATGCTGAGATACGGGTTGCCACGTGTACATCAGACGGGGGGAAGGACAGGAAGAGTTGAGTGTCGTCTGCGTAGCTGTGGTAGGAGAGCCCATGTGAAGAGATTACCGAGCCAAGAGACTTGGTGTAGAGGGAGAAAAGTAGGGGCCCTAGGACAGAACCCTGGGGTACTCCAGTGGAAAGGGTTCGTGGAGAAGACAGCGATTCTCTCCAGGTCACCTGGTACCACCAGGAGTGTGCGGTGCCAGAGATGCCCAGGTCTGAGAGGATGGAGAGAAGGATCTGGTGATTGACTGTGTCGAAGGCAGCAGACAGGTCAAGGAGAATGAGAACAGAGGAGAGGGAGGAAGCTTGGGCAGAGTGGAGGGCTTCCGTGACAGCAAGGAGCGCAGTCTCAGTGGAATGCCCAGCCTTGAAGCCGGATTGGTAGGGGTCTAAGTGATCCATCTTCCGGAGATAGTCAGTCAGTTGTTTAGATGCCGCGCGTTCAAGGGTTTTGGAAGGGAAGGAGAGAAGGGATACAGGTCTGTAATTGTGGACAGATGATGGGTCAAGGGTAGGTTTCTTGAGGAGAGGCTTGACTCTGGCTATTTTGAAGGCCGCTGGGACAGATCCTGTGGCTAGGGAGGAGTTGATTAGGGTGGTAAGGTAAGGAAGGATGTCGGCGAAAATGGATTGGAGAAGGGGGGAGGGGATGGGATCAAGAGGGCTTCCCGCAGTTAACTAATTAGCAATAAAATAACCAGTTCAAAATCAGATAGTAACATTCTGCACAGATAACAATTTCCTGGTTATGCTCATTGCAGGTGTCTGAGGCTCTTACCGATGAGCGCCTCCTCATTTACACAGAGCACCTGAGGATGGTGAATGCTGACTTGAAGATCCGCTTCAGGGATCTTTTGGACCTTGATGTTCCCATCTGGGTGGTGCAACCCTTTCAGGCGGACGTGGCGGAATGCGAGCAAGCAATCCGGGAGCATCTCATCGACATCCAGAGTGACGATGAGGCCCAGGCTATTTTCTGCACCTCTGGCTGGGGCAACATGTGGGTCAAGTACTCTCAGCGTTACCCGGCTCTGTGGGAGAAAGTGAGGCTGCTTCTTCTGGCTTTCCCAACCACATACCTGGTGGAGCAGGGATTCAGCCAGGTCCTCCACATGCAGTCCAAGTACCGCAATCGCTTGGACTTGACGGCCTCAGGTGCACTGCGACTGAAACTAACTTCTCTGCAACCCGCAGTGAAGAAACTGGCGGAGAACCACCAAGCGCAGGGCTCACAATAATCCCCCCCCCCGTGCAATTTGGCGAAATGTCACACCAGCACACTTAAAAAACGAACATTGTTAGTTGTAATGTACAGTTTTGTAGCCTACTGTTTGTTCTGCACCAGACGTGTGCAATTGCTGCTGTTCCGTAGCGTCTGTCTGTATTCTGTTTGTATTCTCTTGTCTGAGTTTGTTTAACACTCATAAACATAATTTGTATTCACATTCACATGGCTTTTCTGCTCTCTGATGACTAATGATAATGATATTCCAACTGCCCAGTTAAATCCAATTTATTATTTGGCATTCAGTGACATGCTTTTTAAATGATATAACACAGAATACTAACATTAACATTAATATTCAGGGGAGAAAATAAGCCTACTTTTTTATGGGGGGCGGTAAGAGACCTGGATAATGGACAGGGGGGCGCTGGCCCAAAAAAGGTTGAGAACCACTGGGTTAGAAGAAATAGTTTGTCGGTTTTGTTTCTGAGAGATCTGACGTTAGACAGAAGCAGAGCCGGTAGTGGTGGTCGGAGCGGGCGCTTCCTGAACCTGGAGAGCACCCCGGCACGTCGCCTTCTTCTGCCCGGTTTTTGCCTCCCGGGGGTCGGGTAGCCAGATGAGTTGTTTGTAGCCAGTATATCCACCGGTAAAGTTGAGAAATAATCCAAGGCTTGAATTGGACTATTTCTGAGGGATAGTAGCTCCCATCTGGTGTAGGCCTACACAAAAAAAAATTCTCACACATTTTCGACATATAACATAAACAAGAGTGCGAAACACAGAAGCAGAGCTTGTACCGGGGCGAGCCTCACGGCCGCCATCATATCTTGCAGTAAGTTTTATAGTATCTCACTTGAAGTTGTATGTAAATGTTCCTTTGGTTTATTAACCTATATGGTAATTTGGTAATTATATTATGAAGTTACTCTTCCAATGAATGAGACAACAAAAAAAAATCAATTTTAAGTCATTTTAATCTATTATAAGTAAAATGCATGGACATGTCCGTGGCCGGAATCGACCCGGATCGACGCTTAGTGCGTTACGCAACCAAGCTCCCCAAGTCGACCGATGTTATCTCCTCAAAGCAATTGCTCAAAATGGATCCTCTCCAGATGTGGTCCATGAATGAAACTTGACACTAAAATCATTGTTCAAACTCAAAAGCCAGCTTTCTTTTTAAACTATCTTTGATGGTTGAAGTTAGTTTGATGCAGAGAAGTGCAGCGCATGATTGAATGCCACAGTAACATGGATCTTCATCACTGCAGAGCAGAAAGAAAGCATGGCTGGACAGTGGTCTGTTCTACTTTGGGGAGGTAGGGGTACCTCCTAAACTAAAGACATGGCTGGACAGTGGTCTGTTCTACCTTGGGGAGGTAGGGGTATCTCCTAAACTAAAGACATGGCTGGACAGTGGTCTGTTCTACCTTGGGGAGGTAGGGGTATCTCCTAAACTAAAGACATGGCTGGACAGTGGTCTGTTCTACCTTAGGGAGGTAGGGGTATCTCCTAAACTAAAGACATGGCTGGACAGTGGTCTGTTCTACCTTGGGGAGGTAGGGGTATCTCCTAAACTAAAGACATGGCTGGACAGTGGTCTGTTCTACCTTGGGGAGGTAGGGGTATCTCCTAAACTAAAGACATGGCTGGACAGTGGTCTGTTCTACCTTGGGGAGGTAGGGGTATCTCCTAAACTAAAGACATGGCTGGACAGTGGTCTGTTCTACCTTGGGGAGGTAGGGGTATCTCCTAAACTAAAGACATGGCTGGACAGTGGTCTCACTGGTCTGTTCTACCTTAGGGAGGTAGGGGTATCTCCTAAACTAAATACTTGTTTGGAGGATCAGCCACACAGAATTGACTCATGAATGCTTTTTCATGAGTAATATTTGTATTACTGCAAGTGTTAGGTGTAAATGACCCATATATTTTATAACATGTATAACAAAGTTAAGATAAGGACTTTTATTGATGGTGCTTTGTATACCACATATTATTTGAATATCAACATGTTATTATAGCCTACTGCCTTTAATTTGAAGAACACAAGTATGTTCTCCCTTTTTGTAACTGCGCATGCGCGAGAGAGTTAGAAAGGAGTAAGAACGGAGAAGAAGGCAAGGTGGAAAGACGGTTAAATTGGTATACGGATTTGTGAAGAAATACCGTCTCATTATCGTTTTATAGCAACTAGCTGGAAGGCGAAGAGGTATGTTTGTATTGACTGTCAATTTAACTTATTGTTGTGTATGATTTGAATGTATTGATGAATGCTAGCGGATGGATGCTGATTGTAGCTGTGTGTTATTCTGCTTTCAGCTCTTACGGTGTGTCTATGGTGCTTTTGGTGCGTGTAAATAAAAGGTTAAACTGCATCATTGACCATCAGTTATTAATAAGGAGTCACCGTCTATACTAAGTCCGGCTGGAATGCTACAGTAAGAGCTAGTCCCCCTCATCTATCCGGCCGCCACGCTGCATCAAGGAGTGTCTTCTACGACGAACCGCGGGGCAACGTTGCTACTACAGTGCGACGCCATCTTGTGGGTCTAGACAAGGACTACGGTCAACGGGCAGCTGGCCAAAGGATTTGATGCAACGGTCAGATATGGTGGACATTCACTCGAAAGGAACAATTCATCTTCATCAAGAACATTAATGTCTTCATCTTCATTACGGTTTAAGAAGAAACGGACGTCAACAACTGGACAACAAACAGTATCTTTTATTTTCTTAAGTAGCCTATGTTCCAATGTCAATGATACCCTGGTTTGATGTATTTGTTATTTTATTTAATGTTGAGTGACTCAAGTACACATATTGTGATTTGATATACTGAATGTTCTTTATTTAGTATATATTTCAAGGACATGGAGGTTTGCTGTATATTGCCATTTGTTTATTTAATATTACAGTTATACAGTTAAGATATACAGTAGGTCTATATACTGGGATTTAACATACTGAATGTTGATGCATTATCATCTTGCTATTTTGCTGCTTAGATGTCATATATATATATATATATATATATATATGTGTTTGTTTTCCAATGCTATTGAGGGTCAGATTCATTAGATCAGATGTATTAAGCCAAATGTAATAAATTTAATTTAATTTAATTTAAAAATGACAGAGCCAAGTAACCCTCCTGAATTAGAGCTAGAGAAGCAGATAATTAAATTGCAGCATAACATTCAAAGTCTTAAAGAGGCTCTCTCAGAAACATTAGAGACTGCTGAGATAGAACACATAGAGAAGGATATTCAACTCAAAGAAGAAACTCTAAATAGCCTCCATAGTCAACTCCAGGAGTACGAAGGGGAAGGCCCCCGACGTTCAACCCGGCCAAAGAACCCGACTACCAAGATGCTTGAACTGCAAAGGGAAGAGGCACAGAGGAAGGAAAGAAGGCTTAGCTCAATGTACGAACAGTGGAAGGTTCAAGCCCGTAAGTCAAGAGAGCAGCTCAAGTCGTACCTTAACGAAAGTGAGCTGGCATCTCTAGTCGATACTCTGGAAGAAGAGAAAGAGGCTGTGATGAGCAGGTACGAGGAACTACGAGGTCACATCACACCGTCAACTGAATTGAGACGTTGTGTCGATGCATGTGAGGCAGTTACAACAGATATCAGGAAAATTGCCTACGAGAGGCTTACAGGGATCGATGGAGATTATGATGCAGAGCAAGCACAACGTCCTCTCAAGGAGCTACTTCAAAGGAGCTATGCTCGCCCCATCTATGGGTCTACGGTCTCAAGAATGAGTCGTAACTCAGTCACCAGTCATCACAGCGGCTCATGTATGACAAACAAACACGTGGACGCTGCGGCAGAGCTGGCAGCAAAGGAAGCTGGGTACGAAGCGTTGCTTGAGGAGGGAAAACAAAGGGAAAGGGTGCAAGATATGGAGAAGCAGCTTGGAGCTGAGAAGCGCGAACTGGACCGCCTACAGGCAGAGAAGGAAGTAAGGACAGCTCGGGCCAGGCTGCAGGTCTACAAACAGGAAGCTAGCCCCCCTACCTCCGTCATTCCCAAGGAAGAGCACCATGCTCCCCCAGCTACTAGCAGACAACACCCCAATGTTCCAGCATCATCAACTGAGGTAAATGTGTCGTCCATAGCCCAGGCCTTCCAAATTAGTATGGCTCTTAATAGACTACCAGTACCAGAGCCATCTGTATTTAACGGCGATCCAATCCAGTTCCTCGAATGGAAATCCTAATTTATGTCTCTCATTGACACAAGAGCCATCTCCTCAGCTGACAAACTCTATTATTTGAGAAGGTATGTAGGAGGCCCTGCTCGTAAGACTCTGGAAGGAACATTCTATAGAAATGACGACGAGGCTTACAAGGACGCATGGAACAAACTGGATCACAGATATGGCCAGGCCTTCGTCATACAGAGAGCCTTTAGAGACAGGCTCGCAGATTGGCCAAAAATCCAACCAAAGGATGCCGTGACCAAAGGACTTAGAGACCTTTCAGATTTCTTGAACGCCTGTCAAGATGCGATGTCACACGTGAAGAGTCTCGAAATACTGAATGACTGTGAAGAGAATAGGAAGCTAGTCCAAAAGCTGCTAGACTGGGTAGCCTCTCGTTGGAACAGAAAGGCTACAAAAGCCTTGAACAAGAGTCAAGAGTTCCCTAGCTTCCAGAACTTTGCTACTTTCATGTCGATGGAGTCAGAGATAGCTTGCAATCCGATCACCTCATTCCATGCTCTCCGTCCCTCAGAGTCCAGCACAGAAAAACCAAATAACAGGGACCCCAAGAGGAACAAGGCCAGTGTTCTTAGCACTCAAACTGAAGCCACTAGTGACAAGCAAAGGCCAACCAAGGGAAATGCAAGGCCCCCTTGTGCGTTCTGTCAAGACAATCAGCATATGCTACATGGCTGTCCCAAGTTCATGGCTAAGACTCTGGAGGAGCGACGGGAATACGTGAAAGAAAACAAGCTTTGCTATGGCTGCACCAAACCTGGTCATAGTGCAAAGGACTGCCGCCATCGACATTCATGCAACACCTGTAAAGGTAAACATCCCACTTGTCTTCATGATGACAAATATGTCAAAAGGGAGAGGGCTACACCTCGGGAAAATACCTCTCAAAGCAATGTAGAGGAGACAGAAACTGCTGTAACTTCAATGTCAGTCACTACTGCAGGAGAAGAACAATCTACTAACACGTCAATGATTGTGCCAGTATGGGTGTCGTCAAAGAACAATGCAGGAACAGAAAAACTAGTCTACGCCCTGCTGGACACACAAAGTGACACCACATTCATTGACCAGGAAGTGAGCAGCACTCTAAAAGCAGACTCCTGTCCAGTTAAACTGAAGCTAACCACTATGACCGGACGCGACACAGTCATAAAAAGTGAAAGAGTATCAGGGCTTCGTGTGCGAGGTTACAGCTCCTCCCTCCACATTGACCTTCCTCCTACCTATACTAAGGATTGTATACCGGTGAATCGCACCCACATTCCCACAAGTGAAACGGCCAGACAATGGAATCATCTCTCCACAGTCGTAGACGAGATTCCACCACTGAAGGATTGTGAGGTTGGTCTTTTGATAGGATACAACTGTTCAAGGGCAATGGCACCAAGACAAGTTATAGCAGGAGGAAATTATGAACCGTACACGGTTCGAACCGACTTAGGATGGAGCATTGTAGGGTGTTCCTCGCCATGCCTCGACACTCCAAGTGTAGCGAGACGGTGTTTCAGGGTCGCTGTCAAGGAACTCCCACCAGTCACTCCAGCAGATGTCATTCACATTCTGGAGTCCGACTTCAAGGATGCCAAGGAAGATGGAATAACAGTGTCCCAAGAAGACATACTGTTCCTAGACAAACTAGGGAGCCACATTAAGAGAAACGGTCAAGGACATTACGAAATGCCCTTACCCTTTAAAGAGAAGATCCCAGGGCTGCCAGTAGGAGACCCGGAAGTGAAAGGGGCTCAGACACTTAACACAGAAACCACAGAGCAACACTCCCTGGCAGATCGGCTGTCTGTGCTCTCATCCTGGTCTCGGGCTCTTAGAGCAGTAGCGCGCATCCTTCGACGAATTAACAAGGACAAATCAAATGGTCTCTCCACAGTAAGGGAACGGGAGGACGCGGAGCGCCACATAATCAAAGATGTACAGAGACTGACATATCCAGATGAGCTGAATTTACTGAAGAAAGGCTCTCGGCTGCCACTCCATAACAAGTTACATCGCCTCAATGCCTTTCTAGACAAAGATGGTGTAATCAAGGTGGGAGGAAGGCTCTGTGATTCAAATCTTCCTCACTCAGTCAAACACCCTGCGATCATTCCAAAGGAACACCACATCACAAAAATGATAATCGCACACTGTCACGAAGGGGTTAAGCATCAAGGTAAAGGAATGACCACGAATGAGATCAGAATCAGATCGAAGGGCTACTGGATCCCAGGGATTGGTCGGGCCGTGGCATCACACCTTCGCCAATGTGTGACTTGTAGAAAGCTCAGGGGACACACAGAAGAGCAAAAAATGGCCGATCTCCCTCCAGAGCGTGTGGAGCCGTCTCCACCCTTTACATACTGTGGGATGGACTGCTTTGGCCCCTTTTACACCAAACAGGGACGAAGTGTACGCAAAAGATATGGCCTTCTCTTCACCTGCTTTTCCTCCAGAGCCATTCATATTGAAATGCTGGAGGACATGTCAACAGATACCTTTATAAATGGACTGCGCTGCTTCATTGCCATACGTGGTGCAGTGCGTCAGATCAAATCTGACCAAGGAACCAAATTCCTGGGAGCCAAAAACGAACTGAAGGAAGCTCTTAAGGAAGTTGATAGTGACAGACTGGCTACCTTTCTCTCGGAGAATCAGTGCGACTTCATCATGAATGCTCCAGATTCAAGCCATGTCGGCGGAGTGTGGGAGCGTCAGATTAGGACGGTTAGGAGCATCCTCAATTCAATTCTCTTGCTCTCTTCGGGTAGTCTAGACGATGCTTCCCTCCGAGTCTTCTTCTATGAGGCAATGACAGTGGTTAATAGTCGCCCGCTCACTGTTGACAACCTCAATGATCCCAACAGTCTCGAGCCACTTACCCCTAACCACCTACTCACCATGAAGTCCACTCCAGCTCTACCTCCCCCAGGCAAGTTCATCAGAGAAGACATGTACGCTAGGAAAAGATGGCGGCATGTACAATATTTAACTGAACAGTTCTGGAACCGCTGGCGGAAGGAGTATCTAACCAACATCGCTATAAGGCAACGCTGGCACACCCCGAAGAGAAACCTGCAGAAAGGGGATATAGTGATGATGAAAGATGATAATCTGCCTAGAAATGAGTGGAGGTTGGGTAGAGTTTCGGAAACTACAGTGGATAGAGATGGTCTGGTTAGGAAAGTGAAGATATGTCTAGGTGATAGGAAACTAGGCAAGAAGGGTGAACGTCTCACAAAGCAGTCAGTGCTTGAACGCCCAGTTCAGAAACTGGTTTTATTGCTAGATAGTGACTAGTTAGATACTAATGTACACAGTCACACTTTGCATCTCTGAAGATGTATCTTGATTTTGTTTATGAGGTGTTTTTTCATACCCCTTTAATACCATATTTCTGGTCAAGGTTCATTTCGTGTTTAGAAATCATTTGTGTTTGCTTGAACTTGGTTTATTTCTATATTTGAAACACCAATGATTTGATGGGAGTGTAAATGACCCATATATTTTATAACATGTATAACAAAGTTAAGATAAGGACTTTTATTGATGGTGCTTTGTATACCACATATTATTTGAATATCAACATGTTATTATAGCCTACTGCCTTTAATTTGAAGAACACAAGTATGTTCTCCCTTTTTGTAACTGCGCATGCGCGAGAGAGGTAGAAAGGAGTAAGAACGGAGAAGAAGGCAAGGTGGAAAGACGGTTAAATTGGTATACGGATTTGTGAAGAAATACCGTCTCATTATCGTTTTATAGCAACTAGCTGGAAGGCGAAGAGGTATGTTTGTATTGACTGTCAATTTAACTTATTGTTGTGTATGATTTGAATGTATTGATGAATGCTAGCGGATGGATGCTGATTGTAGCTGTGTGTTATTCTGCTTTCAGCTCTTACGGTGTGTCTATGGTGCTTTTGGTGCGTGTAAATAAAAGGTTAAACTGCATCATTGACCATCAGTTATTAATAAGGAGTCACCGTCTATACTAAGTCCGGCTGGAATGCTACATTAGGTCTATTATTATGTAATAGAATAACAGTGCCTACAGTTGGTAGGAAGAAAACGTTTAACACGCCGAGTCTGTGGACAGTTACTGCATTTTATTGCAAAGTGACATTCACTTACAGAGGGGTAGGGTGATCAAATAAATGCACTTTCAATTGTGTCATTCATTAGACACACTTTCTTTTGTTGCACACAAGAACACTCACCATGAGTGGGTTGGAACCGGCGGTCCCCCCCCGTATGGCATCTACCTCTCAAGACTGGAGAGTGACTTTAAATGTCTCAACAGTTACCTCATCATGAGCGTGATTCCAAATAATCTCCACACACACACACAGAAGGAAAACGCACACACATAAACCTTTGGTTTAACCAGTCAGCAAATGCACAAAAAGTTAATTGCCCACAAAATGTTTTAAATTAATTTGCCTCATACCAATACATTAAAAAGAAAGGAAGAACATTCACAGACCCCTGAATCATATTACATGTACATCATTATACAGTAAATCATATTCTATGAATGGGACACTGTATAAAAGTGAGTCATATAATTATTGGGTAATTTCACAACCCCTAAATTAGTTTAGACCTGAAGGAGGTGGCACTACTACACAGACTCAACATACACCTCACACACACCCACACACACACACACACACACACACACACACACACACACACACACACACACACACACACACACACACACACACACACACACACAACCCAACACACTTCAACCAACATCTAAAAATCAAGCTTGGTTGGCTTACTCATGTTTACGCGCGTTGCACAAAAATAAATGTCAAATCAGAGAGCACACGCTATACTCTTCTCATGGAGTAGAGAGCTTTGTCCATTCTACAACTGCATTTCTATGAACATGTGAAACTATACAGTATTTGTACTATACAGTATATTTCCATAAAGACATTTCACTCCACTGAAAACATTCCAAATGTCAACCTATGTTCAACCAATGTGGCGTAAAATCAACCATTATTTACCATTTAAAAACAAAAACAACTTTTAAAGTAGCTATAAGTTGCATACAATTACAAACAAATGACGTATGTTACTGGGTAAAAGACAGAGAGACAGCCTGGGTGACATCATGAGGGAATAGCAGGATGACCCAGGAGTGGTTGAGCACAAAGGAAGATTGTTAACTCCTAGATTAAATCCAGCTCTGCAGTCTGATCCGGTTTGAACCAGTTGGGTCCAGTTTTGGTTAGGCTGGGTCCAGTCAAGGTACCTTAGTTCATGTTTGTGTAGGATAGCTAAAACTGCTCTCTGAAATAAAGGACGAGGGGTATGATGGGGCCGGTTGAGGGGTATGATGGGGCTGGTTGAGGGGTATGATGGGGCTGGTTGAGGGGTATGATGGGGCTGGTTGAGGGGTATGATGGGGCCGGTTGAGGGGTATGATGGGGCTGGTTGAGGGGTATGATGGGGCTGGTTGAGGGGTATGATGGGGCCGGTTGAGGGGTATGATGGGGCTGGTTGAGGGGTATGATGGGGCCGGTTGAGGGGTATGATGGGGCTGGTTGAGGGGTATGATGGGGCCGGTTGAGGGGTATGATGGGGCCGGTTGAGGGGTATGATGGGGCTGGTTGAGGGGTATGATGGGGCAGGTTGAGGGGTATGATGGGGCTGGTTGAGGGGTATGATGGGGCCGGCTGAGGGGTATGATGGGGCCGGTTGAGGGGTATGATGGGGCTGGTTGAGGGGTATGATGGGGCAGGTTGAGGGGTATGATGGGGCCGGTTGAGGGGTATGATGGGGCTGGTTGAGGGGTATGATGGGGCAGGTTGAGGGGTATGATGGGGCTGGTTGAGGGGTATGATGGGGCCGGCTGAGGGGTATGATGGGGCTGGTTGAGGGGTATGATGGGGCCGGTTGAGGGGTACGATGGGGCTGGTTGAGGGGTACGATGGGGCCGGTTGAGGGGTATGATGGGGCTGGTTGAGGGGTATGATGGGGCAGGTTGAGGGGTATGATGGGGCTGGTTGAGGGGTATGATGGGGCCGGTTGAGGGGTATGATGGGGCTGGTTGAGGGGTATGATGGGGCCGGTTGAGGGGTATGATGGGGCTGGTTGAGGGGTATGATGGGGCTGGTTGAGGGGTATGATGGGGCCGGTTGAGGGGTATGATGGGGCTGGTTGAGGGGTATGATGGGGCCGGTTGAGGGGTATGATGGGGCTGGTTGAGGGGTATGATGGGGCCGGTTGAGGGGTATGATGGGGCTGGTTGAGGGGTATGATGGGGCCGGTTGAGGGGTATGATGGGGCTGGTTGAGGGGTATGATGGGGCTGGTTGAGGGGTATGATGGGGCAGGTTGAGGGGTATGATGGGGCCGGTTGAGGGGTATGATGGGGCCGGTTGAGGGGTATGATGGGGCTGGTTGAGGGGTATGATGGGGCCGGTTGAGTGTGGTCTGGCTCCTGGGTCCAGACTGATCCGGTGGTGGTTGGCGTGAGGTGGAGAACGTAGCCCCCAGGGTTGGACCCTACTGCGCTGCCTGAGCTGGCCCACTGCTCTGCTCGCCTGCCTCCTGACGCTTCATGGCCTCAATCACTGCCATTTCCTTGGCCTCCTTCTTCTGGTTCCTCGCCTCAAACTGGAGTCTAAGGAGACAGGTAGATTAGATTAGATTAGATTAGATGACTAGACTAGACTAGATACGATTAGATTCGACTAGATTAGATTAGATTAAATTCAACTTTATTGTACCAGACAACAAAACACAGTTTAGCATCTAACCAGAAGTGCAAATAGTGATATAACACATGACATAAAACCTGACAGTGATAGGTACAGTATGGCTACTACGGTAGTTAGAGGTATATACAATTATGAGCTATGTACAGTTAATGTAGCTATGTACAGTATGGTATGTACAGATGTATAAATAGTGGCTATATCAAAGGAGGTATGTGCAATGTGCAAAAATATAGATAGAGATAGGTAGAGAGAGATAGGAAATTAGTAATCAATTAAGAAGATAGAGAGAGGGATGGGGAAAGAGAGAGGAGAGAAGGAGATGTAAATCAGAGAGAGAGAGAGAGCAAAAGAGGAGAGCAAAAAAGAAAGAAAAAAGAAAGGATCAGAGAGGCAGAGATGAAAGCGTGGAGGCGAGATGTTAACAAGGCCCTCGCCTGTTCTCGATGATTCTCTGGACGATGTCGTCGGTGGTGAGGCCGTTCCCGCTGTCCACCGTGCGGAAGATCCCCCTCTTCTTAGGCTCCTGAGAGGCCAGGAAACACCCACACCACAAAGTCAGGTATAACACTACCACACACACGCACACACACACACACACACACACACACACACACACACACACACACACACACGCACACACACACACACTCACACACACACACACACACACACACACACCCATATCCATATCCACACCAATACCCATATCCACCCACACCCATCCACACCAATACCCATACCCAGCACTCAAGTTGTAAAAGAAAATCAGGGGGGATGGTGGATTTTATCATATGGGGACAATTTGAGCATCCCCACAGCGTCAGTGTCTTCAGTGTCAGTAACTTGGTAAAAATGTCATTGCATGTGTGCGTGCCCCCACCCCCCCCCCCCTCGCCCACAGTATTTTACTCAATATGCGCAAAACTAAATGTTGAAATATCAGTAATACCACGGTCATTGATACAATGACATAAGGGATGGAAAGGGGGGATGGCAGTTTTAGATGGGGGATGATTTTGACCGTTTTTATTTCAGGGGGGATGCCATCCCCCCTCAACTTGAGTGCTGCCCATACCCACCCACACCCACACTGTACTCACAGCGTAAGGATCTGAGCTGTCCTTGTCTGGAAACACCTCCGTTTTCCCATGACACACCAGGTCTACCTGCAGACACACAGGAAGGTTCCAGTTACAGGTTACAGTACACCACCCGCTGGGTTTCTAACCTGCGGCACAAGGCTGTGTTAGCCCGACCACAGACAGATGGAGAGAGAGAGAGAGAGAGAGAGAGAGAGAGAGAGAGAGAGAGAGAGAGAGAGAGAGACAGGAAGGAAATACAGTGTCCTGTGTTGAAAAGAGGAAGCATTTGTCTTCTTTTAGCTCTATACTAAAAAAACAGTTTGGAAACAATGACTGAGGTTAACGTGGAGATTATCATCTTTAATTCAGTGGTTTCTTTTTTTCAGAGACGTTTCTCCGGTAAGAAATGACAAGCCTTTTTATACACAGCCCCCCTATTTCAGGGCACCAAAGTGTTGGAGAATGGGCTTGACAGTTTGACTTTCAGACGGGTTCAGTCCCATCATGTGTGCAGGCATAAAAGAGTCTGTGGAGTCTGCTATTGATGTCTGTCAACACAGAGCTGCTCTCACGCTTAGGCCGTGAGACTCACACATTTCAACCAGTTCTCACGCTCTCACGCCGCACCTCTATTTCTCACGGCGAGAAATAACAATTGTTTTACGTGACTTTTATTTTTGAAATTCCTTGAAAGAAAGCTACCGGACATGAGTTTCGTGGCATCTTTCTGCACGCGCGTTAACTTGAGTCTGCAATTGAAGCGGCAGGCGAGCGCTGATGGAAGAACCTGTGTTCACGCGAGCTGCAAGAACGTAGCAAGCAGTGTTGCCAGATTGGGCTACTTTTGGTCTCACTGGACGGGTGGATTCGGCAGCTTTTAGACCGGTTGGGCTGGACATTGTCAATTCCGTCTGGCAACCGTGGTAGCAAAATATGTGCATACATTACAACATCGTATCTGGTAGCCTACTGGACTGGGTTGCACCAATTTGGCGTAAGTCATTACTAAATGCAGGCATTTAGTACTTACTAAACCCCTAGTTGTTACTAGCTAGTTTCAAACTAGTTGTTTATGCAGGCATTTAGTAGTTACTAAACCCTAGTTGTTTACTCATTTCGGTTGCACCACGCCAATCTTTTGCCAATCTTAGCTAGTAAATACTCAGTTTTGGTAACTGTTTTTTATTTCTCTAGTCTACTGTAACTTAACCAGGTACACTAATAATAATAATAATAATTATTATTATTATTAATAATAATTACAATTTACAATACAAATACAACAATTGGGGGTCCCTCAAAAAAAATGTGCGCGCACAAGATCAACCACCAAGCCCTCATTCTGACCCAGGAAAAACCCTAGTATGTACTGTATAACATGATAGCCATCTATGAGCAATGCACTGTATATAAGATGATGACCATGGGTCTTTCTGCTGATGTAAAATTGCAGGAAACTAGCACAAATAATTGGGTGGGAGAGAGGGCCAAAACGTGCAGTTTTGGGTCGCTCCACCGCCAAAAAATCTCACTCCAAACTTTTGGTGAAACTTGGCAGCCCTGGTCAACATAAGGACAAAAGAGGTGTCGATGAAATTCAAGGAAGCCAAACTAGGCTGGAAATCAACAATTTGGAACATCAAAGCCCTGGTGAGCTCAGCAATCACAAACAAAGTTAGGTAAATCAGAATCAGAATTGCTTTTATTACATCAATGTACGGATACAAGGAGTACAATTCTTGGGTTCAGGTTGAGTTAGCCATTGGCCTTGCAGTAGAAATACCAAAAAGTAGAAATACAAGATCAATAATAGAATAAGCAGGATATAAACAATAATAAATAAAGAATAAGCGGGATATGGACAACAATATCTGTACATACAATAGCGTCCGAGCGTCAATAACAGAATAGGTGACAGCAGCAGAATGCGAGTCAGCATATCAACATTCTTAATGTCAACAAAAAAAGGTGTGCAGGTTGCAGTTCCATATGTGCAATATGGTGAAAAAGTGGAGTTCAGGTAGTAGTGACCCAGTAGTCAGGTAGATAGTGACCCAGTAGTCAGGTAGATAGTGACCCAGTAGTCAGGTAGATAGTGACCCAGTAGTCAGGTAGATAGTGACCCAGTAGTCAGGTAGATAGTGACCCAGTAGTCAGGTAGATAGTGACCCAGTAGTCAGGTAGATAGTGACCCAGTAGTCAGGTAGATAGTGACCCAGTAGTCAGGTAGATAGTGACCCAGTAGTCAGGTAGATAGTGACCCAGTAGTCAGGTAGATAGTGACCCAGTAGTCAGGTAGATAGTGACCCAGTAGTCAGGTAGATAGTGACCCAGTAGTCATCAGGTAGATAGTGACCCAGTAGTCATCAGGTAGATAGTGACCCAGTAGTCATCAGGTAGTAGTGACCCAGTAGTCAGGTAGATAGTAGATGATCACACCCATCGAGATCACACCCATGATCACACCCATGATCACACCCATGATCACACCCATCCGCCTAACCACACCCATCCGCTACACTGAGCGATGCTAACCACACCCATCTACTATACTGAGCGGTACTAACCACACTCATCCGCTACACTGCATGATGCTAACCACACCCATCTACTACACTGAGCGATGCTAACCACACCCATCCACTACACTGAGCGATGCTAACCACACCCATCTACTACACTGAGCGATGCTAACCACACCCATCTACTACACTGAGCGATGCTAACCACACCCATCTACTACACTGAGCGATGCTAACCACACCCATCTGCTACACTGAGCGATGCTAACCACACCCATCTACTACACTGAGCGATGCTAACCACACCCATCTGCTACACTGAGCGATGCTAACCACACCCATCCGCCTAACCACACCCATCCGCTACACTTCCTGGTCTTGGCGTAAAGTGACCCTTTTTACCTTGAAATGGTCCAGCAGGTCCTTGCCCACAGCATAGGGCGCCCCGATCACTACCTCCGAAACGTACTGGAGAAAAAGAGACAATGGGAAAGGGGGGGAGGCGTGTGAGAGAAGAGAGGGAGACATGAAGGAACACATTATGACATCATACAATTCTATCAGGTCTACATTTAAAGGGATGTTCCACCCAATTGGCTGCATAGTGGCTTCCTTAGGTGCCCTATCCAATTGGCTTCTTTAAATACTGAGTAGTATATTTTGGGCCCCATTCATTCTGGAAATATATACAAAACACCTTGCAGACACTCCAATCCAAATCATATTCTGATCTCTCTGAATACTTGGTCTGCATTACCTTTTTGAAACGTCACATTGTTACGTTGTAATCCACTTTTGCATTCAGTTGTCATGGTAATAAAATGCTTACAGTGGATTACAGCGTAGTAAAGTGACATTTAAAAAATATAACACAGGCAAAGTATTCAGAGAGGGATTCTGTCATAATATTAGTTAGTTTGGAGTGACTTCAAAGTGTTTTGGATATACACTCTCCAAGCACTTTATTAGGAACATAATACTGGGTAGAGCCTCCCTTTGCTCTCAAAACAGCCTCAATTCTTCGTGGCACTGATTCCACAAGATGTTGGAAACATTCCTTCGAGATTCTGGTCCATGATGACGATTTTTCAGGTGCACTTTCAAGCTATGAATCTACCGTTCTACCACATCCCAAATGTGTTCTGTTGGATTCAGATCCGGTGACTGGGAAGGCCACTGAAGAACACTGAACTCATAGTCATGTTCATGAAACCAGTTTGAGACGACTTTCGCTTTGTGACACGGTGCATTATCATACTGGAAGTAGTATTGTGAGACTTATCAAAATAAGCCTGGGTTGTCCTTTAGCGACATTGATGGAATACCCCCCTGGTTCCATTTCTCCAGCCCCATCCCCTCAGCTGTTTACCAAACAAAGTGGTGGGGAGACCTGGGGGGTATTCCACGTACGTCGGATTAGTATATCGGCGATTAAAAGAAAAGCCTTGTTCAGGCAACTCGTGATTGGGATTCAAGCCTCAGATGATTCCTCGAACGAGGATCAGCCTTGTGTCATCAGTGTTCACAGAACACCGGTTTGGAAATACTCGATTTGGGCGCGTGCACGCAGACATGCAGAGCCCAGAAAAGCCGACTGTCGAAATGAAGATACTAGACTGCGCAGCGGTCCTACTTATTGATCTTTATGAAGACAAAAAATAAGATGTAAAATAGTGCAATACTGCCGCAATTAACAAGGCGAGGGAAATGGTTTGGCAAGAAATTGCTGACCGATTAAATGCGTAGGTCACTAGCCCCAGTTATTGTTATATGTTCATATTTTAATAAATGAATATTTACTACTGTGGTGATATCAGCAGCAGGCTACACATAGTCCTATTGTCATGATGGCATAGTGGTATTGACCGCTGCCATGGTATTAATTCGTAATTTTAAGACGGTGGTTCAAATCCGTCTTCTGACACACTTTTTACTGCATTTCGTTGTCTGAATCTAATTTAAAATCTCATCTAAAAAAGTATGTAGGCTATAAAATGATGGTGCACGATTACAATGGTGTTTGAAGCCTTTCTGACTAGTAAATGATGTTCTTCTAACTGGACCCTGGATTTGGCATAGATAATTTTTCTTATGATTACTGATGGATAGATGATTCACTTAGACAGATATATATATTGTAAATTGATTTGCATGAAGGCTTCGGTTAAATGTAAAAAGTAAAATAAACATTAAATTAAATCAAGTATCGAACCGGCAACCTTCGGACCTCTAGCTGGCTGCCTTAACCCCTGTGCCAAACATACCACTGTGATGATGTTAATGCAAGTTGATAGACATACCTAATATTTTTTTTTACACTTCTTTATTTATCTATCTATTTATCTATAATAATAATAATAATAATAATAATAATTCATACAATTTATATAGTGCTTTTCCGAGGCTCAAAGACAACAAGCAACAGATAACATGGAACACAGAGTTAGCGAACGGGGAGGGGGGGGGGGGTGGTGGTAGGGACAGGGGAGATGGTTAGGGGTAGGGGAGGCTGTATGCGTCTCCAGGGGGGGGGGGGGGGGCAGGATGGGGGAGATGACTAGGGGTAGGGGAGGCTGTAGGCATGGGAGAACAGGTAGGTTTTGAGGTGGGATTTAAAAGTGAGGAGTGAGGGTGAGTCTCTGAGTGGTTGGGGGAGAGAGTTCCAGAGGCGGGGTGCAGCTCGTGAAAAGGCACGGTGACCGAAGCCTTTGAGTTTTGAGGGTGGGACAGTGAGGGGAACAATGGATGAGGATCGGAGGGTACGGGTAGGGCGGTGGGGGAGAAGGAGGTCAGTTAGGTAAGGGGGGGCCAGGCTATGGAGGGCTTTGTATGTGAGGATGAGGACTTTGAATTGGATACGTTCTTATCTATCTATCTATCACACTTTCAAAATATCAAGTTATCTATCACACAATCAAACTATCTATCTATCTATCACACTTTCAAAACATAAAATTATCTATCTATTACACAATCACTATCTATCTATCTATCTCGTAGAAAGTAGACAAACACCAGAACAACCAACTGTCATGTAAAAGTACATTATTACAGCAGTGAGATGTCCACAAACAGGGAGGAATGAAGACATGTACAGAACTTGAACTAAGTCCAGCCGACCTTTTGGTAAAGGATGCAATGATGAGTATTACAACTGTTTGTGCTGGAGCACAGAGGGTCTTTGTTCTAGCCTCTGGCTGGTCTGATGGTCAGAGCTGAATAGTTGAGCTCCCCTGTTCATCCTTTATTGTGTGTGTGTGTGTGTGTGTGTGTGTGTGTGTGTGTGTGTGTGTGTGTGTGTGTGTGTCTAGCAGGAGGTGTATATTCCACTAGGGAAAGCTTTGTGTGAGGCCATCTGTATGTGTACATACGTGTGTATGCGTGTGTGTGTGTGCGTACGTACAGTGTGTGTGTGTGTGTGTGTGTGCGTCAGGATTTCCGTTAGAAAAAATTGGCGCCGGTCATCGTGTCCGGGAAGATTTAAATTTACCGGACAAACGTGAGATATTCCGGTCATCATATTAAAATATAATACAGCTGTTTGTCGCGGTGATTACTGTTGTGTAGCCTAGCCTATATATGCCGTTTAATGTCTATTTCTCATCCGATACGATTAGATGCAAGCTATATAATATATAATAATATAACATGATTCGCATGCACGCTATGCCATTATGTCCAGCGCTGAACGCGCGCCACACTGGGAAATGAACAGACTGCATCGATCAATGAACGGACTCCACATTACGTTAACTGAAGTCTGTTAAATTGTTTGGGATTAATGTGAGTTTTCTATTTTCTCTTTCCAGTTTTACCCTTTTTTTATCAATAAAACAACGTCATTTCTATAACCAGGTCTCGCTGGTTGGGAAGGCATTTAGTTTAACTGCCTGTCAAATCATACTTACCGTACTCGGACTCGGGAGTACAACTCCTCCTCCGCCTTCACTGTGAGTAAACTGACACTGAGAATGTCGTCACGTCACATTTTACCGTAATACCCTATATGTTGGTTGAAGTGCAACATCTCAGCTTTCAGGGACAGTTGGAATTTTTTCGATAGCACAAACCGTTTAGAAATTACGGTAATTACAATGTTGTGTGCGGATTTGTGCCGGCGGAGGTACATTTCGGCGCAGAAGGGTTTTAAGAGGGAATTATTTTCACCGGACATTATGACCGAAGAGTTTTAAATTTGTCGGACTTCAACAAATTTTACCGGACAAAGACCGGTAATTACCGGTTAACGGATTCCGGGAAACCCTGGTGTGCGTGCGTGCGTGCGCTCACTCACCCTGCAGGCCAGGACACTGAGGGTTCTCTCGTGGACGTTCATGATGGGGTAGTTCTTCCCTTTGTAGCGGTTCACTTCCTGGATCACACAAACATCAGACAGGGGTTGAAGGTCACAGGCTCAGGTCTGACTCTAACCTACCCTAGGGCTGTGTTCCAATACTCTAACATCTTCAGGACCTGAGATCAGTGTCTAGACAACTTCATCCTACGGCTTTCTTTAACAGACAGACAGACAGACAGACAGACAGGCAGACAGATAGACAGGCAGGCAGACAGACAGACAGGCATGACAGACAGGCAGACAGACATGTCTGACAGACAGACAGGCAGACAGACATGTCTGACAGACAGACAGGCAGGCAGACAGACAGGCAGACAGACATGTCTGACAGACAGACAGACAGACAGACATGTCTGACAGACAGACAGGCAGGCATACATGTCTGCCAGACAGGCAGATATACATACATGTCTGGCAGACAGACAGACAGGCAGGCATACATACATGTCTGACAGACAGACAGACAGACAGGCATACATACATGTCTGACAGACAGACAGACAGACAGACAGACAGGCAGGCACACATACATGTCTGACAGACAGACAGAAAGACAGACAGACAGACAGACAGGCAGGCAGGCAGGCATACATGTCTGACAGACAGACAGACAGGCAGGCATACATACATGTCTGACAGACAGACAGGCAGGCATACATACATACATGTCTGACAGACAGACAGACAGGCAGGCATACATACATGTCTGACAGACAGACAGACAGGCAGGCATACATACAGTACATGTCTGACAGACAGACAGACAGGCAGACAGTGGCGTGGTGTTTAGTAGTGTTCAGTGTGGAGTGATGTGAGATAAGTGTTTTGTATGGCTGAGTAAACAGCTACAGTCATGGCCCAAAATATTGGCAACTTTTCAAAATTGTAAGCAATAACTGTACGTCAAGCATGTGACGCTCCTTTTATTTGCATTTAAACTCACCTGTGGCAAATAACAGGTGCTGTCAATATTGTGTGTGTGTGTGTGTGTGTGTGTACCTGGTCAAAGTGCAGGCCCACTATGACGTAGGGCCTCTCTGCCTGCTTGTAGACGGTCTCCAGGAAGTCGACATGACCGATGTCTGAACAGGAAGTAGTTAAGGCAGCAGCTCACTGAAACATGACAGACACGATTCTGCCGGGAATCAAACAGCGTTGTATACGACCTCAATCACCTGTGTGTGTGTGTGTGTTTGTAACAGCGTTGTATACTACCTCAACCACCTGTGTGTGTGTGTGTTTATAACAGCGTTGTATACGACCTCAACCACCTGTGTGTGTGGGTGTGTTTGTAACAGCATTGTATACGACCTCAACCACCTGTGTGTGTGGGTGTGTTTGTAACAGCATTGTATACGACCTCAACCACCTGTGTGTGTGGGTGTGTTTGTAACAGCATTGTATACGACCTCAACCACCTGTGTGTGTGGGTGTGTTTGTAACAGCATTGTATACGACCTCAACCACCTGTGTGTGTGTGTGTTTATAACAGCGTTGTATACGACCTCAACCACCTGTGTGTGTGTGTTTGTAACAGGCGGTACACTGCCACACATGGTACTGCCTCCTGGACATAGCAGGTCTCAGACCTGTATGGCCACACACACGCTGATCAGCCACCGGGAAACACCCCATGTTCACCCACTACGCCACACACACCACCAGCTACGACTACGCCACACACACCACCAGGGGAGGCTGGTGGAAGTAGAAGTCGGAGGATGAATTCATGATAACGCATGGAATGGAATGATGGAATAATGAGCCCGTCCTCCGATTTCTACCTAACCCCTCCCTCCCTCCCTCCCTCCCTAGAGGACAGTAGGACAGCCCCTCCCTCCCTAGGGGACAGTAGGACAGCCCCTCCCTCCCTCGGGGACAGTAGGACAGCCCCTCCCTCCCTAGGGGACAGTAGGACAGCCCCTCCCTCCCTCCCTAGGGGACAGTAGGACAGCCCCCCCCTCCCTCCCTCCCTCCCTAGGGGACAGTAGAACAGCCCCTCCCTCCCTAGAGGACAGTAGGACAGCCCCTCCCTCCCTAGGGGACAGTAGGACAGCCCCTCCCTCCCTCCCTAGGGGACAGTAGGACAGCCCCTCCCTCCCTAGGGGACAGTAGGACAGCCCCTCCCTCCCTCCCTAGGGGACAGTAGGACAGCCCCTCCCTCCCTCCCTAGGGGACAGTAGGATACGGAAGAGGTCGAAGGCTCCGGCCACGTAGACGATGGTGTCCCCAGGCTGAGGCTCCTTCCCCGAGGCAAACTGGATGATCTTCTGGGACGTCTGGAGGAACTGGGACACGCCGGTCCAGGGACTGTGGCCTTTAGGACCCTGGGCAGAACACATGGGGAGAGAGGCGGGTTCAGTCAAGCTACTTCATGCCTAGTAAGACCCCCTTTCCCTCTTTGAGATTCAAAAGACAAAATTAAAACATTTCAGGACTTCAAATGGAAACACGGCCGAATCATTTTCAATGTTTTGATTTGGCCAGCAAAAGTGTTTTAATGATATTTCTCGCCATCACACAACCAACCAACAAGGTATAGAAACAAAAAGAAGAACAGAAGTTAGAGAGAACAGAAATGGAGAAGGGAAAGGAGGGGCTGAGCAGGTTTGGCAGGGGACCTCGTGTGGAGAGGAAGACTAGTGATCCCAGAGACAGGATGTGTCCCTGTGCTCCTCCTGTATGACCTGAACTGTGTTGTTCACTTTCCCTCATGGATTTAAAAGAGTTGGATTGAAAGCACTGGTTTGGTGAAACCAACCTAACGCTTTTCAATCAATTTAGAGGAGAGCACAAGTGTGCACACTTTGGGGAAAAGGGAAAATAATTTAGCATTTCATGGAGCAACGACAACTCTGTCAATTTGGCAAATTTTTGGCCGCTACCTAGCTGTGTTGCTCATTCCACGAATGCACGATCCTTACAAGTTGTACCTCCTTGTAAAGGTGACTAATCAGGCTTTCCAACGATATAAAATACAATACCAATTGGTATTAATAAGGGGGAGGAATAATTGACCGGAATAACGTTTCCAAACTTTTTTGGAGGAGTTTAGTATCATTACGAACGAAAAGGATTTTTAGCACTTTGTATTTATTTATTTGATGTACATTTCTCAGCACTGCTGGTGGAAAGTGTTGGAGCAGGTTTGCAGAGAGGACAGTGGAAAGTGTTGGAGCAGGTTTGCAGAGAGGACAGTGGAAAGTGTTGGAGCAGGTTTGCAGAGAGGACAGTGGAAAGTGTTGGAGCAGGTTTGCAGAGAGGACAGTGTTGGAGCAGGTTTGCAGAGAGGACAGTGGAAAGTGTTGGAGCAGGTTTGCAGAGAGGACAGTGGAAAGTGTTGGAGCAGGTTTGCAGAGAGGACAGTGGAAAGTGTTGGAGCAGGTTTGCAGAGAGGACAGTGGAAAGTGTTGGAGCAGGTTTGCAGAGAGGACAGTGGAAAGTGTTGGAGCAGGTTTGCAGAGAGGACAGTGGAAAGTGTTGGAGCAGGTTTGCAGAGAGGACAGTGGAAAGTGTTGGAGCAGGTTTGCAGAGAGGAAAGTGTTGGAGCAGGTTTGCAGAGAGGACAGGAGGAAAGTGTTGGAGCAGGTTTGCAGAGAGGACAGTGGAAAGTGTTGGAGCAGGTTTGCAGAGAGGACAGTGTTGGAGCAGGTTTGCAGAGAGGACAGTGGAAAGTGTTGGAGCAGGTTTGCAGAGAGGACAGTGGAAAGTGTTGGAGCAGGTTTGCAGAGAGGACAGTGGAAAGTGTTGGAGCAGGTTTGCAGAGAGGACAGGAGGAAAGTGTTGGAGCAGGTTTGCAGAGAGGACAGTGGAAAGTGTTGGAGCAGGTTTGCAGAGAGGACAGTGGAAAGTGTTGGAGCAGGTTTGCAGAGAGGACAGTGGAAAGTGTTGGAGCAGGTTTGCAGAGAGGAAAGTGTTGGAGCAGGTTTGCAGAGAGGACAGTGGAAAGTGTTGGAGCAGGTTTGCAGAGAGGACAGGGCTTCATCATTTGAAATTAGCGGCTCAGTCAAAGCCCTACAACAATGTGATTTGGAATCCCACGGTTTAACCGAAAATCACCATTTCACGGTATAACATTTTCAAAACCGCCCAAGCCTACCCCAGGTCAGTAAAAATGTGGTCTAACGTCCAAAATGTCACACTTTCCAACATTCTGAACATTTCACCCATAGACTTATTATCACTAGACAAAGCTAGGATAATGCTAGGATAATAATGGGCTGTCCTATGTTAGGTATGATGGTAAAAGTATAACATATTAAAGATATACTTTTACGATCATACCTAACATATTAAAGATATACTTTTACGATCATACCTAACATATTAAAGATATACTTTTACCATCATACCTAACATGTTAAAGATATACTTTTACCATCATACCTAACATATTAAAGATATACTTTTACCATCATACCTAACATATTAAAGATATACCTTTTACCATCATACCTAACATATTAAAGATATACTTTTACCATCATACCTAACATATTAAAGATATACTTTTACCATCATACCTAACATATTAAAGATATACCTTTTACCATCATACCTAACATATTAAAGATATACAGGACAACACCCCTGATACACAAGACTGAAACAATGTATCTGTCAATAAGATCCACCTTTTTCTACAGCAACATCCGCATATTTCTTAGTTACATGACCTTGAAACTAGTATTTTGTTTGGAAACGTACATGGCAACTAGTGATGGTTAAATGAGCCAACCAGCTGAGCCCCTCACATTCCACATGAAATAAGAAGGGTGCTTCACAGTTTAACATTGAACATTTTTAAACGTTTTGGCAGCTTGTTTTGCCTCACTGTATATCTTCTTTATTTTTTCCCATCAGAAGGCTGTGGTTGATCCAGTGGACTTCCACCACGTTAGTCCTCACTGAGAACGTTTTGCTTGCTGCTCCAAGGCAGTAGGTGGCCAATGAGCCACACACACTCACACACAAGTTGCAGATTAAAAGCCCACAGCAAAGTCAAGTAACTCTAAGCAACACAAACACTTAAATATGCGCAGATATATTTACCTTTCCAAAGTTGTCTGTGTGTTGCTGGTAATCTGAATTGTCCTGTAAAAACGGAGACAAAAAAAGGTGTAGTAGTCCGGGTAATATGTGAAAAAATAGTTCACTTTTTCATAAAAGCACAAAACTTGTACAGTTTGGGGAACAAATGATGTCTACCCATGTTTTGAAGGTCAAGGATTACAATGATACCATACACAACATCATAAAATGTTCTGGTGAATAGTTAGTGGTGAAATCAGTGACGTTGTGAGAATGATTGTTGTGAGAATGATTAAAATGAAATCGCAGTATCTGAGAATATGCATATTCAATTTTCATAATAAATTTATTTCATATAATAATTTATTTACTATAGTTCTCTAGGTCCGAATTGTCTATTAGGCTATGAATGTAGATATTTCAGTTGTTGCACCTTACTTGGAAAGTGTTGACAGAGTGGATGTGGTGTGGGACTGCTATGAAGCAAACAGCTTAAAGTCCCAGACAAGACAGAAGCGAGGAACGGGCACAAGAACAAGAGTGGATGGAAAAAACAAGATACCAACCAACTGGAAAGGCTTCCTGAGAGTGGATGAAAACAAAACAGAACTGTTTCACTTCCTGGCCAGGAACCTTGTGGAAATGTCAACGACCAAACAAGTTGTTTCCAGGTACGGACCCAATGCTCTGTCAACTCACCCACTACTAGACACACATCATCTTTCCCCTTGCACACATGAGGAGGCAGATACAAAGATGCTACTCCATGTGGCGGATGCTACAAGAAAGGGGTATAGAAAGATCATCCTGCGCACTGTGGACACAGTTGTGTTGTGGTCCTAGCCATTGCACACGTGTCTGAGCTGGACATTGAGGAGCTGTGGGTGGCGTTTGGGACTAGTAAGAACTTCAGGTACATACCCATCCATGAGATCAAATCAAAGGCTCTTCCTGTGTTCCATGTTTTTACTAGCTGTGACAGTGTGTGCATTTGCAACCAGGGGCAAGAAGGCAGCATGGGAAACCAGGAATGCCTATGACATGGCAACAGAGGCCTTCATGGCTCTGTCACAGGCTCCAAACAGCATACCGGAGAAAGTTATGTCTACTGTGGAGCGTTTCACAATTCTTCTCAATTTGCCTACAGAGCTAACAGGTCCACGGAGGATGCCATCGCCACAACTCTCCACTCTACCCTGTCCCACCTGGAGAGAGGGGGGGGGCTACGCACGGCTGCTCTTCGTGGACTTCAGCTCGGCATTTAACACCATCCTACCCGACAGATTGGTGCCCAAACTCCTAGACCTCGGACTAGACCACCTCCTCTGCCGGTGGTCCAAGGACTTCCTGTCTGACTGCCCCCAGAGGGTCAAGATAGGCCCCCACACCTCCACAGCCATCAGCCTCAGCACCGGATCCCCCAGGGCTGCGTGCTGAGTCCCCTATTCTATTCCATCTACACCCACGACTTCATCGGCGTCCACCCCAGCAACGCCATCATCAAGTTTGCTGACGACACCACCGTGGTGGGCTGCATCTCCGAAGGTGACGAGGCCGCGTACCACAACGAGGTGGAGCAGCTGTCAGTCCTGTGTAAAACCAACAACCTGCAGCTGAACAAGCTAAAGACCCAGGAGATGATTGGCGACTACAGGAGGAAGAATACCGTCATACAGCCCCTGTACATCGATGGTCTCAGTCTTCAGATTCCTGGGCGTCCACCTGGAGGATGACCTGACCTGGAGAACCAACACCATGGCGATCGTCAAGAAGGCACAGCAGAGACTCTACTTCCTGAGAATACTCAGAAACTACCACCTCAGACAAGACCTGCTTGTGTCCTTCTACCGCTGCTCCGTGGAAAGCATCCTCATGTACTGCATCTGCGTGTGGTTCCTCAGCTGCACAGCCACAGAGAGGAAAGCGCTCCAGAGGGTCGTCAACTCGGCCCAGAAGATCATCGGATGCCCTCTCCCCTCCCTGGAAGAACTGTACAACTCCCGATGTCTCAACAAGGCAGTCAAAATCCTCAAGGACCCACACCACCCTGGCTACAAACACTTCATACGGCTGCGCTCAGGCAGGCGCTTCAGTATCATACCTCATGTCTATTTATGTCTCATTCTTGTTTTTTATTATCTTAGGACTGTGTTTGATTGTTAGAACCTAGGGCTTGCATTAACATTTTGTTGCACCTGTTACAATGACAATAAAGATCATTCATTCATTCACTCTATAATCGCACCAGCAGCCAACTCAACATCGATGAAGCCCGTCTTGAGTTATTCACCAAGAAAGGAAGGGGAAAAGAGTAGTGTACCAAGGACGACATGGTTGGGGACAAGCTCTTGTGGTTGCACCTAAGATGCCATCACCAACAGACTGGGGTTGGATGGATCCAAGTGACTGGAAACCTTTGTGGTCAACTCTTCCACAGGCAAGCCAGTCCATCCTTGAACTTTTGAGTTGTGGCTGCAAGAAAGGCTGCCGGGGGCATTGCAAGTGCAGAAAAGCCTCCTTAAAGTGCACTGCTCTGTGTCAGTGTGGAGGAGACTGTGGAGACAGTGAAGAATAGGTGTCAGGGTAGTGTGTGGTGGCACCTTTGTTTTTATTAAACTTCCTTAAACTTGTTCCCTTGTCCCAATGTATCTGCTTCGGTGATCCCTGGCACATTATGAGGTCTGAGGTCACCACTTAACTATTCACCAGAACACTTTATGATGTTGTATATGGTATCATTGTAATCCTTGACCTTCAAAACATGAGGAAAGACATCATTTGTTCAGTGTTATCATGTTTGGTTAAGGAGATATGAAGCAAAATACATTATTCGGCTATGGCGGAAAGGAAAATGGCCGCCATGGCCACCTGAACACTTTATGATGTTGTATATGGTATCATTGTAATCCTTGACCTTCAAAACATAGGGGTAGACAACATCTGTTCGGTGTTATCATGTTTGGTTCAGGAGATATGAAGCAAAATACACAATTCGGCTATGGCGGAAAGGAAGATGGCCGCCACGGCCACTAGGAGGAGTTTTTTCGAGGGCTCCACGTCTGAAAATGTTCAGGACAACAAACTGTACAAGTGTACCAAGTTTCGTGCTTTTATGAAAAATGGCTGGTGTGTTTTTGATCCAGACTGTCCACCACCAGCACAGCAGGCAGAGAGGGACTCACCATGTCGCTGTGGTGGGTCACAGCAGGCAGAAAGGGACTCACCATGTTGCTGTGGTGGGTCTTGGTCATCAGCAGCATGCGGCCCACCAGGTCCGTGGTGGAGACCCCCTGGGTGCGTTTACACTCCCGGTAACGCTGCTCCCGCTTCACCTCCGCGTACGTGTCCTTACCGTCCACCGTCAGGGTGATGTCATCTAAACAACAACACCATCATCATCACCAACCCCTCTGACATCATCACCATCACCCCTCTGACATCATCACCAACACCTCTGACATCATCACCAACCCCTCTGACATCATCACCAACCCCTCTGACGTCATCACCAACCCCTCTGACATCATCACCATCACCCCTCTGACATCATCACCATCACTCCTCTGACATCATCATCCACCCTCTGACATCATCACCAACCCCACTGACATCATCACCAACCCCTCTGACATCATCACCAACCCCTCTGACGTCATCACCAACCCCTCTGACATCATCACCATCACCCCTCTGACATCATCACCAACCCCTCTGACATCATCACCATCACCCCTCTGACATCATCATCCACCCTCTGACACCATCACCAACCCCACTGACATCATCACCAACCCCTCTGACATCATCACTAACCCTCTGACATCATCACCAACCCCTCTGACATCATCACCATCACCCCTCTGACATCATCACTAACCCTCTGACATCATCACTAACCCTCTGACATCATCACCAACCCTCTGACATCATCATCAACCCTCTGACATCATCAATCCTCTGACATCACTAACCCTCTGACATTATCACTAACCCTCTGACATCACTAACCCTCTGACATCATCACTAACCCTCTGACATCATCATCAACCCTCTGACATCATCATCACCGCTCTGACATCATCAACCCACCTCAAAACCTACCTGTACAACCTTCCCTACCCCTAACCATCTCCCCTAACCCTCCCCCCCTGGACATTGCTGTGTTAATTGTTCCCTGTGCCTGTTGGTTAACTCTGTGTTCTATGTGTTCATCTGTGTTATCTGTTGCTTGTTGTTTCTGTGTTTTCTGTTTTTCCCATATTGTCAGCGTCTTTGAGCCCCGGAAAAGCGCTATATAAATACAATGAATTATTATTATTATTATTAACATCATCCACCCTCTGACATCATCATCCACCCTTTGACATCATCACCAGTACAGTGTACATCTGGACGTGTGTTTAACGATCACTAAATACTTGTAATTTGTGGATTGGATTCCCTATTCTCGTTTGCCGGAGGCTACCGGTAAGGGAGACTTGACTTGTAAACATACTTTCGTTTTAGGATGTGTTCAAAAGCAAGAACTGTGTGATCTAGTTATGTGTAGTTACGTGTTTTTAGCATGTCGATGTTCTCCCAGCATGTTGTGATGTTATTGAAATACAGTTTAGACCTTCGTAGCGATGTGTTGTTAGCCACTAGCTGTTAGCAGCGTTCGCAGCTGTGGCTGCGTTTAGAGTGTTCTGGCCCCTCCCCTAGAACGCCCCTGGCCCCTCCCCTAGAACACCCCTGGCCCCTCCCCTAGAACACCCCTGGCCCCTCCCCTAGAACGCCCCTGGCCCCTACCCTAGAACGCCCCTGGCCCCTCCCCTAGAACGCCCCTGGCCCCTCCCCTAGAACGCCCCTGGCCCCTCCCCTAGAACGCCCCTGGCCCCTCCCCTAGAACGCCCCTGGCCCCTCCTAAATGTGTTCTCGTTTGCATTATCACAATCCCCCTCCCGTGCAGCAGGTGGCGCTCTAACCTCCGTGCACGCAGAAGTCACTGTTGTACTTGTCCAGGGTCTCCAGAGTGGTGACGTACGGCGCCCCCTCCACGATCTCGTCCACCCACTTGATGGCCCGCACCATCTTGTACCGCTCGGCCTGCTTGAAGACAGGAGGACCCTTGTGCTTCGAGATCTCTCCTAGAGAGGGATGGAGGAGGGGGGGGGGGGGAGAGCAAGAGGTCAGGGACGGAGAGGGAAATTGGAGGTGAGAGGGAGGGATGAAGGGGAGGAGAGGTCAGAGAAGAGGGGAGAAGGAACAGAGGGTTGAAGAGGGAGTGATGAAATTATAATGACATACTGGCAACAACAAGTTGTGTGCATGTGTGTGATTCCACCCATTGGCCGATAAGGATGAAAATGCCTGTGTGTGTGTGTGTGATTTGAGAAAAGAGTATGTGAAACAGAAAAGTAGCCAGCGAGAGAGAAGGGAAGTGTATGTGTGTCAGTGGCGTGTCCAGGGAGTGGCCTAGGGTGGCACGTGCTACCCCTGAAATCTGATTGGCCACCACAGGTGCCACCCCCCTGATTGATTGGCACACAGCTGACATGATGTATGTAGTTTGATGTAAAGAGCTCTCCCAACTGCAACGCAAAAAGCACATACAAAATATTTTTAAAAGTACAATAAAGCTTTATTTCTTTTAACAAAGTGTGGTGTGCATCTCCAGCAGTGCGACATCTGTAAACATCCTATCTGTAGACTCTCCGCTCACTGGCGCTCAGGGTTGCCAGATGGGATTGACAATTTAGAGCCTAACCAGTCTAAAAACCGTTAAATCCACAAAAAAACAGCCCATCTGGCAACCCTGTCTCCGCTGCTTCAAACTCTTCCACTTGTTGCACAAAACGAACCAGGGTTTGTCAAATCCTTTGTTGGGCATCTCGTTTCTTAAGTCCTGGTATATTGTGGCATTTCTTTGCTGTTTGCCATCTAAGACATGTTTACCAGACATGTTTTCATCACGCGTAAGGGAATACCCAGGGAGACGCAGACAGCAGAAACAGCTGAGGCACGTGAGTTGAAATTCGCTACGTCAGAGTTTATTCCAATGACCTTTTTCCATAAAACTTGATGCGAGTCAGAGGTGATTCGCATAAGGCAAAAACCACCTCAAGCAAGCGTATCGACTTCGTGCGACTGCGAATTAGAGGTGATTCGCATCGCGTTTATGTGTTACAAACGTAAAGTAGCCTACATATCTGACTGTCCGTCTCTTGTTGGGGCTGTTGTTGGCCACACCATTTATTTCACATTTCACCTGAAGCTTCATGAGTGATGTAAACAATGACACAGGCAGAGACATGTGTGTGTAGCTTGAACCTTTGGATGATGCTGGTACGAATACACTATGTGACATACATGTTTAAGAATGATTGTTTTTACTTGTACCTGTACAGTGTTTTGAACACTGGCCTCAAAGGTGATGTTACATTTTTTGTTTTGTTTTGTGTTACAATTGGAGTGCCTGCATGTTATAGTGTTAAAACTAAATGAGCTGGTTTGTTTAAAGAATAAATATGGGAGTTTAATATTACATTTGTATGGTGCCACTCTGTTGTGTTGTGATTGGTAGCACTGGGACTTTTAACACTAGGGCAGCCATGAGGTGTCATTTGATCTCAGTGAGTACAAAACAATTTCTACCTTTGCACTCGAACAAATTTCAGGACCCACCTTTCATGACTTTTCCTAGATATGTGCGTTCTACCACCCAGCATCTTTACATTTTCAAAATCGAGTTAGTATAAAGCGATTTTGCAGTATTTCTGTGTGTTTCTGTGTATTTGCCTAGGTATTCGGCTGCCATCTTTTTCTCCAAGCCTGCAATTCTCTTTTATATCAGCAGAGGTCGCAAGGGGACACACACTGTGCTCAATCTTCAGGCTTCAGTGCTGAATTAGATACAGTGGATAAGACTGATATTTGTAACATTTGGGGCCGGTTTCGGAGACAGGGCTTAAATTAAGACAGGAGTAGGCCTAAGTCAGACTAGTTAATCCTGGCTATTTAAGTGGCTTGCATGGACATGGCTTAAATTTGGCTTAGTTAGTCTGAGACTATGGAGTCCTGGAGTAAGCTTAATGAGAACACCTAGTTCAAGCCTCATTAGACTAAGTGGGAGCACAGGCTGGTCTCCAATTGTGCTCATGAAAACCCGAAATGGAGTATAAAACACCATTGTTGCAGTGAATTTTGAGACAAGACAATGGCAGAGGCAAAGAGAATTCGCTCCAAAAATTATAGTGAGCATGAAAAAACACTACTAAAACAAATTGTATCAAACCATCCAGTCATTGAAAGCAAAATCCATACTGCTGCTATTGAACAGAAGAAAAGAAGTGCTTGGACTGCAATTGGCAATGAATTCAATGCAAATGAAGATGTCACCACAAGAACAGTACAACAACTGCAGGTGAGTTAATCTTCATTATTAGGCACAAAAAGATGTGTTTGTTTCCTGTTGCCTATACCCTGCTTATTTGAATGAATGAATGAATGGACTTTATTGTCATTGCTACAGTACAGGTACCAAACAACGACATTTAGGAGGGGTGGCTCCCCTGGTGTTAGGAAAGGGAAAAAAAAAAGAAACTTTTAGAAAAAAATCACAAGAAGGGAAGGAGCTGGTTTACATAAATAAAGGCTATGTACACAATCCACTGTACTATACTGTACAGATAGTCGACTAGGGTTGTCATTATTGCACAATAGTATTTTTTTCACGTTATTTAAAGTGTCACAGTTTGCAGGCTTGAAATGTACATGTTTGTGCCTCAGCACTACACCTGATTTTTTTCAGTCCAGCAGCTGCCATACAATCCGTCCAGACTGTCCAGGGCCCAGAACTTAGGTCTTTGCTGTGTTCAGGGCCTGGACGGCCCTGTGGTAGAAGCAGTTCTTCAGTCTGTTTGTCTTAGCGGCCAGGGTCCTGAACCTCCTTTCCGAGGGCAGCCTGGTAAAGTGTACGTGCCCAGGGTGGGTCGGGTCCCTGGAGATCTTTGAGGCCTTCCTGAGACAGCGTGTGTTGTACAGCTCTTCCAGAGAGGGGAGGGGGGCGCCGGTGATCTTCTGTGCTGTTCTCACTACTCTCTGTAGCGCATTTCTCTCCGCTGTTGTGCAGCTGGAGAACCAGTTGCAGATGCCGTAGGTGAGGATGCTCTCCACTGCGCCGCGGTAGAAGGCCACCAGTATCTCCTGCTTGTTGTGTTCCTTCCTGAGGCATCTCAGGGTGTATAGCCGCTGTTGTGCCCTCTTGATGGTGCCTTTTGTGTTGTCCTTCCAGGTCAGGTCATCCCACATGTGATGTCCCAGGAATCGGAGGGTTGAGACTCTCTCCACGCTCTCTCCGTCGATGAGCAGGGGCTGGATCTCGGACTTTTTCCTCCTGAAGTCTACGATGAATTCCTGGGTCTTTGACTTGTTCAGCAGCAGGTTGTTAACCTTGCACAGCTTGCTCAGTTGCTCTACCTCATCCCTGTACGCCGCCTCGTCCCCCCCCGAGATACATCCCACTTATACATCCCATTTATGCCCTACCCAAATTATTTCAAGACATTTATGTCAAGTTCAATCTGTTTCTCTCATATCTGGCTCTCATATACTGTAACAATACTCCTGCTGCTTGTAGCATTCACATTGAATGAATATCCTGTTTTAAAACGATAGTAACCTATTTTAAGGGGCCATATGAATGTTAAACATGGTGGTAGAGTAAGATATGTTGCACAAAGGAAGATCCATACCTATGTGAGGGGGAAAGAAATATAAAATAAAATCATTTCTCCACCATGACCTAAATTATCAGGAGACACACTTATTTTTATTATGCCTTATCAGTACCAGTATTTCAGATTTCCCATATTACTATTTTTGTCACATCAAAAAAGAAAACTAATGAATGATATCTGCCTTCATAAGTTCTATGGAAGAACATTAAACTGGGATTAAAAAAAGAGAATGCAGCAAGCAGAAGAGAGCGATTTATTACAGGTGGTGGACCACCAATAAAGGACACATCTGATGAATTGGGTGACTTGCTGTCTGGTATAATAGAGCACCAGCAACCTCTGGATGGTATACCAGACAATGACCATTAACACACAGTGAACATGGAGAACTGAGCACAAATGGTAAATATAGCTCAGGAAGTAAATTGGTTACAGGACCATATTAGTTTATTTGAGTTTGTAACAGTGAAATGGTGATTCTGAAATGGTGAACAGTTAAAATGGTGATTCTCCCTAAACTTCTCTACTTGTTCCAACACGTCCCGATCTTTCTGAGTAAGTCCTTTTTCGTCAACTAGATCAGCTGATATCCTCGTTCCTATGGGCTAATAAACCTCCACGAATTAAGAAAGCTATCCTACAACTTCCCAAGAAATCCGGCGGTTTAGCCTTACCCAACTTCATTCAATATTACTGGTCGTGCAATATCGATAAACTTCGTCATTGGTTCAAAGACAGGGCCGAAACACCTCCCTCATGGGCCCAGATAGAACTACAGTCATCAAAGGTCTCCCTTCAGTCTCTCCTCACGGCACAACTTCCTCTTAAAATCCACAACATCTCCCAAAACCCAGTTGTCACCAATTCGACTAAGATCTGACTACAATTCCGTAAACATTATGGAATGGATAAACCTTCCACCCTGGCCCCAATCTATGAAAATCACTTATTCCCACCCTCCTCTTTTGACCCCACCTTTCGTATTTGGCGTGACAAAGGCTTAGCTTGTGTCAAAGATCTCTACAAGGACGGAATTTTTACAGACTTTGCAGAGCTCTCATCCAGGTTTGAACTGCCCCAATCTCACCTTTTCCGTTTTCTCCAGGTCAGACATTTTATTAAAACTAAATACCCCCACTTCCCCAATCACCCACCCGGGTCCCCGTTCGACTCTTTACTCAGTCCAAAGCCCGCTCAGAAACGCTCCATCTCCATAATGTATGACTCCATTGACTCCCTCAACCCGGCTCCAGCAGCCCACCTGAAACAGACCTGGGAACAGGAAATTGGGGTGCCGATACCTGACGATCAGTGGGAGCAAATCCTTGATCTAGTCCATTCAACCTCTATGTGTGCTAGACACGGCTTATTACAATGCAAGGTCCTCTTCAGAGTACATTACACGAATGCTCGACTGGCAAAAATATATCCAGACACCAGCGACACTTGCAACAGATGCAAACAATCACCTGCTAACCACACCCACATGTTTTGGTCTTGTCCGAAAATGACAGACTTTTGGCGCCAGGTATTTGACACACTCGGGACAGTTTTTGACAGGAAGCTCGATCCTGAACCTCTCACAGCCCTATTTGGAATTGGTATCCCACCGCCTACAACACCCATGTTTTCGCTTACAAAGAGACGCTTCCTTGCCTTTACAACGCTACTGGCAAGAAGACTTATCCTATTTAAATGGAAGCACACCCTCCCCCCTTCACATAATAGCTGGCTCAAAGAGATCCTGAACCACATTAAACTAGAAAAATTTAGATTTTCACTTAGAAAGTACAATACAACCTTTGACATGACTTGGAAGCCTTTCGCCGACCACCTGATTAAGATCACCATTCAACCAGATGATGACTAGATACCCCCCCCCCCCCCTCCTTACCCTCATTGTTCTATTATGATTTTGATTTTATGTTATGGTTTGTTTGGGGTTATGCTTTTGGTTTGTGTTAATCTCATTTCTTTTAGGGATATTACCATTACGTTCTATTTCTTTCTTTTTATCAATGATGAACTGGGGGTGGGAAACATCTAGGGGCATACTAGGCTGTATAGGGGCTGATGGAGGTGGCTCTCCATTTTCTAGGTATTTACTACCGTTTATATATATATATATATATATATATATATACTTATTTTTTTTTTTTTTTCATGTAAACGTTGTCTACATGCCTCTATGCCTGATATGAACCAGCTCACCCGACCATCCCATAAGTAACGTGTAATGTCTAACGTATATGTCTAAAAATCAATAAAAAGAATTAAGAAAGAAAGAAAGAGTTTGTAACAGTGGTCTTTTTTCCAGAGGAAACCAATCAAGAGCCAGTTCACAACGAGCCTGAACCCTCCACATCCGCTAGATGAAGCTGCTACCAACCAACAGAGACCAAAAAAGATAACTATGCATGAAAAGTTAGCCAGAGAATTTTATGAGCATAAAATTGCATATTTAAAAGAAGAACATGAAATGAAAATGAGAATTCTAGAGGTTGAACTGGATATGAAATTGGGACAGAGGGCTATGCTCCAAAAAAGAATTCTGCATACCAGTAGCCATGGTGAATATGAAGAATTGTGAAAAATAAAAATAAATGTATTGTCATTTGGCATGTGAGTGTGAGTGAGTATTAATCATCACAAACTACATTTTAACCAGCCTTGGTTCACTCGTTTAATTTTGCTTTACATTATTGTAATTTTGTACAGAAACAGTATGCAAGCAAAACTATACCATAATGAATACATTCCATATTTAAATGCTGAAGTGCTGCACTGTGAAAGCAGCTCTGTGTGCAAGTCCTCGCTGGTCATTGGCTGCCTCTGCCACGGGCACATCTGCATCATCCTGATCTTCCATTGGCAGATCAGGACAGCCATGCTGCTTCAGGTAGTTGTGCAGCACAGCTGTAGCAATGATCACTTTGCAGCATCTTCTTGGCTTGAAACGAAGCGTATTTCGTAAGCACTGGAATCGACTTTTCCATACTCCAAACATACGCTCGACCATCCCTCTAGTACGGATATGAGCTCTGTTGTACCTTTGCTGCTCAGCTGTTGTGGGATTTAGATGTGGTGTGAATAAATAGTTACTCTGACCATATCCACTATCACCAAGTAGTAGTCCACTATGTTGTCCTCTCTCAAATTGTGCACACAATGAAGAGTTGAGAAAAATCCTTGAATCATGGGTTGCACCTTTCCAACGGGCAACAATGTTTGAAAACTCCAAATTAGGAGTGCATACACCCTGAACATTGATTGAAAACCAGTTCTTACGATTCCTGTATTCCTCTGCATCAGGAGTTGATGGACACTTGATGGGAACATGACATCCGTCTATACAGCCAATCACTCCTGGGAAGTGCCCATATTCATAGAATTGCACTTTATAGTTGGCTTGCCCAGCAGCATCAGGGAACTTGATGTAAAGACTCCTCAGTTCACAAATGGCACTGCAGACTTTGTGAACTATTCTACATACAGTTGGTTCACTGACACCACACAAATCACCAGTTTCAAGATGAAAGATTCCACATGCCAAGAACCTCAAAGTGATCAGAACTTGCAGTTGATTGGACACAGGCCCTCCTCTTTGAGACAGAGAGGAAAGTCTAGGCTCAAGCAAAGTAATTATCTCCAATGCATTTTCCTTGTACATACGAAAGCGGTCTCGAAAAGTTATTTCATCAAACTGATTCAATGGATCACTCCTATCCAGCAGTATTCGTCTGGCTGGCCTTTGTCGTGCATGTTGGTCCTCATTTAGATATTCCAAATAGTCCATGCTCCCAAACAATCCAAGCTCAGTTTCACAAACAGTAGCCTAGCCTACTAAGCGGGAGTTAAACCTGCCTCCTTGGCAGATTAGTTTAAGCTTCAATTCAGTCCAATTTAGTCCTGGAGTAGCTCTAATCCTCAATTTTGCAATCGGCTTTGTTTAATCCAGAACAGGCTTAATCCACAACTATTTTAAGCTACGTCTGTGCAAGTGAATTTCAGTTAAGCCAGCTCAAACAGCATTTTAGTCTGGGACTAGGCTTAAGCCTTGTCTCCGAAACCGGCCCAATGTATTTATATAAAGGCTATATATAGCAATAGTGATACATAAGATATGTATGTACAGACAGTTATGAAAATGATAAACTGTACAGTATGTCTCCCAATCCCTTCAGATTTGTTGGAGCTGAGTTTTTTTTTTCACAGCGGGTTTACCCAAGTTCCATGCAATAGTGATAAGATATTATGATATGTGTAGCCTATGTACAGTTATGAATGATACACTGCACAGTATGTACCTATCAAGTTGTGTGGTGCATGCATAGCTACCGCAGCAAAGTAATTGCAGTAGCCTACATTTGATTATGCCTGTACTCATCAACGAATATTATATAACGAACGGATATTTTATAATATTGTATATAATGTCTTTATTGTACATCACTGTAGACCACGGTGCTAGACCACTGGACCACCTCAGGCCACCAGTAATAACCATAATTGTGGATTACTATTTACAATTAGTAGTCTCCTAATCTCGCTACAGTTTGAGCGAGACTGTAACTACTTTTGTTTCAGCCCATTCTTGCCTATAGACAACTGTACAATCATTCATATTGAGTTTATTCACCCATGTTACGTACGGTGTTGGTGTTCTGTGTCTGTTCCACAGCTCCTCGCACCACTAGGGGGTCAACATACAGCTCGTGAGCTTTCAGGATATGTTCCAACACACGGTCCAATGATCCCTCCTCATTCGTTCTGTGCAGTCCTAGGCGATCCCTTATATACCCGATGTTCGTCTCGAAATAGTACGTGCATGGTTCATATAAGCAGGCATGGTGTTTCTGGCTGGGGTGATTAACTTCACAACCATAGCAATTTTTTGCTATTTTTGCTCCAACGATATTCTCCAATATGAGACAAACAGTGGCTTTGATAAGTCTGTAACCCAGAGCTGTCACACTCCTGGAAAACGCCGGAGCCCCCGACAGGTCCACCAGGGTCTCCCACTCGGCTCCTATGTCGAAGTCATCACTCAGGTTGTAGCTCTAAACTCTCTGTAGGAGAGTACAAAACAACCCATTCGATCCACAGGGTTCACTCTCACTGGATACTTCAGTTATAAAATTATCTGGAACCCCACAATCGACGTCCATCGCACACTCGTCGAAAAAAGGCTGAGGGACACTCCTTACAGATCTCTTCTTACAAACACGACTCATTGTTGCTCACTCTTGTTTCTCGATAGATAACTGGCCATGACACAAACTGTTATTTAAGCATCTTGGCCCAGGAGGGGGTTCCCTCTGCTAAACATGATGTCATAAATAGAAGGTACTACCCCATACTGACACCTTCAACAAATGGGCACCAAATGGGCACCAAACAAACCCCTAGAGCAATAACATTTCTCATCTCATTAAGATAAGAGCAAGGGTCATAAAAGATCAAAGGACTTGATTTATGACATGTCATAAAAGATCAATCAAATGTGAGATCAAAGTAAAGGACAGTATACATACTACTCCCATGGATAACTAGGTGCCCCACCTGGGCCACCCCAGTGAAAAAGGTCTGGACACGCCCCTGATGTGTGTGTGTGTGTGCGTGTGTGTGTGTCTAGTACTCACCATCCGTATGCACACCTACGATAAGGTAGTCTCCCATGGCCTTGGCCTGCCTCAGCTGGTTGGAGTGGCCGTAGTGAACCATGTCATAACTGTGGGACAGGGAGACAAGCACAATTCGGTGATGTCATAACCAGGGCTTAAAGTGGGAAAAAATCCTGTGCCTGAAACTTTTTCTTGGGGAAGGGGGTCACAGTTTGAGATATTGGGAGAGCGGGTACAGCTTCTTGTCTCAAGACAGCTTCTTGTCTCAATGTTTAAATGCATTAATACTATTTTATAGTAAATACAAAATATATGTCTCAATGTTAAAATGCATTAATACTGTTTTATACTCAATACAAAATAAAATAATATATTTCGATGTCTTTAAAAGAACATTTTAACATTAATATTTTAACATTTTAACCCTGGTTTACAAATCACTCATTGAATCCATTCTCACCTTCAATAACACATCCTGGTACAACTCCCTCACTGTCAAACACAAAACCAAACTCTCCCGTATAGTCAATCAGGCAAGTAAAATCATCGGCTCACCTCAAACTCCCCTGTCTGAAATCTACAACCGGTCACTAATCAGAAAAGCCACACAAATCACACAGGACCCCTCTCACCCCCTCCACCAATCATTTCAGCCACTTCCATCAGGCCGCCGTTATAGAACTCCACTGGCCCGGAAAAACACATATAAAAAATCATTCATTCCCACTGCAACCACCGCCCTGAACATTTTAAAATAGGAAGCACACTGTTTTTCTTTTAAACCACAACATTTTAACATTTTAGCTTTTTAAATCATAATACTGTTTTTCTTACTATTATTTTTAAATGACTAGACTTTTTATATAGGCACTACATAAACACTGTTATATCTGTTTTTATTGTATGTATGTGACCTATGTGTGTTTTTAATGTGGATAACGTATTCATGAACTGCACAAAGCCTGTCAAAGGAGAATTTCTGTCACTCTGTGACAGACAATAAAGCAATCTTGAATCTTGAATCTTGAACAAACTGATTAAATCACTTAAGGCCAAACTTATTGCATCACTTATTAAGCCACTATCACTATAACTGTAGGAGCCAGATATGGTCCTGTGATACATGTTGTAATTCACTGTGTGGGCATGGGGTGGCGCTGTCACAATACCTGAGGCAGGTGTATATAAGGTAGCACATTTGTTGTTGTCGTCAGGTGTTGACCCCGGAAGGGCAAATAGGTTTGACCGCAAGGGCGCTAAGTTTGTTATTGTTATTGTTTGTACCAGTGAGTAAGGCATTGATGGCACATAGTAACACAATAAATGTTTATTATTCAGCAAACCAACGACTACGGATCTTATATAACCAACAGCAACACATCAAACTAGGACGCATGGCGCGTCAACCGGACAATCCGTCGGGTTAGCATCTCAGTAGCAAGTAGTAGTTGGAAACGTGTTTGGATAAGTGTACAGCAACAGGAGCGACGGTTCTAAAGCCAGCTGTTTGGAGCATCGAACCACGAGACCACCACAACGGCGCCCACCGCACGGTATGAGTAGCGCTACGTTGTTTAATGGCCATTTAATGTGTGCACACCGGTATTAAATCCAATGCATTGGTGACTGAAGCGAAGGGGACAATTATAGACGTTGCGTTGACTGTTGCGTGCTGCGAACTGTTTTGACTGACTACCGATCATTCGTCATGGAGATGCGTGACGTGGAATTGGACACTAATGGTGATGAGACACTATCTGGTAAACGTGTGGTTAAGCTTACTGCTAAAGCGTTTGCGTTGAAGTTGGACTTGTTGCAAACGAGCAGAAAAGCTAAACTAAGCAAAGCTACCAGCATTAGATGTGATTTACAAGGGTTGGTGTGTACTGATGATAAAACACAGGTACAGAATACTCTGATTGAATTGATAAAGGTGTGTGATGAAGCAAAAAACATGCATGAAAGTATACTTGATTTGTTGCCATGTGATGAAAAAGAAAAACATGAAACATGGTTTAAGGCAAAAATGTTGTTCAACAATGAATGTATTACAAATACAAAAATGTGGGTTTTATCATGCAAAGAAGGTTCTGTGCAGATGGGCAAAAATGTTTATGAGGGGGATGGTATTCATCCACATGACAGTGCTTCCAATGTTAGCTACCACCCAAGTCGTGGGAGTGGTAAAAGTGGTAGATCAAGCACTATATCCACTGCACAGGTAAAAGCGGAGGCGCTAGGGCTGCACTTATCGCTCGTACT